>NW_028230441.1:5028004-5341710 GCF_043228905.1 Azolla caroliniana | reverse complement strand
TGGGAGCTTCGTAACGCTCCGTTTGATTCTTCTCTGTCTCTCTGTTTGTCTGTCTGTCTGTCTGTCTGTCTGTAGAGAGTGAGCGCGCGTGAGAGAAACCCACAGACACACAGGAATTGAGATTTTTATTTATTTTTTATGACTCTCCCTCTCTCTTCTCCTTCTTTCCTCTCCTCCGCCAGTTCTCTGCGTCCATGGATTCCTTCGTCGTTCCTCACAAATCTCCCTCCCTGGAAGACCTTGACGCATGGAGGAAGAACGTCTTCTCCCTCAACAAATCTCGCAGGTTTCGATACACAGCTAACCTTGCGAAGCGGCGTGAGGTATGCACTCTCAACATTTCCTGGAAAGGACTGAAATTTTGAGCTTTCTCATGCAAATGTATGCCATTGGAATGATGAATTTGTTTGATAGAAGCTAAAAGATCTGTAAGTTCTGAGTAGTTTCTGTGTCAGAAAGACGGATTTGGTGAAAGAACCGTGAAATTTGTGCAGAACCGTGAAATTTAAGTTGTTTTCTGTAAATGTAAAGGTATTGGATAGGTTGATTTCTCCCTTTGCCCCCAAGCAAAATAGAAATGTGAATAGTGAACTTGTAATTTCTCCTGCAGAGTGTAATTATGTCCTTTTCCTACGCACTTGCAGGTGAGAGATTTCAAGATTGCCGTGCTGGCGACCCAGGCTGCCTTAATTTTCATAGGTTGAAGGTCAAAACCCGCCCCTATCATTTGTCTTAACCATGGAACCACAAGTGTTAACTTGGTTTTTAACTATACCCTCTACAGGAAAGAGGTTTACCATCACTCCACATCAATTGGAAGAGATTCGAGATAATCCCGGGCTTTATAGAAAGCTTAATGGAATTGGAGGAATTGCTGCAAAGCTGGATGTCCGGTCTATTGACCAGGGAATCAATGGGTCTGATGTGGACATAAAGGAAAGGACAAAAGAGTTTGGTTCCAATACGTATGAAGAGGAACCACGGCGTGGTTTTTTGCTATATGTTTGGGAGGCTTGCCAAGATTTAACACTAATCATTTTAGCTGTTTGTGCTGTAGTTTCTTTGGCAGTAGGCATTCCCACTGAAGGATTCTCTAGAGGTTGGTATGATGGTGTGGGAATCCTTCTTAGTATCTTCATTGTGGTGCTTGTCACAGCAACTAGCGATTACAAACAATCTTTTCAGTTTCTGATTCTTGAGAATGAAAAGAAAAAAATAAATGTAGAGGTTATTCGGGGTGGCAATAGAATGGAGATTTCTATATATGATCTTGTGGTGGGAGATGTAGTAAACCTCTCAACAGGGGATCAAGTTCCCGCGGACGGCCTCTTCTTGTCAGGATACTCACTCACAATTGATCAATCAAGCTTGACAGGAGAAAGTGAGCCATTCCATCCTAGTAAGGAAAAACCTTTTTTGTTGGGAGGAAGCATGGTATTAAACGGGTGTGGAAGAATGTTAGTTACAGCAGTTGGGATGGGCACTGAGTGGGGGAAGTTGATGGCTAAGCTTAGTGAAGGTGGCGATAATGAGACACCTTTGCAGGTTCGGTTGAATGGAGTGGCAACCATTGTGGGGAAAATTGGGCTTGGTTTTTCCCTTCTTACTTTTGGTGTGCTTATGATACGGTTTATACTTGCGCGATTCGGAGAGGGTTTCAACCATTGGAGGATGGATTACCTTATTGAAATTGTGAACTACTTTGCAATTGCAGTGACGATTCTTGTAGTGGCTGTACCAGAGGGGCTACCACTTGCAGTTACATTGAGCCTTGCATATGCAATGAAACAGATGATGGATGATAAGGCTCTTGTCAGGAATTTGGCAGCATGTGAGACGATGGGTTCTGCCACATGCATTTGCAGTGATAAGACCGGAACATTAACCACCAATAAAATGACTGTTGTCAAAGTGTTTTGTGCGGGGCAGACAAGCACTACCCAAGATGATCAGATGAATCTCTCTGGAAAAGCATTAGAGCTATTTCTCCAGAACATCTTCCTGAATACAAGTGGCGATTTTGTGGAGCTCCGTGATAACAGTCAAGTCTATGGTTCTCCTACGGAGGCTGCAATTCTAAGACTTGGATTATCGTTAGGAGGAAAATTCTCTAAAGTGAGATCAGTCTGTGAGATTGTTAGAGTCGCACCGTTCAATTCAGTGGAAAAGAAAATGTCTGTTCTAGTGAAGCTGGAAGATGGAGGGTATAGGTCCTTTTGCAAAGGAGCAGCAGAGATAGTTTTGAAAGCGTGTGATCATTGGATGGATGAACATGGAATATCAATTCCTCTAGATTCATCAAGGATGCAAGAATTGGAGAATGTCATCCAGGAATTTTCAAAGGATGCCCTTCGAACTCTATGCTTGGCATACATAGACCATGAGAATATACCTGACAGGGAAGAAGTTGTTCCCATGGTTGGTCTAACCTTTATGGCCATTGTTGGGATCAAGGATCCTATTCGACCTGAGGTAAAGGAGGCTGTACAACTGTGTTTCAAAGCTGGTATTAAAGTACGCATGGTGACTGGAGATAATCTGGATACTGCGAAAGCGATAGCTCGTGAGTGCAATATTCTCACTGATGATGGATTGGCTATTGAGGGTCCTGTTTTCCGCCAATGGTCTATCAATGAGAGACTAGATAAACTTCCAAAGATCCAGGCAAGCTTACTCATTCTTATTTATTACATCTCTTTTCTCATGCATCTTAGGTTCCATTGTCATCATTCTTGTCCTAGCTTTTCATACCATTTCTGGTGTTGGACGGCATACACTTGTACATCTGTTTGTCTCATAGGCCAATTTCAGCCTTCATCAGATGTTACACAGTTTGTCTTTCTTTCTTTCTCTCGTTTAGTCTCTCTCTCTACACATGCATGTATACATCCAGTTACTCCTTTGCACATGCCACATACACGCTTAACTGCTCAATCCGGACTATTCTGGTATTATAAAGGTACATCAAATTTGAAAGGCTTACATATTTAAGTCTAAATAAATACTGATACAAAATCAAGAGAATCAGTTACACTACTGTAAATAAGTAAATAAATCAATTATAAAAGATCCCATGAAGCTCAATGACAGACAAAAAGGGGTATGAAAATACATACAAAAGATAAACTAAAACGCAGGCAACACTATCCTCCAGGGGATAGTCTTCAGAAAGAGCTTTTTCTGGGACAGCACCTCTCTTTCTGGTGCCACCCTGGTGTTTGATCAAAGTTTGGGTTTCCGTTTTCTGTCATTTTCCATGTCCCTCCTCCATCTTTATGGTCTTGACAATTGCGGTCTTTGAGCCGATCATTGTAAAGGTGATTAGTTCAATCTTTGAGTTTCATATCTCTACTGTTAGTTCTCTTTTCACTTCATTTAAGGCCTCTCTATGTTTCATGTTTCATAAGTTCAAATTCCTAGTTTGCTTCTATGTTTGTGTATATATTTATGCGCAAAGCTAGTCTGTTTTGGTTGTATGGCTGAGATAAAAGTCTTCAGTTAAAGTTTGAGTTCATCAATTCTCTGTTATCTAGTTTGGCAGGTTTTAGCAAGGTTTAGTCCTAGTGACAAATTAATGCTAGTACAACATCTAAAAGAGCAACAAGAAGTTGTTGCTGTCACTGGTGATGGAACAAATGATGCACCAGCTTTGCATGAAGCAGATATTGGACTCGCGATGGGCATATCTGGAACTGAGGTAGATAACTGTGTTTCTATATCATTTTCTTTTGCAAAATTCATGCATACATAATGATGCACATAGAGGAGACATTTTTCTAGTCTGACATGGTATACTTGTTGGAAGCCTCAATGTGAGTGTGGCAACACATTCATGTTTATACAATGCTAAAAGCTAGTTAAAATAATGTGTGAAAGAAAATGAATGAATAATAGATAGAATAATAATATATAACTTACAAAATAGCTTTGTTTTTATTGATCATGTTCTAGTACAGGTGGCCAAATCAAGCGCTGATGTCATAATATTGGATGATAACTTTTCAAGTATTGTCAATGTGGCAAAATGGGGTCGTTCTGTGTACACAAATATCCAGAAATTCGTTCAGTTTCAGCTGACTGTGAATATTGTAGCACTGGTGATTAACTTTTTCTCTGCATGCGTCACAGGTATTTCATCCTGATCGTGTTCTCAAAAACCATATTTATCATGTCCTATACTGAAACAATTTCTCAATCAACATATCCTTCTGACACTGTCCCCATTTCAGAATATATTATTATTATTATTAGATAGTGAATATGGTTTTAAATTTCTCGGTGTTTTATTGTAATCTATGACATTCATCTGGTGATCATATGTCTTTGCTGTAAATGTTCTTAATAAGGGATATTAAACATTTGGGGTAGCACGTCAAGCCAACATACAAACTATAGGGAGAACATAGCATACTTATGATTCCTGTAGAGCTTAATGTATCAGGTAATTCTATTGGAAAATTTTAGTTTGAGTTTATGATGTGAATATGTGTTGGAAAGTGCTCTTCCAATGAAATTTTCCTTTTTAGTCACCTGGAGGCAGTAGAATGGGCATTGGAACACTAATATAGCGTTGACCTTGAATGCGACAAATGGCACATAGAGTGTGGCGCCCTTGAGGCCTATCAGAGCACATTACTAGCTCATTAGCGTGAAACAAGGATGCCCATTTTCTCTGACACCTTTGGACTCTACATTGATGAGATATCAGACCATATGTTATGAGCCGGGAAAGATGGTATGAACCTTGGATATACTGCCTTGTATATCATGCGTTATGCTCATGACTCTTCATGATTTCAGAGCTGCAGATTGTCCTAAATCTAGTAAGTTTTGCATCTAGAATAAATCAAGTTTATGATTTTGCATGCTTCCATTACTGTTAGGTGACTCGCAATATTCCCTGTAATGTTGGTGGTGTCTTATGTATGCCAGCTCCCTAGGGTGCTTCGCCTTGGTATTTGTAGCTTCTGATAGACTGATCAAAGGCTATTCAACCTTGGCTATGCTGGAGTGGAGATGTTCAGTTACAGAAGGGTGGCTTTTGAACACACTGGTCACACTGGTCACATCAGCTTTTGAACACACTTCTGGACTCTCAGCGAATTTTTGAACACAGATTGAGAGACTGAAAATAAGTATGATGTCATGCCTAACGTGCAGTAAGGTCTTGATACCACATACCAGTGGATACCCTCTTCAAGATGGTCTGTTTTATCCAGAGAATGAGAGAGTTTCTAGCATGTAAAATCACAGCAGCTTAGGTAACTGGGTTATGTTACTGCAGGTGACATTGATTTCCAACACATCCACCTCTCTTGCAGTGAGAGAAATACAATGCTCAGATATGAATTATGGAAGCTTTGCATAAGGGAGACCTGGGTATAGAGAGCCCCTTTCAACTGACAGGATATATAAATGCTGATGGGTTTAATTCTAGCAGATTGGTTCATTCAGTGGCCTTTCTACATTGACATATAAATGCCCCACAACTTACAGATAGGGATGGGACATGTCACCCTCAAAGGGTCACATTTTCATCACCATTTGCACGTGGTAGAGTCACCCTCCAGCAGGCGCATATGATAAGAGTCAGGAGATGACCAAAAGCCCCAAAACAGAGCTTCCAGTCTCCATCATAGACAGATAGCCAAGATCACATCCTGATACTCCCATACTGCTCACGGTAGGACTGCCTAAATGGTGGCATGTTTGCCCCATGACCAGTCATGTATTTCATTCTACACTCTTCGATTATTACAGGCTAGGGAGGACCACATTTTAGCTGCATTTCATCAGTTTCCTACCTTTAAACCTTGGGCATATAGGCGTTATCAGATTCGGGAGCTGCTACAACTAATCATGCTTGTACTGTGAGATCACATAAGCATCTCATGTTTCATTGCTACCATTCTCTTACGAATGTGGTACCATTTCTGGTAGTGACAAACATACATACATCTTTGTACATCTACTTTCTCTTAGACAAATTTTGGCCATTAGTAGATTAAAAAATCAATAAATCATGCTTGTACTGTGAGATCACATAAGCATCTCATGTTTCATTGCTACCATTCTCTTACGAATGTGGTACCATTTCTGGTAGTGACAAACATACATACACCTTTGTACATCTACATTCTCTTAGACCAATTATGGCCATTAGTAGATTAAAAAATCAATAAGTCATTTCTTTCCCTCTTTGTAAAGGATATAATCATCAATTGCAAGTCTGAATATTTCTTCTTTTCACACATGAGTGTGATTGTATTCTTGGTGTTTGTCTGAGTCTTTTGCTGTGCAGTTGGTTTTTTTGTGATGGGAATTTTGATGTCACAAATTTCTGGAATAATCAGGGACACTATTACTCTCCTCTCATTCATCTGTGTGATATTTTACTTCACATTGAGTTGGAAATCTTGCATTGTGTAGGATGAGTATGTGTTTTCATTGTCTAAGGCCTTCATAATGCTTGGGATCCCTGGCCTCTAGTTTTTTTTCTGTTTTTTGTGTTGGCCTCTTCTGTTTTTCTGCATTATACAAGTATTATGGTTTCAACTTTGTACCAAAACAAGTCACCATTTCTTTATAGAAACAGCATAATAGTTACGTTCATAAACCCAAAACCCTTTGACAGGGAGGTGCTATTTTTGTTCCTTTGTGACATTATACAGTGACTTGTAGGTGAAGTTTTTGTTCTTATGGTCTCACCATTTCTATGTAGAATGGAATAAATCCAAAATCCTTTGTTGTGTAGGCGAAGTTTTTGTTATTTTGTAGCATTATGTAGAGACCATTTTATTTTATTTACTTGTTTCTCCAAAATTCTTGAAATGGAGCTGTGTGGTCAGCATGAAATGGCTGAAGACCAATGGTCAATGAACCTTAAACCTGATGAACTGAGGTTGGTGGTGGGGTCTGGGATTGGCATGTGGCTGGTTCATTGGGCATTGGATGTTTCACACAGGCATGCAGTGCCCTCTTGCCTGGGAGGCCTGATCTCGTTTTATGAACCTTTCAAATTAGGAGGGACAATAAAAATACCAATACTCTGAAGAGCTAATGATAGGAACATGACTTTCATCATGCCAATACCCCGAAAAGCTAATGATAGTACTAATGCTTGATTTTATGTCAATGGCAAGTTGCAAGTACTTTGGTCATGCAAAGTTAATATTAATGCTTGAATATGCACCAACTATGTTCATTTATGCTTTGGTCAGGTGATGTCCCTCTTACAGCTGTGCAGCTGTTGTGGGTGAATCTCATCATGGATACGCTAGGAGCATTAGCATTGGCCACTGAGGCTCCTTATCCGGAGTTGATGGAGAAGCCACCTGTTGGTCGACAAGGAAACTTCATCACAAATGTGATGTGGAGAAACATATGGGGCCAGGCGGTGTATCAACTCATTGTTCTATGGACCTTACAATTTCAAGGAGAAAGATTACTACATCTAAGTGGCCTTGTTCTTAAAACCTTGATATTCAACTCTTTTGTTTTTTGCCAGGTAAGTTCAGTAAGCTTATTCTATTTTTGTGTGTTTGTTTTTTATTTAGTTCCTGAAGAAAGCATGCTGCATTCTAACTACCTGTATTAATTGTAGGTTTTTAATGAGATCAATTCGCGTGAGATGGAAAGATTGAACGTGTTTCAGAATATTTCCACGAATGTTGTATTTTTGTCTGTCCTACTCTTTACAGTAGTTTTTCAAGTAGTCATTGTTGAGTTCCTTGGAGTGTTTGCTAATACTGTGCCTCTTAATGCAACACAGTGGGCAATTAGTGTCCTATTGGGATGCTTAAGTCTCTTTGTTGGCGTTTTGATTAAGCTCATACCAGTGCCTTCCAAACCTTTCATAGAAATACTATGGGGGATGATAGGAAGGACAAGTCAAGGGGATGGTTTGCATAATGGCTATAAAAGATTGCCATCAGACGAAAGTAGTTAATGAAAACGGGTAGGTGTTATTTTCGGTAAACATTGACACCTTCTCCAAGCTTGTACTGCAATCTCTCCTTTCCTTCCACATTGGATTTTGTATGCTTATTGCCATTGGACAAAAGTAGTTAATGAAAACGGGTAGGTGTTATTTTCGGTAAACATTGACACCTTCTCCAAAGCTTTTACTGCAATCTCCCCTTTCCTTCCACATTGGATATCTTAATAATATGCTTATTGCTTGGTGTAGTCATGATGATGTCTATTGAGATTGTAAACATCTATTTCCTCTTTTTTAACTTTTATTTTTTTTTGTTACAATTATTGGGTGATATAACAATACAAATACATGCTGACAAAATCATCGTCAAACATCAAGAACTTCACACCAGGGGATGTATCATGTAATAGTGAGTTTACATGCTGACAAAATCATTGTCAAACATCACGGCCCTTTGCACCAGGGGATGTATATGTGATGTAGCAGTAAATTATCTTTTACATGTTTCCCTCCAAAGGAATTGCATCAGCAAATTTGGTTACTTGGATAGGCATGTTTGTTTTGCACATCTAGACAACTGTTCTGGCTTTGAGAGAGGGCATTCTCTTGTTGGGGGGGATCAATGGGCACCTTTTAAACAAGAATCTGTAATTGTTAGCTAAGAGCTTGATCCAAGATGGTAAGAGATGCTAGATATGTTGAGCTAAGTGCAATTGGGCTGATCACGCTGATTGATGATAAAATAAGATGGTGAAATATTTCTTGATCTGAAAATAGAAATGGTTTGCATAACAAAAAATATTTGAAATACATCATAACTAAATACTTGTGTCCTAGTAAATACATTTGAAAATCCACGGGATATTTTTATATCGTGGCCAAGCCTACCTTAAAAGGAAAATGCTAGTATAATGATTCGGAATGGACCATAGTGATCATATCATGTTCCTTTTTATTTTTTGGGTATTGAAAGTAATTGACAAGATGCTAATCAACAATATAGAAGAACAAAGTATGAGTAAAATGTGATAAAGTTGTGCATTATTTGACATTTTATATGGGAAAAAGTTAATTACAACATGGCCACAAAAACTTTAGAAATCGCCCAACACAAAAACGTTTTGTTTGTCTCACCCAAATGAGGGCAAATTTTCGTTGGTATGATGGGCAATGTAGAGAATAGACAAGTATTTTCATTTAACTAAAGAGGAGAAGATAAAGGTAAGAAGGAATAAATTAGAATTGGTAAAATGAAAATGTGAGTTTATTAGCTCAACAAACATCAAGAAAGCCAAACTTATTCCATTTTCAACATATTTTCATAGTGGGCTTAAACCCATACAATAGTGTTCTCATACACAACCGTGGAAATTATACTTGAGTAGTTTTCCATAGACTTGTGCCACTAGATATGTTGATATACTTTTTACCCAAGTTTAGAGATTATACTCTATATCAAATCTAGATCCAAATGAGTAGATGCCTTATGCGAGCGTTTTAAGTTTTACACATGATGATGTGAACAAGGGACTATGATTAGGAAATGATATATTGATGTTGATGTGTCTAATGGCCAAATTGCTAAAGTGGGTTAGTTATCTTAGTCTACCTTATTCAACATTTTGTTAAAGCAAGGTTTCCTTCACTCTTCACATGTGAAGAAGGTGGAACTACTCCATTAAAGAATTGGGTTAAAATAATCATCAAGTAGTTTACATGCTAAGATCATTGCATAGATTGACATTAAAAATGCCATAGTGGTTGGACAACTAGGTTCTAGTCTAGATGATAGATTCAATTTTGGGAAATAGAAAACCTTACATTGGCAACCTTTGTAGGTTTCAATATGATGGATAAGAAGAATTTAAATGGGAGCATGGATCACTTACGAATACTACATGTAGTAAAGTTACTACATGAAAATGTATAATTGTTTAATTTGTCTTCCTCATTTGTGGAAAGATTCTTAGAGCTAATGAAGAGTAACTTTAATGTCAAATTGGAGCTCATGGGGGAGATGAAACATGATTGTATGGTTATGTGATTGCGTATGTTGATGATGTGGTTCTATTTTTGAGATATGTGGATGGATTACCAAGACACTTGAAAATCTCCAAACTTTTACATTGTTTGTCTTCGTTATAAATCAGCTTTAATTGCAGCTCATGGAGGAGATGAAACACTATTTTGTTGATGTGGTTCTATTCTCAAGTGTCAATGGATTACAAAGACACTTGGATGTTTAACGACTTTTGTGATGACAAATGATGGGTGCTACAAGGGAATGTGTATAACCAAAATCTCTACAAAGCAGAGCTTGTAATTGTTCTTGACAATTATGATGATCATGGGTTGTGTATTGAAAGGAGCTTATATTGGAAATAAGTTGTGAAACAAATAGCTAATGGTGGTCTTTAGAAGCCTTGTATTTGGTACAAATGAAAATGTGCCGAAACTAAAATGAGAAATTTGAAATGAATAAAGAACTATATGTGACTTCAATACAATGAATTAGTGTCAAGCCAAATACAATTACGTAATTCCATGGCTTTAACTATATTTGTAGATAGATGTTTTATAAACAAGAAGAAATCATTTGCCGCTACTTGAATGATCAATTGTATCCTTAACGAGAGAGCAATTCAAACAATTTCCTCACATTTTGCCATGTTATGCATTGTTAACAAGCATAAATAACTAGTCAAGGGCTCAAGGGGCATCCTTCTCATACTAATGTGTCAAAAGTATCATCCTAGTCATTCCATCTTTTAGCATACCATGTGACATTGCAACTAACCCCAACTTGAGAGTGAGGCATGACATCCTTCTATTGAAACCCATAAGAGATATAAGTTGGACAATAAATGACCAATTTACATGATCATATGCCTTCTTCGTATCTATTTGTTATAATTTATTGTTCAATTCCTTACATAATCCACAATCATATGCATGTTAGTCATTTGACAAAGGAAATGTAATTCCAATTATTAGGAGTGCTAGTGTTTATATATTAAGAGGACATTGTGAACTCAAATTATCTTTTACTCTATAGTTGACGAAACAAACAAGAGTGGTTGTCAAGATCTTTTGAGATACTAACTACAATGTGTAAAACTTAAACAAACCCTTCCTTCCTCAATTAGAAAACTATTAATGCCCGAGGTTAATAACAAAACATGTGAATAGCCCATAGGGCATGAGATTACAAATGGATTTCACAATATTAAGTCTAGTTTGGCCACTTTGTAGGTTGAGAATGCTGGATTAAGAAAGAAATTCCCTTTATTAAATAAGGTTTACAAGATTTTGGGATAAATAATTACAAGTTCAGTGGTAATTTTTTAGAAATAAAACAAGATCTAAGAACCCTAAAATTCATGAAGATGAAGAAAATAAAACCCTAAGACCTCAAGTGCGTTGAGGAGAAGAAGAAGGTGATGAAAAAGAAAAGAATAAATAGAGAAGATAAGTTCATGAGTGGAGCTTCTTTATAGGATTCAAGAGGCTTTCCCACGAATAAAATTAGTAGGTGTTTTTTTATTTTAGCACGAATAAAATTAGTAGGTGTTTTCCGTCTTGACGCTTTTTTATTTTAACACACCATTTTTTTAAATTTTTCACTTGTATGCACTACTTTTGCCTCTTGGCGCGTGATGCTAGCAAAAAGATAATCATAAATTATAATATATTAATTCACTTGAACCTTTAACCTCCCACTTTTACCAATTGAGCTAATCCTTTAACCAATACTATTTATTTCTTACCACACCCTCAACCTATCATTTAGTCTTTCTGATATTCTATTTTAACTTATTTCCTTCTATGCATTTCCCATAGCATGACATGTAACAATATGGATTCATCATTGACCTATCTTATATGGATATGCATCTATCCAATGTGATAGGGCAACTCGAATTTGCTAATAGTGTCATCAAGGAGTGGAATATGAAGAACACTATGTTTGTCATTGTCCCTTTAAACAAGACTTTCAAACATTATGCATGGTAATGGAATATGAGGACAAATGATGTTTAGGGCTTTCCTGGTTAGAACTCAAGAGACATGAAAAGTTATTGAAGGACAACCATACAACCACACAACCTCATTAACAAAGAACAACCATAGCTTTCTTTGACCCCATCTCATGTTGCAAGTCAATAAAGGGTTACACAAATGGGCTCTCGACTAGGACATAACAAAGGGGTTATAATAGATTGGACACATAGGCCCCAACCGCGTGGACCACAATCTCACCATGCTTGTTTGTCATCAAGAGATAAAGACCATTATCTCCCCCCATCACAAGAGTTTCGTTGCTTCAAAGACCTCTTCATTTTGGATCCACCTATGCTAGAGAGCTTTCAAAGACAAAAAATACAATATATATGACTTTGAGAGTTTTAGATGTACCAATGACAAGATAATTTAGTCTCTTTTTATCTTTTTTACTTTTTTTTTACTTAGTAAGATTTATTTATTTATTTAGATTTATTGTTGTTAATGATGATACAATGTTCAATGTATCATATAATCAATGATTAACCCTAAGTTGTCAAATTATCCCCACATGTCTTCTTAGAGTGCACATTTTGAGATCACATTCCAAATGAGTAACTAATGTGCAACCCGACCATATGGGTCGATGAGGTGTCAATGTAGGAAATCATAGATGAGTATGACAAAATGTACTTAGGAAAGACGAATGTTGGGTAATATGATTGACTAGTCTGGTCGACTAGAAAAATATTCTCTATGGGCAAGTTAAGATGTACTTAGTCTTGAAGTATGTGTCATTGACTTAAGATAAGTACTATCTAGCACTAGTTTGTATCTAGGGAGCTAGGTCATATTAAACAAGTAAGTTGACGGAAAAGGAATATCCCCACTATTATGTATTGACTTGCATATTTAATGTGGCACTACATAATACCAAACTGAGAATATAAATGTCCACTCTCTTTCTCTCACATAGTGGTTGTGACCATAGAT
The DNA here is from genome assembly GCF_043228905.1 of Azolla caroliniana. Lineage (NCBI taxonomy): Eukaryota > Viridiplantae > Streptophyta > Polypodiopsida > Salviniales > Salviniaceae > Azolla > Azolla caroliniana. The sequence continues at coordinate 5,328,776 of NW_028230441.1, read as the reverse complement.
TGAAGCATGCGTGATATGCGTGGTATTCGACATCCGCAATATTCGTAGTATTCGAGAATATAAAATTGCTCCAAGAATATTATAAAACCATTCGTTTATGGAAAATAAATTTATATAATAAAAATTATTCAATTCACTAAAAAAAAAAGGAAAAATCACCAATTTATAGAAAAATGGAAGGTCTTCAAAATCACACTAACATAAGAAAGAAAAGTTTTAATTAAAGCGATTATGAGCCGTTATATTGTAATTTCTAAATTCTATGTTCTAACTTCTAACTTCTAAGTAATGCTTCGAAATGCTTAAGACTCTATGCACTATCACATTCATCATCCGTATCTTCAAGCTCATCCATAATGTCCTTATGAGCTTCATTTTCATCAATAGCTTGATTTTGCATTCTCAAAAGTCTCTCATTATCTTCTTCTTTGTTGATCATATCTAATGTTGCTTCAATTATGCATAATCCCCTTTCCTTTATTCTTCTTATGAGACAATGATTTGCATGTATGTAAACCAATTTCTCAACATGAGCATGAGTCAATCTATTTCTTTTTTTTGTATGTATCGATGAGAATGTACTCCAATTTCTTTCACAAGAAGATGCACATGAACCTTGAGAAAGCACACGAATTGCAAGCCTTTTTAAGTTTGGAGTGCTTGCTCCAAATGTTTCCCACCACTTAATTGCATCATGCATTCTAGTTGGATCATTTGCCATAGGAACTTGAAATGAACTCTTTTGTTGAGTTTTATAAGCATAGAATTCATCTAATAAAACACCACATAAAGGTATATCACCATTAGTATACCGCATAATAGTTTCCATCCAACTTGTATTCAGCTTCTCATCAATATCTTGAATTTTTTCTCTCCAAATTGGATGTAAAATAAAACCAGTTGCATGCAATGGTGAATGTAGCATTGTCCATCTTTGCATACATATTTCCCGAATTTCATCAAGCAATAAACGATCTACATCTTCAATGTGGTTTATTTCTTCTATCATACGATGAGTACATTCATAAATTAAACCCATGGTTGCACCTTCTCTATCCGCCAATCTAAGAACTTTTAGGATAGGCTTGCATATCTTTACGATCTTCTTTATATTTGCCCAAAAAGAAACATCAAGTATAATTGAAACTATTTCTTCTCCTAGTTGTGTTTTTGATCCTTTCCATTGACACCATTGTTCACTAACCACCATTCTTCGTAATCCACCTTTGACTCTGTCATCCAATAAGTTTGACAACATGATAAAACTATAGGCAAATCTAGTAGTGGAAGGCTTTAACAATTCTTTCTCACTAAACTTACGAAACATTGCCAAAGAATATTGTTTTCGTGTAATAAACACGATTACCTTTGTAGCTAATTTCAAAACATCATGAACCCAAGCACATTTTCCAATATCTTCAAACAACAAATCGATGCAATGACATGTGCATCTGGTAAAAAAGATCATGGGCCACTCTTTCTCTATCATCCTCCCAGCTACTACACAATTAGTTGCATTGTCCATACAAACTTGCACAACATTTGATGGGCCAATATCAAGAATAACATCCTTTAAAATCTTAAAGATATACTCTCCCGATTTATATTCTCCACTAGTGTCAACTGATTTCAGAAACACAGTGCCATACGCAGAAGTAGCCATCACATTAATTATTGGTCTATTCTTGGTATCTGACCAACCATCGCTCACAACAGTGCATCCAATAGTTTTCCATTTTTCTCTAATTTGCATAATCTCATTTTCAACATATTTCACCTCTTCATTCAAGTGCTTTTTGCGCAATTGATAAGGAGATGGTGGCTCATAAGACGGCCCAGCAAGTGCCGCAACTTTTATTAATTCACGAAAATATGTACTTCCCACTTTTACATCCGGTATATCCTCTACAAAAAAAAACCTCCTGATAGCTTCATCAACATTTTTATCAAGTTGCTTTTGCCATAACATCTTCAAAGGTACATTGTCTACTTTCATCTTTTTACTTGATGCATTACCAAACGATGATGAAGGCATTTCATTGATAGACGTTGATTCCACATTCGCATCAACATTTGTGCTACAATTTTCAGCATTACATTCCATTGATGACTCATCATTCATGTCAACATTTGCACAACCAGATACCATTTTTTGTACTTCGGCTTTTATAACAGCATCAATTTGACGGCATTTGTCAACACCTAAACCTTTCAAGCCCAACAAGTGAGCTCGGATTCGAAAGGGGCCACCAACAAATACATGGTGACAATGATTGCATTGAACAACAGGCATACCCTTATCATGTTTTCTCAAAATGGCCACATGATTCCATTCGAAGCTCTTTTGTTTCACCATTGTGTAAATTAACCTTCAGCCTTTGTTGTTCCCTGGACCCTAACCTATGAGAATAACTAAAAGAATTAGGCGACAGTGAACTATTCCATAATGCAATGTTCTTTCATTGCACTCTGATTTGGTTTTTTCTGCACTTTGGAACATGCACAAGCAAAGGAGACTCTTCATTCCTTTGGTTGCATTGTTTATTAGAGCAACTTCTTCATAGTACATATGCACATGGATTTTTTCATTTCTATATTTTGTTGCATAATGCAGAATAAACAAAATCTGACTACAAGGAACAAATTATGATTTATGAAATGAAATTCTAGAACAAATTCGAGAACAAAAAATTCGATGAAAACCAAATTCGAGAACAAAAAATTCTCTCTCTTCTCTCTCGTGAGAGAACAAAACTACACGAAAGAGCATATATTTCTTGCAGGAAAATCAGAGGAGAAGCAAGAGCATACCTGAATCTGTTGTTTCTGTAGACTGCGAAGAAGAAGAGATTGCGTGCAGGAAGATGCAGAGGAGGATTGGAGCTTCAATGGGAGCAGGCGAGAGAGAAAGGCAAGAAAACAGAAAGTCTCTGTTCGCTACTCGTCGACTGAATTTTTTCCAAAAAAAAAATTAGGGGAAAAAAAGGGGGAAAAAAAAGTTAACGAATATTAGAAGAAATATTCGTATACGCATTCGTTGGGATTCGTGGGGGAGGCCCCACGAATGCGAATATTTCAATATATGGTTGTGACTATTATTTGTCTCCACTAATTTTGCAGTCACCTAGTCCATATCCCATTTGAGCTCTAAGGTGTGAGCACATGTGTGCACTACCATTGTGGGCTACTCTCATATGTAATATAAAGTTTGTTTTCCGATATACATCTTTGTGAGTGTAACTATGTGCATATCTAGTCGATTCTCAATACTTCTAACAGACAACACTTAAGATGCAATCTCTTGTTTGGTCTTGTAGGCCATTTCGGCCTCTTAAAAGACGTTAATATATCTTTTTCTTTCTCTCTCAAAGGTAGTTGTTTTTTTAGTATAAATACAAAGTCACGTGATCATTGCAAATACATAAATACACAAAATAATATTGCATGTGCCATGAGAAAACTTATGTGTTTTAAAACTAAATAGCAAACTTTGCATTTACTTTGTTGATTGTAAAGAGAGAAACTTCCATAATGAGAGTCCACCTATGTGATAAACATGAGACCTCAATTTGAAAAAGGACAAAGAGAGATCTATAAGGTTTTACGTATAATCACTAGTGAATAACTATCTTCATTAGTGAACTAAATCAGTTTCCAAACATATTGATGATGATTTCACATTTAAATAACCAATCACAACTATTTTCCTCAATCTTTCTTGGTTTTCCGTTAATTGAAGATGCAACATATTTCCTTCACTATGGTACAAGAGTTGGGAATCAACTCTGCTCACTCTTGGGTTGATGTACCCTACTTTACCTTACCATGACCTCCCAATATAACAAACCACATGTCATGTACTAGTGATGTTTTGCACAAGTAGATAATGTACAATAGTACTTGAAATGGTTAAATAATCATTGGCTTTCTCCTAATGAATACAACTCGTCCATGTAACAATGTATTGTGTATATGATTATTTCCTTGGTTAGGCATTACCAATGAGATGAAAACTAGCCATTGCTTTTTCTTTACAAAAGAAATGATGTAGAATCTATGCAACAGTTTATATTTGATAATTAATGTTTTTTCTTATTTGAGGCTTCGTGCACATTATAACTAAATGGTAAAATGGTTCCATTAAATACTCACACATCCACATTATTGATTGTGTGAAACAAAAAGATCTCAACTTTCATGGCTTCACTTCGAAAGAACCTCAAGACATTCAAAAAGTGAAAGGATGTTTAGAATGTGGCTATCAAGATGGGAAGAGGCTTAATTTTGAGGAAGAAAGAAAGATGACAAGGTTTAATGCGTTCTAGAAAGTCAAAGGAAGTTATAGTCTTTCTAAAAGCTAGATATAAAACCATTATTGTTATGTCTAGAAGTTAGACACAACTTTAGGGCACCTAAACTCTACAACTCACACGGGTGAGATGTGGTCATGATTTGTTACAATCAATTGTCCATTGTTCAGCCACGACCATGTGGAATTGTTGCCATTACCCAACTTCACTTGCCCACATGCAGTTTACATTCCTCCATTGTCTTTATTCATGCCACTAACACCTTAACACATGCCCAACTAACATTAAATGATTATATGACACTTATACAAACATATTGATCCTTTTCTATAAAAGTTTAATAACCATGCCCCATGCTCGATCTTGCCTAGGTCTTAGTTGTCCCTAGTTCGCAGGGTCACGAATCACTGATAAATCTCCCTAATGGCTCAATGATGAGCACTTGCCACACACACAATTATACAATTGTGAATTACCTTAAGACAATTATCCTCACACAACCTAAGCTCCATCTGCCATATCACTCGAAGGTCATTTGTCCATACACAAATACATTCCATGGCGATCGTTGAGTTCACAACCTTAGAAGTATACAAGTGCGTGTGTACTGTACAAGAGAAGAGCACTCGTAGGTATTGCCAGGGTCCTAGGAAGAGATAGGGCTGCTTTCATTGAGATGGATCGATCGGAATTAAACACTAAAATACCTCCCCCCCCCTTCCAATAGCTGCAACAGCCAACACCTAACTAAGATTTCAGAAATTACCGAAATACCCCTCTCTCATGTAGTGTTGTTATATACTGAAGAGCTTGGTTCGATATCCAACACCTAACTAAGATTTCAGAAATTACCAGAATACCCCTCTCTCATGTTATATACCGAAGAGCTTCTTGGTTCGATAGCCAACACCTAACTAAGATTTCAGAAATTACTAGAATACCCCTCTCTCATGTAGTGTTGTTATACCGAAGAGCTCGTAGAGCACACAGAGAAACAAAGAAACAGAGAAACAGAGAGAGAGAGCTGCGTGGAGATGGCCGCTGCTTCTGCATTCATCCCTGCCTTCGTTGCCCCTGGAATTTCTCCTTCTCCTTCTCCTTCTCCTTCATTTTCTCCTCTTCATGGAGGTCGATCACATCAGCCCTGCAGGTTCCGTTTAGCATCCGTTATCTCTCCGTTATCTCACCGTGTGTCACTTCCATTCTCGGCTCATGCCATCTCTTCCTCCTCCTCTTCTTCTGCAAACGAAGAACAGAGAATGAAGGATAATATCGCTACGAATCCTGTCGTTGTCTACTCCAAGTCATATTGCCCGTAAGAGTTTGATCTTCTTAACCCTATTTAACCTGTGTATTATGGAGTTCAGAGCTATGAAATTGAGAGAAAGAAACTTATATAATACGCACACACATCCACTAGAGGCTGAAAGCAACCTATAAGACAAGTCACCATTATGAACATGGTGATGAATTCAGATTATCCATTCTTGAGGTCCATGATAATGACCTTAAGGCATGACATGCCTTTGGAATTGGTAGTAATTATAGGGATGATTTTTACCATGCATGAAGTACATCACTACTATGCATGAGATATGTGGTGATGCTGGTTAGTGTGGTCAAGCTCTGGATGTCATTGGGAGGCTGTAAATATGACATGTGGAACCCAAAAGTTCCATTTTGGTGTTCTCAGAGGAACAGAGACATTGTATAATAAACCTAAAAGACAAGGTTAGATTGTAGTCACATATGGCCACCCCTTTGCATAAGCAGAGAACATATGTGTGTGCCATAGAGGTTGGAATGTTGAGTCCGAGTTTTCCTCTAGTTTGATGGGTTTCACCCCCATTTCAAGGAGTATCACTGAGTATGGCATGGTTACCTTGTATAGATGGTGACATCATAGGAACATTTGATGTATTTTCTTGATGTGTTCCATCTAGAATTGGGTATACTTGCACCTCCACACATTATACCAAGACGGGGATTACAAATGCATTGAAAAGTCTTTTTGGGATAGAGAGAGAGAGAGAGAGGGAATAGAATAGAATAGATATTTTATTGTCCATGATAAGCCCAATTTTGACATGTGGAGCCGAATAAACATATCAACTTGTATGTGACTTCTTCCTAAGAAGGGGGGTTACTACTCTGTTGTAAAAAATCTCAAAGTGAAAATAATGCACACACATATGTGCTCAGCCTACTTGGTGGAAATTTGAGTATGACACTCACATTATCATGCTTGTCTAAAAAGTCATAATAATTCTCACAAATTACCTTATACGATGCATACCTTGTATATCTTCATGTTTGTGTGATGATTCCATGATGCTACCTTGATGCCTATCTTGTGTGAGCGAGTTCGAAGAAGTGTTTAAGGCCCTCTTAGAGTCAAGGCTCATAGTGGTAGTGAGATGCAATTGGATATGTTCTGACTTTTATTTTTCTTGTATTGGGGCCAATATTGGGGGTTAATATTTGCAATATAATATTCCAATTTTGACAATTTAGAGGAAAGAGAGAGAGAGAGATTAATGTCTTTTAAGAGGCCAAAATGGCCTGAAGACCAAACAAGAGATTACGTCTTAAAATGTTGTCTCGCTCTTGAGAACAACAAACCGAAATAAATGTAGCTAAGCAAAAAAGTAAATAGAAATAAAAATAGAACTAGAAATAGACCAAGACGTTGCTAAAAAATCTCTTTGTCTATGCATGTAAGATTCTCAAGTCACATATATTGTAATTTGGCCTTCGAAAGATCTCTAGCATAGGTTGATCCTAAATGGAGAGTTCTCTGACGTGAGGGAAGCACTTGCGCTGGCAGGAGATAATAGCCTTCATCTGTCGATGACAAGGATGGTGAGATCGTGGTCCACGAGGCCTCAGCCTATCTGCACGACAAATTGCTATGGCGTGATCTATTATATCCATATGACCTATGAGACCAAAAATATAACATTCTCACATAATACCCTTGCTTTATGATGCATCAATAGATTCCTTTGTGATGAGGCCTTTTTGCAATGCCAACCTATCAATGCCTCCATATTATGCATTTATTACGTGAAAATATTATAATTTTTTCTTGAATGCATAGTATGCACTCTTTCCCAGCTTTGAGCAACAGGTGGCACATTCACACGTGCACGCGTGTGTGTAGGTGTGTGTGTGTGTGTGTGTGTGTGTGTGTGTGAGAGAGAGAGAGAGAGAGAGAGAGAGAGAGAGAGAGAGAGAGAGAGAGAGAGAGAGAGAGAGAGAGATGGATTTGTTTGACACAGATATTGTTTGAGAGTCAAAGAATTATTTAAGGATCTTGGAGTGAAGCCTTTTGTGATTGAACTAGATGAGATATGTAAGTTCCTTTTCATGGTAATTTATACATTGTTTTGGTTAAAAGTGATCATTTATTATAACACTTTGTGTTTTACTTTAATTCGTTGGTTCTGGAATATATGCATCCAAAAATCAGCAACAGTTCAGTTTCGGCTTAACTGGTTTGGCCTTGTCCAAACCAAACTGGTTAAGCCTTAATCGGTTTTGTCCAAATCAGTTCGGTTCAGCTTGAGCCATCCCAAACCGAGGTCAAACTGGTTAAGGAAGCTCAACCCTAAACCGAACGGAGCTGCCAAACTGTCAAACCGTTAGAAAATGGTTTAACGGTTCGGTTTAGGTTTGAGCCGAGCTGTTGCCGATTCCATGGCAAGCAGGATTCCAATTCAAACTTAAAAGAAAATGCCAATGCCCCCCATCATCACGTGTTATGTACAACAATAATATTATCTTGAAGTTTCAAAATCACATATGGATTTCGTTTGTGTCAACTGAAATTTACAATGCAAAATGCAACAATGATATGTGGGGCAACTATCTTTCTTTAGAAGCTAGGTTGAATTAATTAATTCCTTATTTCTAGGCTTTACACACATACCTTCTACAAGTGTCCAATCTAACAATATGACTTGTAATAGGTCATGTAACTTTGTGCTTACTAGTACAATAAGATATCTCATGAAGAACAACCCAAGCCAGCATGGTGTGATGCAAATGTCTCTCACCTTGAGACTATGGCCACATGTTTGAGAATGGATAAGGAGAGCGCGTAGAATTACCACCATCCAATTGTGATTCATTTGAATAGCATTGAGGCCCTCCTAATGGCTTCTTATATTGAGAGGGGGATACTACTTGGTAGTAAAACTCTATGTGAAATTAATGCGTGTACATTTTTGCTCACCCTTTTTGGTGGATATTTGAGTATTTCACTTAAATTATCATGCCCATCTAACAAGCCATAATACTTCTTGCTAGATACCTTATATTCTGAGCATGCAAAAAGTAAGTGATATTCATCCTTCTCTACATTTTCATTGCATACTTGCACATTATCATACTGGGTGAGGATGACATGATGTTACCTCTTAACACTTACTTGTGTGAGCAAGTTCCAAGAAGTTTTAGGCCTCTTTGAGAGCCAAGTCATCTTCTAGTGTAAAAGTGGAGTAATGTCATGGTTATATTGTCTTTATTGCCATCATTTTTGTTGTCCACGTTAATAGTTAGCCCAATAATCTGACAGAATGTGTCCAATACATCAAGGAAGTTTTGCATATCATCCAAAGTATACGAAAATAATGTGTCAGCGAGTTCCAAGAAGTGTTAGGGCTCTTCAAGAGCCAAACATCTTGTAGCGTAAAAGTGGGGTAGTCTTTTGGTTGTATTGCCTTTATTGCAATCATTTTTGTTTTGCCCATGTTAGTAGTTAACTTGTTGATTTTATAGAATGTTTCCAGTAACTCAAATAAGTGTGCATATCATCCAAATATACAAAAATAACACATCATTGGCAAATGGGAAGCTTTTGCATGAGTTGTGGGCCGTCTACTCCTTCTTCCTTTGCAGCCTACTTTGCTATTTCTTCTAATTTATCGATGCATAGATCAAAGAATGTGGAAAAGAATGGTTACCCTTTCTTGACTCCCCATGTTGCTCAATAAATACTTCAAGAAACCACTGTCCATTTTCAATTAGTATTCCGATCTGTATCATTTTTTTCCAAAGCTCACTCCGTGGTACAGTGTCAAAGGCTAGAGAGAGAGAGAGAGAGAGAAAGAGAGATTGGTTTTTCTTGCAGCTGGTGGCAATCAAGTCCAAGCAGCTTTGCAAAGATTTACTGGACAATATACTGTGCCAAATGTGTTTATTGGTAATTTAATATATTTTTCATTCTACTAGCACCAGTGCATTTAATGTCCTCAATTAATATCATATTTGCATTACGATTGCTGTGTAGTTAGTAACCTAAAAATACCCACATTATTTAGAGAGAAGAGAGCTCATGATAGTTTTGTGTCCCATGGATCATAAATATTCTTCCCATAAATCATAGTTATACACTTTACGCTTTTCGGAAAACATCTCAAGAATCATTACCAGTTATTAAGTCACCTCATGCATTAAGATCATTATCATGGATCTTTAGGGAAACTGGACCTTCCCCTCCCCTTATTAGACACCAATATATATTTCTTTCTCACACCCTCACACCCAGTTGTAGTATCTGACATTGTAACTTACTATTTATAATATTGGGTTCACATTTGATGCATAACATCAGCATCTACATTAGAATAGCATAGTTTTGACTGTCTTTGTAAATACTGCTGTTAATTGCCCAGAACTTGAATTTTTTATTAACTCAGTTTGAGTTTTGTTTAGGTCTTCAATTATCCAAACAGTGATGTATGTTAATTTTTCAAAGACAATTAGAAAAGCCTTCTGTTCTAAAATGTGTGTACTAATTTGATTTATTGTGGACAGGTGGAAAGCATATTGGCGGGTGTGACGGTATGAGGCATTAATTGGATGCTTTGATTTATTGAATCTGTCATTCTATTTTTTGCCATAGGCATTTAGCTTTTATTTCCTGCGAGTATATAATGGTTTTTTACTTTTTGATTGCAATGTTGCAGATACTGTGGCTTTGCATCAGAGGGGAAAATTGATCCCTTTACTAAAAGACTCGGGTGTGAATGTGGCATAAAGATGGGATTACATATAATTTGACCCTCAGCATATTTTGATACAGTTTTTTGGAGATAAATTAAATTTACCTTGCAAACTGGAAATGAATATGGAAATTGGGTTTCTAATTGTTGTGGGTGCAATTTTGAGGATATATGGAGTACATGTTGCTTGACATTGTGAAATGGTCAAAAGGAGCCAGTATGTATCATTACATCAATAATACATGTATATCTTGTTCGGTTTTTGTTTTTCTTAAATGTAACTATAGTCCACTTTGTGAATAGGATATTCTCAATTTCAAATGTATTACAGCCAAGTGAGAAGCTTTGTATGATGCTGACCGTAGTGTTGTCTGTCGTAAGAATAGTGTCATAAATAATCCCTGGGTTGTGAAAACTGTACAGATATATAGTTATTTTCTTCTAAGAGAAGATGATTTGTGAAATTTCATTAACTCAAAAACCTTAAATGAAAACACAATTTTGTGAATTTGTTGTCTAAACATTTTCTTATGATTTGTGTTGTAGATTGGGACCTTTTTTTCCATTATTTGAAGTGGGTTTTTCATTATGGCATGATGTCATTTCAACCTAGAGCTACCTGGCTCTCCCTGAAATGGCGTTCAATAATGTGCCAAAAGCACCTATTTGAATTCCTTATTTATCATCTTTGCACTACGTAAAACATCTATGGTCATATGACTTGAAGGCTTACGGCCTCTCTAGTCATTCACTCAAATGCTAGATTCTGTTGTAGCTTTTGTATTTTCTTGACTTGGTATGTTCTTTATATTCAATTCTAATTACTTGATTCTTCATGTGGATTGTTGTCTCTGACACATTCATGTCCATTATGTGTTTATGTTCCTATTTTTGTTTTGTTTTGTCTCTTGTATTAAGTCATTTGAAATATTTTGTTTTTTGTGCTCTATCATTGTTTTTACTTGTTACTTGAATGTAAATGGCAAAATAATCTCATTATAGTCTAAAGAAATTTATTTGAATTGCTTTCAAATATTAAACTTGTAGAAATGTCTATTTCTATGATGACCACCATACTCTCAGTTGGATGATAAATTATTTATATTGTTTTTTATTGATTGTATTACAAATTCGTGAATGTTAGCAATGCTTTCATAACTTAAAATATATAAAAAAATGCTTAGTCATAAGAGTATTTTGGTAGGTGCAATAAAATATAGATATCTACAATTTCTTGTCATTTGCTCTCTTGCAATAATCTAGTCATGTGTTTTACGATTTTCTTCAAGATGATGATCTAACCTTAAAAAATCTTGCTTCTATGGATTTGCTTTCCTTGCCACATAACTTCCATGATACTAGCAATTGCTTGAAAAACGGAAATTTCTCACTAGCCACTAGTAGTCAATTAGATTTGAGAGCATGCAAATCCACTATTGTTGCCCTTTTAAATAATAAATTTCAGTTATGCTGGTATGGATTGTAAAAATGCTTAGTTTCAAGGATCTAAAGAGGAATGGAACACAATTACTCGTGTAAAATATATCTACATAAAATTTTGTTTCTATCATACATGGAGGGAAATTGAACCCTACCTAAGCTTCCATTGCTATGATGCATCAATTTCAAGTTCACTTAAACCATGCAAAAAGTTCATATATAATCGATGTGATCAATTTATGGTTTGATTGACAAAATTGATGAAATCCGCAAAGTAGCAAAAAGTGCCAAAATGTTTTGAAAGGTGCAATTCATTGATACCATATTGATTGTTGTTTAGATATATCACTCTTGTGAAATGCTAGAGTATATATAGAACAAGGATAACTTATAATTTTGCAATAGCAATTTGGGTCTTTTTAATTTAGAGATCAATAATGCACCACAAGGAAATACACTAGGAACAAATATTTCCTTTAAAGGTGGCAACTAATGATTACATGCAACCCCCTCTCTAAGCTACATCAACCTTAGGTTTAGTGATTATTGGTTTTGTTAATCTAGAGATAACCCTCAACCTTGAGTCAACATTTTAAGCTTATTACTTCTTCAATATTAGCTTATTGAGAACCAATCTACTATGTCAATGACGCAATGAACTATTCATGTGTTCATGCCAATCTTCTTAGTTCAATTTAATTATGTTCTGGTTAAGTATGAGTTACTTGTTATTTTTGTGTACCCACAATGATGGTGTTTAGAGTGTTTTCTCTTTTGGGTTGAGGTGGACATTGACTCTCGGCCTATATCATTCCCTTGTTTTTGGATCATTTCCATTCCCTTCATTTTTGCATTGTCAATTGCATGCTTCTCTTCTTCTTACAATGTATAGCTAAACAATTAGTGCTCAGTTGCTCCTCTTTAAGGTATTGGTGAGCCATCAATCCAAAGGCATCTAACTTTAGAGAGGCATATACATGATATAATAAAGGTAGTAAATAGGGTCATATATGGAAATTCCCCTAAATATCCTTGTGCTTCTCTAAAAGCAGGGGAATGGTTTCCTCTCCGTTTCACTCTGTTTTTCTAGTGTTTGAATCTTCTTAAACGTGCCTCTGTTCTCCAAAGACACAATGAAAGTTCTATGGCTCTGCTCTGCCCTGGCAACCCTTTCTCTTCCAGTTGCTTTCTTGGTTAACAGCACTGTACCAGATCCTTACATGGTATATTTCCATCTATTGACAGTATTTTGAACTGGGTTGTGTTGAATCTTGTAGTCATGAAGATGTATTTATTTATTATGGTTCCTTCTATCTGTACATCAAAAAATATTGAAAATTTGAGCTTTCTGTGACAAATTCTTCATGTTAAATTCTTCTGTGACAGTGTTGGTTCCTTTCAATTGCGTATTAACCCGTGGAAACCAAACCGTCCCAATTAATTGTATGCATTCAAATAAATGTAGGATTATTAATTATGTAATCTACATTATTTAATTATTAATTGTCCTCGAATTCGAAAATGTAAGTCAAATTCACTAATGGCATCTTTGAGTCACTAATGTATATTCTAACATACCTCGTTGCTCATTGATTTTCCTAACTACATTCTTAAAGCTTAATTTTGATTTGCTTAGGTGCCTTAACCTTGGCCAAGCATTTATAAGTAACTTTATGAAGTAAAAATGTATACTTTTGTGATTTCTAATGCAGATATAAGTATATTTTAGGTAAATTTCCTTCCCAAAGTTTTATTGACATGATTGATTTTAAAAATTTTAGGATGAAATCTTTCACATACCACAGGCCCAACAATATTGCAAAGGGAACTTCAAAAGTTGGGATCCTATGATTACAACCCCTCCTGGTCTGTAAGTATCTCATTTTGTTGCTTCTTTCATGAACTTCAAAGCTATGTAAGAAATAATCTTGTTTCATGTCATATGAGAAAATTGCATGCTGATTTTTGGTATTGTCTTTGTTAAAGGTATTTGGCAACATTCTTTTATGCATCACTTTTACGTTTTGGACGTAATTGCACAGAGGGGGTTTCTTTTCCATCAGAATTATGCTCTACATTCATCCTTCGATCTATCAACATTGCTTTCTCTCTCATATGTGCAGTTCTGTTTCGGCAAATTTTGTTACATCTCGAGTCAGAGAGCAGTCACAAGGTCGCATTTCTGAAAGCGTTTGCATTGACATGCTATCCATTACACTGGTTCTTTTCGTTCCTTTACTATACTGATGTTGGATCTACCACTGCTGTCTTTGCTATGTATTTAGCTTCCTTGAAGAGATCATATTGGATGAGTGCAATGGTGAGTGGCCTCCCATTTATTGTAAAGCTCCTCTGATTATGTATACTGCGAAAACATTGACAATTATCTGAGGATCTTGCATTGTGGTCTGTTAAAACGTTTTTATAATTCGTGCAGCTGGGATTTGTTGCGATCCTGTTCAGGCAAACAAATGTGATTTGGGTTATTTTCGTTACTTGTATAGGAGTAATGGATTTTATATACAAGCAGCAAGTTAGTCGATCGAGCTCAGGAAGGGGACTTTCTGATATGTTGGGCCAAAAAACTCAAAGAAAAAGTCTAGAATATTCAGCTCATACAGAAAACAAAACTCCCACCTCAGAGGGTATGTCCAGGATGCAATTTGATGCTTAAACAGGGATATTTTTTATTTAGACATTCAATAATCTCTTGATTCAAAATTAAACCTGATGATGTCTGATATGGGGAGATTGATAGCTAAAATTATCCTTTCAAGTTTACCATGAATTTTAATTGTTCTGTACGTTTTATCAGAGAATCTGTACAATAAAAATAGTTTCATAATTGTTTCGCAGGTTTTATCAGGGAAAGCTTATTTCTAACACAAGCAGCTTGGCAAAGCCGTATAATTTTGATTAAAACATTTTCCCCATTGATGATACCTATCATAATATTCATTATTTTTGTCTGCTACAATGGTGGCATTGTGCTTGGTAAGATATCTCAAATGGCAGAACTTTTTCAGATCACGATTGAAAATGGTTGGTGTTAAAGTATCTGAAAATGTCAACCTTTTGTTTTTATACCATTGCAGGCTGCAGCCATGTAAAATCCATGTCTTTTTTTTCAGAATATAGTGAATGAGAGGTTTGGTGTTAATGTACTATGAATCTAAATACATTATCATATCTCCGTTTCCATATAGGTGCAAAGGAAGCACATAAGGTTTCTCCTCATTTCACGCAAGTTCTATATTTTGGTGCGGCAGCAATGTTTGCAATGTTACCCGTGCACTTGGATTTCGTTCTTATTAGAGAGAATATTGAAATATTTTCAAGGGCAATGCAAACTCGGTCCATCAACTTCCTTGCATCCATTCTCATTGGATCTCTTGCATGTGTACATTATTTCAGGTATTTCTTTTCTTACTTTTTTAAACAGTGATATATTTGTGTGTTTCTGTTTTCTCTTTCATTATATTATGATTTTCAAAAGTTTCCATGTTATGATACATTTTGTACCTAATAGCTCATTCTCGATTCTTTATGCACACTCTGCTATTTGGAATTCTTTAATAAAGACTAACAATATAGTGATTAGTTCCATATAATGATTTTGAAAAGTTAACCTGCATCTTCCAGTTTTGCACATCCATATTTGCTCGCGGATAATCGGCATTATACATTCTACATTTGGAGAAAAGTAATAAATGCACATTCAAGCATGAAATACCTGTTGGTCCTTATGTACATCTACTCGTGGTGCTCAATCTTCAATATTCTTGGTAAGCCACATTACTTGATTTTTTAACTGATTGTGCTAATGACGAGGATGATGGCTAAAGGTATGGAACCTTATTGAACATACTAAATACAAACGGTTGGGTGATTTAATATGTTATATTTTAGGGTGTAGAAATTTGGGCTAATCTCTTAAGCTTTAGCTTCTTTTTTGCAAAAGTTATTACATGAAATTCAATATTTTCTTGTAAAATTTGGGCAAAGTTTAGAAAACCTTGTCATAAATATGGCCTAAAGTGTTCAAAATCCTTGAAAGTTTCTTCCAATGAATCTGCATAATCTTGTTTTTATTACACTGAATCAATTGGCTATGTCATATGATTGCAAACTTTAGTATTTTTTCCGTGCCATTCTGCAGGAAGGAAGCTGACAAAGATTTGGCTATGCATATTTTTTGTAGCAGTAGTTGCAGTCTTAGTACCGGCACCATTAATAGAATTTAGATACTATACCATCCCATTTTACTTCATTGCATTGCATACACCTACAAAACATGCCTCATATTGGATCCTCATCATTCTCCTCTACACTGGGATTAATTTTGCAACAATGTATGTGTTTCTACGTAGACCCTTCCTCAATCCTAATGAGTCTGGGGTTCAGAGATTTATCTGGTAAAAAGGAGCTAAATGTTCTATTTGCCATCTCATACTTACATCGATGTAATAATTATAATGATATCAATGTTGCTTCTTTTTCCCTCATGCAAATAATAACATAGTATGCAATGTTCAAGTAATGTTGGCTGATTATATTAAAAACAATGTCAGGTTTTAATGCATTGTGAATGGTTCATCTTTGGATGGATTTCCTTCATTAGTACATCAAGGCAAACCAAAAGATTGGAGGCAATATTGAATGTTGTATGAACATTTAAATAAATTTAGTTTTTGCTGCATATGTAATCGAAACAAAAGTAAAGTTTGTTTTCTGCGCAAAGTTTGCAAAGTTCTCAATTCATTAGAGACTTTTGTTGCAGTTTGTGTTGGGATTTCTACTTTAGGTGTACCAATGACAATTTTCCCATTCACATCTAACAGAGCCTTCAGTCATATCCCAAGAGTTTTGAAATATATCAAGAGAACATAGTTTAAATGTATGATGTAATAGGAAATCTGATACCACCACAATTGTCAACTAAAATACTCAAATCTTTCAGATTTATACTTGAATAATCAATACAATAGTGTTTTAATTAAACAGGGAAATGGACAAGTCTTAGATTTTATCTTTATCAAGTAAAATTATCTTAATAGACAAGAACAAAAATCTTGAAGATTATGGAAATCAGATTTTCCTACAGTCAATTTATTGTGATTATACAGCAATTGGTCCCTCAACGAGGCAGGTGATCAGGAATCTTCTAGAATTAGAAGTTACACCATTGAATGTTAAATGACATACATAGATCCCTCATAACATTGAGATGCTTTCCGGAAAAACGAAAAATACAGAGCCAAGTTTTGCATTTAGTATAAATCACTGGATGCCAGCTTAAAACTCCTCACCGACTGGATCCAAATCTATGAAAAACTTACTCCTTCCTTTGGTCACTTTCTACACCAAGAAAATTAATGAGATTAAACATTTTAATGAGTGTGGATCAATGCAATAATAATTTAGGAAAGGGAAATACATACTGCAATGGCAATCAGCTCCTCCAATAATGGTTTCAAATTCCTCAAAGGCTGAACAGATTTAAGCAAATCATACTTAAATACTCACATTGATATATGTAGAAATGCTGTAAAATTCTATCAGTGGAAACTGAATATTATGATACGAATTCTATTATATCAGGGAAGAGTAGCTTTACCCATTGTGTTGGGCCATCCACTGGAGCTTCACGTGGATTATCATGCACCTGCATACAAAACATTGATTAAGGGACATATGTCAGATCTATTTAAACAACATGACATCATACACACAGTGCATGCTCGTCCCTCTGGTAGTGGCAAGCAGAACTACGTTGATCAGTCATGAGAGATTTTTGAAAAGATTATAGAAAGCACATCATGTCAAGAAATCCCACCTCCATGAAAATACCATCCACACCAACTGCCACACATGTCCTAGCAATACATGGAATCAATTCTCTCAAACCGCCACTTGCGACACCTACTCCATCCAGCTGTAACATGGTTGAGCTCTTAACTTATGCCTTGTCCAAACATTTGAATACCACACGAAAAAATACTGACTATGAGGCAGTACCTTTCTTCCCGCTGGTTGCTGCAACGAGTGTGTTATATCTGCTACCTGAAAACAAACTAATATTATCATCAACATCGTAAAACTACCCAATACACCATATATGTGTTCCTATGTTAGACTAGTCGATTTTAAACAACTTAATGAACACCATACAAATTCTCAAATTTGAGGATCTTGAGGAGAACACACAATCTCAATCTGCCTCCAAGAAAAGAGACAATGCAAAAGTAGATTAGTAGTACATCAAATAAATTTGAGAGAACCCAGCTTCAATCCTCGCCATGGGCTAGGCCCCGTCTTATAGATCACAACCAGTCTCCTGTGGACGTTAAAAAGGCATCTATCTGTCCACAATTAACATGACTAGGTGAACTTAGAGATCTGCAAGCCTCTACAAGGCAGATTATCCTCAGCTAGAGAATGATGTTCATGTAAGTGCCCTATTCTAGCTGCACAAACTTTTCTTTCATATAAAAACTGCTCTTCCATTATAATCAATAATCCCCTATGCATCAGGCTTGAAACCTACGCAAACCAAGCTTCAGCCACTCTTTGCAGCCACATTAAACTATTTTTATCACTTCGAATCAAGAGAATTATGAAATTATTACTTTTCAGCTAGAATGAATTTTCCTAGGGTTTATGCTGATGTAAAATATTACCACGGGGCAGTTGGATTCTCTTAACCATTCAAGGTTCCGGGGATCTACAATAAGATCATCTGCAATTGTTCAATCAACCAAAAGAACATATTTAACCATCTCATAAGCTGGTAAGTAATGAAAGTAGATCCAAGCTAAGAGGCTTACTGTAGCCAAACATTGTGCCACGTTCACAGACCAACACATTAGGATTTCCAGCAAGCTTGACCTTTTCAGCTGAATTGGACATAACCTAAGATCACACAACTTGGCACAATATCACAAGATAGGAGTGCAACAGATATATAACCATATAAAAAAGGCATTAAAGAAGAAATGTATGGTCATCTTTAATGCAAACACTTACCAATGATGAACAAAATTGGCCCTTCTTTATGTTTACTACCTTCCCAGTTTTTGCCGCAGCAACAAGAAGATCTGTCTGAAAAGGCAAATTAAGGAATTTATTCTATCACCACAATCTCACAATTCCCACTTTCTTATCCTAGGCTATCTACGTGGATCATTTGTCATAACTTCAATGCGTACTCCTTGTTGCATACCATATAGAGCTTCATTTTATCCAAACATAAGGTGAAAAAATAAACATATACTTGATAACCAAGTTTTCACTTTCAAAAGTTAACAAGTTGCAATTAAACCAATATTATGCAAAATAAATTTGATGAATTGGCAATTTCACTCAACTAAGTGGATCTCATTTAGATCATGAAGATACACATTATTACATTTTCATTCATTGATAAATTCTCCGCTAGCCTTGAGAATCCATTCCAAAGACAGCTCTAGATTAAATTGAAATTATTAGATGCATAGGTCAAGCTCAATGTGGGGGAGACAAATTAAAATAGTATAGTTTGAAATTTGTCTTTTATGAAACTTTAATTTACAAACCTGACGGCATAAAAATGCTGGGATTTGAATGATATCAGCTACTCTCCCCACTGGTTCACACTGAAGCAAGAAGATTCTTTATAAAAATTCATAGAAACGAGGCAATACCCAAATTGCAGTGTTACGTGAAGCATTTACGTTATAATGCAACTTAAAAATAAAATTCTATTCACATATGTATAGCCTGACCATTTTTACACCAGTTCATCCACTCAATGACCTGGAGTATCCACAGATCATTCACGTTGAGCTAGTAGATGGACTGCTCTTCTGCCAAGCTTCACAATGCATTATGATTGTGAATAGTTTCTAAAGTTTCAAGTCAAGTATGCTCATTAATGTTGTGCATTGAAAGGCCCAAGAACTCTCAGTACATTTATAAAGGAGAGCTGCTAGGAGATATTAGGATCATTTGGCCGATGTGAATTGGCTTAAGTGCCCTGAAAACACATTCTAATAAAGCAATATACTTTTGCCCATTAAAACAAATTATAAGAGGGATCTTTCTATGTTTTCTTTACATATCAGCCATTTTCTCTCTTCTCACACCTACTCCAATCCTCTTGGCCTCCTTTCAAGTGGTAACAGAGTCATTATATCTCACACAACAAAAGTGTTTCAGATCAAAGAGTATTGCTGCTAATTTAGTTATCTAAGCACTTCAAGCTTCTGGGAGAAGTTTCATTGGGAGAAAATGATTAAGGTTAGATTAAGGAATAATAGTTTATGCTTAGTGTATTTTAACCCTATCAGTTTGAAACTCTAAACATACAATTGAGGTGCATTTAACATTCTCTCTTCTTATCATGCTTCTGAACTTCTAATAATACTAACACTCACCACAAAAGTTTATGTAGAACTCCACAAAAAGCCTCAAGCATCAGTCTAGTATCTCAACCAACGGCACCAAAGATTGTGAGGAGTTTCAAGGTCCTCCCAAACACATTTCTTTTCCAGTGGAGTCTTCTCTCCACACTGGAATCATTAGGCAGCACCAGACAAACATCTACCGCAATGCCATTGACACAAATGTCAAACAGTCCTTGAGCTTACTGACATTAATGTTGATCACTTAGGCAATCTTTGTTTAACATTCCACGTGTTTGAATAAACTATATAACTTATTCGATGACTTAATCCACATGTTTAAACATAACTTACAAAAGACTTGAAAATAAATTTAAGGCATGTCATATACTTTTTGAATCAACTGCATACAATGAAGAATGTATTAACCAATAAGACTTAACCTATTTACTCATTTGTGAACTCGAATTATCTTTTACTCTATGGTTGACGAAACAAACAAGAGTGGTTGTCAAGATCTTTTGAGATACTAACTACAATGTGTAAAACTTAAACAAACCCTTCCTTCCTCTCCCCTCTCGGATAACTGGCTTAACTAAGAAATCAATTAGAACAACATAATGAGTTAATCATTATACCTAATGAATTAAACAATACGTGGCATGAGTTTGACACAAATGGAGCATAACATGCTTCAATTAATTAGAGAAACACAATCATAAAAGGATATTAATATAAGACTTAGAGTAAAGCGTTTAACACTAATCTAATTAAAAACTATGCGGAGAGAGAAACTATCTCTGAAGTATTGTAGAATAGTAGGGATCAGGTTGAATGACACCTTATCATTGATGGGACATATGTGAGGGGGTGTCAATCACTCTTGAGCTATTAGCTACCATGTATAAAACTTAAATGAGCTTTTCCTCTCCACTCTTATATAGTTAACTAAACTAAGAAATTAATTGAGAGCAACATAATGATATTTAGGTCTTTTCACATGCAAGTTCCTATCTCTTCCATTTTCCTATCTCATTCCCTTTCCCTTGTACCAAACATGCTACTTGGCCAATGTCTTTAATATGTTTTTGAAATGAGTGGAAATGAAGTGTCCGCTAGGTACTTAACAATATTAGATGCTCTCACTAAATGTCATTAAAGGCACAACATTGATATTGTCTTCAGCTAGTGGGAGTTACATGGCTTAAAGGAGCCTCATTAACCTTTAAGTGGCAGTTGTTGGGTATAAAGACCCAAGAATTCTCCATTTGTAGGCCAGTAAAGGACATATTTGGGTCATTCGACCATTGTGAACTGGCTCAAGTGTCCGAAAATCACATTCTAATAAAATTGTAGACTTTTGCCCCTTAAAACATATGGGCTCCGTAAATACAAGTGTATCTCCTCCCTCTCCTTCTGTGTTTTCTCTGCACCTCAGCCATCTTCCCTCTTCTACCACTCCTACCCGAAGTTCACAATTACATTTAAATGATACTAAAACGAACTTCTTAGACAAGGTGCAATGAATTATAGAGATAACCAAGCAAAGGCCAGTGAGATATTATATGTAGATTTTTTAATATAATATATGGACAGCAGCTTGTTATCAGCTTGAGTTTTACCTGATAGATCTCGTGCACATCAGTGACTATAGGCAAATCATAGCAAGCCTTCACCTTTTCCAAGATCTGTCCTTTCAAAGAAATATCAAAAATGTTACATATTGATGGTGAAAAGCAGAAGATAGCAACAAACATTTGCATCTAATCAAGATTCTTTTTGCCAATGCTTCCATTAACTTGAATCAGTGTGAGAATAAAAATGCCCTTCGAAAGTACAAAGGATAAATTATATAGTGAATTATGAATATACCTTTTCAATGAGTTTATATTGTATTAATAAACCTCATTGAAGGCATGTCATACTCTTCAAAAAGAGGAATGAAACAAGTTGACACAGCTAAAAAGAAATGCCAACCCCCAAGTGTTGTGTCATTGATTGAAGCAAGGAAGGAAACAATCCTGTCAATTACTAAGGCATTGACTATGTAATGGCCCTATTTCTTAGCCACGCTATCTTCTTGAGCTGCAGAACTCCAAATGTGGATCATAAAACGTTACAAGAATGTGGTACAAACAACTATTTTCGACGCAAGAAACTATCATTAAGTTTTAAGGAATAACCCTTCACTTGATATAAATAGCAAATGAAAAACAAGGATTCCAGCAAGCTGAGCTGCTACTACTGGTTTTCTGTTCATATCTCACAACCAACTACATTATGATTAACCTAATTCTAATGTACATTTCAAATGTTTGGGGTTTCCCTCAGATAATCTTTACATTCTTTCAAAAGATATAGAGAAGCGTATATATGTAATCTTCTCTGAGTGTTCCTTAGGTTTAAGACAGATATAATGACATGACGATCATTTCCTATTAATCACTTTTGGGTGGGTTTTCACCTCACGTCGATGTTTCCCATTATCTATAAAACATATTACTGTAAACAAATATAAATTTATGAATGAAGGGATGCGATGGTTCATTTAGATTGTTGGGGGAAAAAATGGCTAACCTTCAAACCTTCCTCCATGCCAGGCCCTCTGAAAGACTTTGCAGAAGTTCTATTAGCTTTGTCAAAGCTTGACTTAAATATCAACTTCAACCCAAGCCTACATGAAAAAAAAATCAAATAAAAATGGCTAGGCCTATGCCCAATCCTACGCCTTGAAAATGTTTAGCACACTGCTTAAAGCTTTTGTGATTCTGCATTAATAATTATTATCAAAAGCTTCTTTGATACTTACTCATCAGTGACAGATTTGATCTGCCTTGCCATTTTCATGATGTGCTCTTCTGATTCAATCACATTGGGGCCAGCCATGAGGAAGAAAGGCTCTGCACCCTATCACAGTGCAAGAGGCATTTTTTTTCCCCTCTTTAAAATCATATTTATAGGATTCACTGTTACGTAATGGGGGGTTGGGGGGGGGGGGGGGGGGGGGGGGTGTTCAAGGTTTAGGGCTTTAAAACCTCAAAAGAATTGCAAGTAAAAGAGTGAAACAAGAACAATATATACGGCAGGGAAGAAGAATGCACACCTTGAGATCTGAGAAGAAAGCAGAGTAAGGAGCCATGGGAGCTTAGCTTTTGTGATGAACCGGCTGTCTCTGTGTGTTGTGTGCTCTTTGGTTTAGTAAAGAAGAGTGTGAAAGACAAAAAGGAAGTGAATGTGTTTTTGGTTTGGTTAATCAGAGAAACATTGTAATTTGTAATGCAATGCAAATAGCCCATGGGGCCCCCCCAACACTAATAGTAGAGAGATTATTAGAGAGAGCTCTGGCTTTGCGAAATCTCCGTAAGTAATCAATCGTCTCGATCCGGAAATCCGCCTGCCTCTCTCTCTCTCTCAGGCTTCCACTTCCAGTGGCCGGCGCCTGACATCTCCATGGCTCTGCGTTCGACCCCTTTCCTTTACAAACCCTAGTTCTATACTTCAAAGCATTCTCAAGTGAATTGTCGTGCCCATAGACCACCACCATGCTGCTACTACGATCCATAGATCTGGAAAAGTTCTCCGGTGCCCTGAGATATCCATGGCTCTGGTTAGACCCCTATTATAGAACCCTAATTGCATAACTTCATGTATTCTCGATGTGAATTGTCCGTAGTGAGGTCTTTGATCGACACCGACTGCGTCAAGTTAGCTTCTTTAAGCAATCCCTCGGGGGCAATCTCTGTTTGATTGTCTCCCACTTGGAGACATCACACTTCAACTTTACGCTCTTTACTTTGAGTGCTTCTATAAGCTCTTTAGTGTCTAATTGACACTTGTATACTTCTATTTATTCTTTGTGGGTTTTCACTTTGAGGTTTCCCACCACTAATAAAAGGGTTACTAAATAAAATAAAATTTGTCCATAGACCACCACCACTACCATGTTGTTACGGATTTGTAGAGTTGGAAAAGTTCTCCGCCATGGTCTATGTGCCTCGTTGTGGTTCTTCCGTAACAATAATCTCAACCAAATGTGTAGAAATTCAAAGAGCTCAACCCCCCTTACTCCTTGTCGAACAAATAACTTTGAAGTTGATGTGGAAACCGTAGTCATTAGAAGAAGAAAAAAACTCATGACGCTTAGTGTTTTGGGAGAACTCCTTTACTAGTTGGTTAGGTTCCCTTCTAGGACAATAAAAAATGATTTCACTCTAATTCACCCGAGTTCTCTTTCTGTGCACAAGACAAACATGAAACCACGACTCCAATTGAATGTGTGCTTGTTTCCCCATATGTTTTTACTATAATTTATAAACATTGATTGATGACAAAGTTCACATATATATACCCCGCTTCTACTCAATGAGGGTGCCTCTATCTTAAACACTAGACTTCATCGTGGTTTATTAGAATGTATTGCCTCTCTATGGGCAATTTATTGTTTTAAGATCCATCATATGTTTCTAGAGTTCTCAAATGCCTCCCACATCACCAAATATTCTTCCCTTGAAATTTTCTAGTGTCTGATTATTCCATAGATCTATGCCAAATGCCACAAGTTTCCTACTAGTAAACACATCATATGAGTAGGAAGATCTCATATGAAAATGTATATAGTTCTCATCATTAGATAGATGTTTTAGGCCACATAAAAAAACACCACAAGTTGCATGACTCATTGTATGTTGCACAAGGAGCAAATGTATGCTTATGTGCATAATCTATGTCAAATGATTGTTCAATGCAATAGTTTTCCCAACAATAAATACACTCATACGAGTGGGGAAGCTCTTATGTTGAAATCTATCCAGCTCTTGTATTGATCTTGATTTTTTGCATATATTTGTTTTATTTGTGTGTGTTGATTGATCAATCAAAATTTACAATGGGGGCATACATTAATTTCCCTAACATTAAAAATATATGCAAATTGCCGAATGTATAACGATGGAGTTGAGACTGCATTAGGATTAAAGTATATAGCAATGATGAGATCCTAAATTTTATTAAGAAAACAAAATGATTTTTTTTATATTAGGAATGGAGTAGCCTACAAACTTGGGCTTATCCATGTAAGATATGGTTCTATTATACTATCTCATGACAATTTAAAGTTTTTTCTTTTGTGTAGCATGTATGTAGTTCATTTGTTCAAAATACATCGTTGCTTTCAATTATCATTAATTGTTGCAATGCATGTCAATGCTTGTAGATGTTCTCAAGGACAACTTTGATATGCCATTGCATTTTATATTATTGGGCAATGCCTAAAGGAAAGTTTCATTACCAACATAGGTATATATTCATTGTTTTTGTCATCCAAATATCAATGTAATGATTTCGGAATAGTCTTATTATGAGCTCAAATGGAGGTACCTTTTCAACGGGCCTTAAAAAACATATATTGGTGTACAAATAGTGTAGTGCAATATTGTCAATGGCCTATTACGCTCCTTTTGTTTTCTTCTAAGACTTACTATCATCAAAAAATCTACAAGTTGCAACAAAAATAAGAAAATATATAATATGAAACAAGAAAGTATAACAATCTAAAGTTGTTAATATGAGCATCTAAACTTGTCTTAATTAATATAATCTATGGCATGTTTAGCACAACTAATAGAAAATATCAATGAGTTTGTCAAATTCTATTAGAATGAACCATTAGCATCATTGTTTATTCCTTCCATCCTCTATTGTGAATTTTATCATTTATTGATTAGCGAAACTCTCCTATGTACTATGTAGCATTTTTTAAATTTTATTGTCAATTGTTTTCTGCAATCCATTTTATCATTTATTGTCGAACTTCTTCAAATGTCAAAGTGTATGTCGTTTATTGTTTTCGCTTGCTTCCTATTCTCTTTATTACTAATTCCTCACCACATGATGATATTTTTTTTCCCCAAAAATAAAATATTGCATTAGTATTAAGAAACACCCTAAGGTTATACATAAAAGATGTAGCTTTCGGTAATGAGCCCCTTTTCTAAATTCTAATCATCGGCTTAAATAAATACTTCGGTGTCGGTGTAAAGTAGTATCACTCCACCTTATAAAAAAACTGTCTATAAAATATGCCTTTGTCCCTGATGGCATGAAACTCCAATCGTTTGAGCTCCACCTAATGCGTATTACCTTTTATGTTATCCAAAGAACCTTTGGGATTCTGCACAATTTCTGTCCAAATCCCAACAATTATTTGGGCAAGTCTTTCAATCACATTTTGGAATTTTCTCAAACATCGAGCCTTCAAAATATATACCAAATTGTGATACTACTTACCAATTGCCATGTTTTAGGTTTATTTGTCTCTATTTGTGGATTCAATGATATCAATGTTTTTTGCATCAAACCATGTCTCATAGCAATAGCATCTACAACAACCTCTTCTTCATATACCATTGGTTTATCTTGTACCACTCCCCATGTATATAGTGCTCGAACACATATTGCACATGATGATATTTTTACATGTTTGATACAAACATAAAAAGGGCAATTTTCTAATTGTTTTTCATATCATAATTATTTGAACGCCTGATTCAAAGTGAAATTACTCACTTTCTTTGCTCCTACAATCGGTGAAGGGATAATATATCTTTCCACCTCTTGAACAAGATTGAGTGCACATGACAAGAAGGATAGTGAAATATGGATTTCTTTCATCCTAAAATACAAAGTTTCAAAAATATGAAAGGGTTCTTTCATCTTAAAATATACAAGAGTTCTAAAAAGAACAAACAACCTTTAGAGAGGCAATCCTAATTGCTCAATGTCTCCAACCTAATAACTATCCACATATGAGGTTTCAACATAACCAACACTTGACATAAGTATGTCAATATATCATTTCATTAATGAAAAACAATGTTAGGGTTATCCATACACCAAGTTATACATTACGTAAATATCCAAACACAACTACTTGACTTTTGTGTCCAAGTCATAGTTCATATGGTGCCTTCAATCCTATTGACCAATGAATTTATCAATAGCATGTTGTTCCAATTGCTTCTTCCTAGAATTTGGTAAGTAATTTGGCAACTTGGAGCATTTTGCGAATGACATCAGGTAGGCTCATGTTTTTCCTTTTTGCAACTTGATTTTTTTGCAAAGTGCAAAATGCTGAAATTTGATGCTGAATTCCTTGTGTTTGACATAATTCATTCAACGCACTCAAACAATATTCACGCACACTATTAGTTCTCAAGTATTTGATAGACCTTTGTGTCATGAATTAAGCTATTCATACATTGTCCTTGAAATTTTGAAATGTTTAATCCTTTTTATTTGAAAAATGCTACACAATGAAGCAAACTATTCATCAATGAAACCTAGAAAGTTTATTTCATCCAATGTTTTCATTTTATTTAGTTGCTCTTATCATTTCTATATTTATAAAGTTATATTTCAATAGTAACACTCCATTGCAGATCAAGTTTGGAGCAATGGATTTGATATCATTTAACACATTAATTCATCTTGCCCCTTATAAACAAATGTTCATCTTGCTCTATGGTCTCTTCAATAATTATCCACAATTTTAACTTGGGTATTTATGTTCTTGATTGAGAAAATACAAGTAGCATATTGAAAATGATAAAATTTAAATACTATTCACCTATTTTTCTGTGTATATGAACATGATTTTAGTCATCGATGCAAAAAATTCTATTTACCTATTTTCCTGTGAATATCTAAGGACATCAATGCCAGCCTTCAAGGTAACTTATATTACTAAGATTATACAACACAATCGCCGAGTCCGAATACACAAATATACACTCATATACACAAATGGTTTCAAGAAGCTGGAGTGGATGCAAAAAATGTCAAGTCATCACAGTCATCTCTCGTTTTATTATACACAAACCTTATGATTGTTGTAAATCTATTTTTCTTTCTGTAGAAATTTTGGTTTCTATCGACTTCTATAATTCTCTTCCGTTGCAACTGACCCTTCATTGAGTAATGAGATGCTGAGACTGTTGAACCTCTCTCTTGAGTAATGCCGAGAAACCTTCCTCCAATCAACCCCAATTTGCATCATTCGCTTGAATTCCAAATAGCTTATTCTCCCATCCTGAGAAACATAAAAAAAACATGGATTCTACATTCATAGAATATCAACTAAATTTACAGGTTGCCCTAATGGTTCAAGTCCTATGATCTATCCTCATTATCTAGAGGGTTGAGAGTTCAAAAAATGCTTTTGCCAATGTTTGCTTCCATTAAGAGAAAAAAAACTTTATATAAAAAATGCCCTTCATATGGATTGGGTGATTTACAGAAATCATGTTTAATGCCCTTGGTAAAAATGGAAATGTAATTAGATTAGGCGAAACTATATATAAATTTGCGCCTCTTCCTTAATGCTATTGTGTATAATAATGCAAATACCCAAGGCAAATTATACCTGCAAAGTTTATCAAGGGTATTGAAGTTTTCTCAACAAAAATTGTGAATACACTAGGCCTAATTATAATGGTACGTTCATATTTTGATACTTTTCAACAAGAGAATGCTATATAACAAAGCCTAGAAGGGAAAAAAACATGTACAGACAAAGGTATTGTTTTTTATCAGAAAATTCTGTGGGGATTTAAGAAAGCCTCACCATATCAGTATCCACCTCATTCAAAATGGCTTGTACAAGACCACTATCTGAAACCGATTCTTCACTCAAGGCTTGTGTGAGTTCCATCATGTCAATGAACCCATTACCATCTTTGTCGAAATAAGAGAACGCATTGCGTAGATAGTCATCATTATCGATCATTTGGAGTTGTAGTGTTAGGGATGCAAATTTAGTGTAATCAAGGGTTCCCTTCTTGTCTACATCTGCCTGAATAGGAAGATATAGTTTCAGTTTAAAAATAGTTCATCTTTTGTCATAGATAACTTAATGGGCACAAAAAAAGTCAACCATATGTACTTTACAATTCAATCAATATCTATGGTAATATAGCTCTGGAGGAAAGCAGTGCATATCACATTAATATTTATGAAACTCACTGTATCCATTAACTGCCTAAACTCATGATCGGCAAGTTGAGATCCAAGCTTGCAAAGGCCATTCTTGAATTGTTCATAGGTTAACAGCCCATTTTTATTTGTGTCCAGTATATCAAACATAGCCCTCAATCCATCAACCTCTTCACCAGATAAATGGTCAACAATTATCTGGACAGAAATCACGTGGACACAACAACAGTTAGTCGAATGTCATTGTTACAATTGACAGTTGAGAATAGAAATGTAGGAACTCTAAAGACAGACAATGAAGAGAGATTCACAAACCCTTAAAGCAACTTTCTTGAGCTTATTCATGGCTGAAAATTGCTTCAGCCTAGACTGCACAATACTGCCGAGGGAGACAGTCGATGCTTGTTTCTCATTTCGCAACCATGGATGATCTGTATTAAAATGGCGCTACCAATACCCAGAAATGTTCTCTTTTCTTTATTTCTTTATTTCTTTTTTATTTTGTGTTTATTTGTATTTATTTTGGAGGGGTAGCCTCATGTTTATCGAGTAGTTTATTTGTAAGCAATCCATAATCATCAAACTCTTTTTCCCTTTATGAGAAAACTTGCTAGCCAGCATGATTCAAAACTAAAAATATGAAGAAACTTTTATCATGAATGCAACATCAAACCCGTTGCTGAAGACTTAAATCTGCAATCTTAAGGTTGCAAATCACAAACTTTGCCACTACATCACCATGCTTATACAATATATGTATCGTTTAAGAATTTATACCAAGAACTTGCTGAGGTGTCAATCTGCTTCTAGGATTAGGATCGAGCATTCCACGAACTAGTGATTTTGCTGTGCTTGATACAGAAGGCCATGGATCTCGTGTGAAATCTATATGTCCACGAAGGATAGCTTGTGCAATACCTGGCTCTGTCTCTGGAATCGAAATGTTCAATCAGTTCAATATCTCAACTGGATATGTAATTTGAACAAGCATTGTATCTAGAGCACAAAAATACCAGGATCCCCCTAATGACCAGAAACCCCTCCAAGATTTCAGAAATCACATAGGTATCCCCATAGTAATATTAAACTAGGCAATTGTTACCTGACCAGAAAGGAGGCACACCACATAGCAATATATAAATGATGACACCCGCACTCCACACATCTATCTCTGGTCCATAGTTACGCCGGAGAACCTCCGGTGCTATGTAAAATGGACTTCCAACCATTTCAGAGAATCTCTCTCCTGAATAAATAAATAAAGATGGTTGATTATTTTGCCTGAAAGAGATCACTGGAAACAGATGTTCAAGACCTCGATGCAAAGCACTGAAAAGTGACTTTTATCAAATACAATCTTAAAACACACAATTCTAATTGGTAGAACTAAACATTCCTCGAGACAAAAATCAGCAAGCTTTAAAACATAAGAATCTTGTTATGAACATATACATAAATACGTCATTATGGGTAAGTAGTGCTCGCATAGATCAATTCCTTTTTAGAAGGCTATATACTCTTCAAACATGGCTAATGGATCTCCTCTAGCCTGAATTCCCTCCTAATAATGAAATAAATTGTATGCTCATAACAATTTACCCTCAAAGACACAAGGTTTTTTTATAACTAAGTTTACTTTGACTTTGAAAAAAGAGAAGAAAAACACGAACAGTACCAGGTTTGAACTTAACCGATAGGCCGAAATCTATGCTCTTCAGATCTGCATTTTCCTGCTTATTTACGAACAAGAAGTTTTCCGGCTTCAGATCTCGATGTATCACACCATTTTCATGACAAACCTGAAAAAACATCTTATAAGGTAATGCAATAGGCAGCTAAAACATCAAAAGAATATTAATGAAGAGCAAAATGGGAGTAAAAAAGGGATATTTGCCTTCACAACTTCTACTATTGTGCGGGCCACATTAGCTGCAGCTCTCTCATTATAATGTCCCCTAGCAACAATACGATCAAATAACTCTCCTCCTTCACAAAATTCCATAACTAAGTGCACTGCGTTATCATCTTCATACACCCCTTCAAGAGAGACAATGTTAGGATGAGGAGGCAAATGACCCATGATCATCACCTCTCTCCTCACATCTTCAATATCCACAGCAGTCCTCAGCTTTCTCTTTGATATTGATTTACAAGCCAAGACATGTTTTGTTACTTTGTCCGTGCAAAGATAAGTAATGCCAAATTCACCTCTTCCAAGTTCTTTACTTAATATATACTTATCAGTTATAAGAACACCTTCCTCCACATTGGGTAGATTTTTTAGCACTGAGAGTTTGGGAGCCCCAGCAAAATGCACAGCTTGAACTTGAAATCGATTGTTTCGTGAAACTTTGGATGTGGGAGCATCACCACATACGCAGTTACCCATGAATACCCTTCAAGGATTCTTAAGATTTGTATGCAAGGGAAAGACGATCCTTTTAATGTGCGTATATGTTATAAACCCTAAATATTCTAATCCCTCCTAAGTTATCAAACAAGCCACTGATAGGTTATCAGATTATGGGTTCTCAAGGTTTGGCCTTGAAACAAATGTGTAGAGCTTAATAGCTTGCACGAGGCTATTAGCTTATGATTGAGTTGATGTCGTACTGACCCCCGTTTTGAGAAAGACAGATGAAATCGAAATCAAATCTGATAATAACATAAAAATGGGATCAAAAGCCATAGAAAAGAATAATGAAATCAGAATGAACTTTTTAATATCAACATAAAAACGGGATTAAAATTACAACAAAAATGATGAATACAAATAAAATATAACACTGAACTAAAAGAAGAATTGGCAAAGAGAACGAAATCCAAATAAAGTTTAAAAATAAAATAGAAAGGGGATCAAACACACAGCAAAGAGGGGTGAATCCAAATACAAACTAATATAGCTATATAAAAAAGGCATCAAAAACATAAAAGAGACGAAATATCTGGGGATAAAAAAACATAGCAAAGAGGGATAAACCCAAATAAAACCTTATATGCTAACAAAAAATTGGGATCAAAACATAAGCGTAACGTCAGGTTTCATTCATAAAGAAGCAATAGTTTCTGTTATTCTTATCAGCATTGCTAAATATATGGGTATTTGACACAGAGAAAAAACTATTATGTTTCCTTGACACGCAAATATGAAAGGGGGAAAACCCCACATTGACAGCTAGAAGCTTACTTCAATCTCCTGAATCAAGAAGCAAATCTTGATCAGAAACCCTATGTTTGTCTCCCGTGAAACCCTAATGAAGATACTCTGTGCTTCTGAAACCCTAATGATGAGGCTCCGTTCTTTTGGACACTCTAATTATGATTCTCTGTTCTTCAGAACTCCTGATAGGTATTTGCTTATCCTTTGCCATTTGAAACTCGAGTGATGGGAAATGCTCTGTTTTCTTGGCGAAGCCCTCCTATTGTTTCTTCCGCTTTCTGCTCCCTTCTTCCGTCCGAGAACCTAAGAATAGGGAATGTTCTGTTCTTTCTGAAAGTCGCATACTTTGTCTTGTGTCTTCTTCTTCTTTCTTCCTCTTCTTCTTGCTGAGAAGACTGAGCCCATGAGTCTACGAAGAAGACCAGGGGGAGATGGCGCAAAATTTCAATCCTTTCATTTATGTTCTGTCGGATTTCATGATTGTGCGTGTTTTCTATTCTGATCAAATAAAGAAACAAAACAAAACAAACCAAAAAAACAGAGACAGACACACAGACAGAGCCAATTAGTTAAGTGTCAAAACCTTTGTGATGGGCCATGGCCTGATGGCTATGCATATGGTATGCATGTATGTATCGGTATGTATGTATTGGTATGTATGTTTGCATGTATGCATGTATGTATGTATGTATGTATGTATGTATGTATGTATAAATATATGTATGTATATGTATGTATGTATGAATATATGTAATTCTGGTCCAAGGCCGCCTTCCCGTAAGCTTGTAGTTGTTAACAACCAACCCCTTTGCTTATGATCATGTCCGCACAAACTCTCTCATTCATCTCCCAAGCAATCAAAATTACCACCATGTATGTCTCCTCGATTGGCTCTTACACACCCAAAACAATAACAGAATAACCCGCCCAAGAAAAAACCTTCCCGTCTCATCCGTCTTCCCAAAGCCTCCGTTGTGCTACCGTCACTAGGAGTTTCTCATTCTATTCCTCCAGCTTGTTGACAAGTTTGTTTCCTTTGTCGAGTCGCGCCAACCCTCTCGTTTCATTTGTCTTGGCAAGAGAGCATCTGTCCACATTGGCTCAAGCGCAACTCTCTCGTCAGTGTTTGTCTCGGCAAGTAAGCATCTGAACTTGCCCATCTCATTCATGTTTTCTTGACAAGCAAGTGGGTTGTTGGCGGAGGCAAGCTTTTTGTGGACATCCTTGTATATTTTTACCTTACCTATGGGTAGGTTTATTAAGTTCGATGTGATTCAATAGATAGATTCTCTTTTATGTTGAATAACAATTTGGGCATTACATTGATTCATTTGAAGTTTTTTTTATGTCCTTGTGTTGTTTCTTCTTCACTCGAATTCTCCATTTGATAATAGATGATGGGCTTTATATTAGACCTTGATTCGACTCATGAAGATTATCTTTCACAATGGTTCTCAAGTTTATTCTAATGAAAAAGGTTTTATTTTCTATCCTCAATTATGTGTTGCAAATACATGTTTGTGTTGATTTCGTGATTCTATCAAAGACGCCCTTTAAGTTGACACCATGATTGATGCACAATAATGTTAAATTGCCTAGATTGCGCCTTATACTTTTTCCTATAGACACACCCTCCAACCAATGACATAACAAGAAGGTTGATTATTTGGTGCAAATGAGTTTCTGTACGAAAGCTTCCGCAATACATTTGTGGACACTATTGACCACAAATGTTGAAAAGGAGAAATAATAAAACTTTCGTGACTCAAGAATAGGAACACGTTCTTGGAAAACCATATTAAGTATTGATAGTGGGGTTCAAGACGCGTTTGTACTAAAAATATAGCCCAGTGGAGTGCTAATTTCTTCAAAAACCTTATCAATGGTATGACTTTTAACCTCTACAAAAACATTGGGTCCACATAACCTCCATATAGATTCATTTCCACATAGAAAAGATGGAATGTGCAATCCGTCTTCCTATTTTTGGCAACATGAATTTGTGATCATTGTTGACTATTCATAGTTTTGAAGGTTGGATTCATACAACATCGAATCATTTAATTCACATACATTGTCAAAAAAAAATGTAGTTCCCAACTTTGCTGAAAATGATTTTTGTAAGGGAGATATTTAAGGTTAATTCACATACATTGTTTTTTATTATGATTGCCTGAAAAAAATGTAGTTCCCAACTTTGCTGAAAATGATTTTTGTAAGGCAGATATTTAAGGTGTCCTATGAATACTTTGCCAGAAAAAGTAAAATCATGAAGATTTTGTACTATAAAATTAGGTCAAATGATAATATTGTCAACTACACCATCACATTTATTCATTTCAATTCAAGCAATCAAGAAGGCAAACAAGTGAATTTAAAATCCATAAAATATTGAACCAAAAAGTGGGGAACACATGCATAATATTATACCCTTTTTAACTCTTTGTGAATATTGTGATCTAGTATATGAATTAGTTCTTTCATATTATGTTTTTAAATTTTCAAGTTTGATTCACTTCACTATAGAAAGGATGGAGTGCATACATTGTTTCTTCTAGTTTTATGCACCATTACTCTATATACACAAACTACCAATCACTTCCAAGAGATTGAAGCAAATTATTTAATAGCTTCGATAAGACATATCTTTGACTTCTATACTCTTAGGGCTATAAAAGAATGAATTAAAAAACTACCATAAACATGCATAATAATCCAAGCTAAGATCCATCCATACTTAGAATGAAAAATCATCTCATATTGGGTTTACCAATCCATGACAAGTTGTTTAGTGTTGTTGTGAAGCTCCATGCATCTTCCTCTTGCTTGAAAAAAATGTAATATCCCTAAAAAACTTCTCCCAAAACCTTCCCTAGAAATATCTCCATGCATCTTCTCTTGCTGGAAAAAAATATAATATCCCTAAAAAAACTTCTCCCACAACTTTCCCTAGAAATATTCTTACCATACGTCAAAAGACTCAAAACAACTCCAAAAACCCTTTCAAGAATATGACCCAATGCCTGCTTTATAGCTTCCCAAAAGACAAACATCAACAAGAACCAACTCCCCAAATTTCCACATCTTTGAAAAGAGTGTAAAAGACTACCATCTTGAAAAAAAAGGTCCAATTAATGAGGCAAGTTAAAAAGAATGTCATCAATATTGAATGCTGGTAGAAAAATACATGTTCAATTGTGCAAAAGAACTTGTAGTAAAGGTGATGTTAGTAAGACAATGTTAAAATATCATAGAATTTGGTCACAAAGGATATTCTCTAATAATGTGACATAAGTACCACAAGTGAAATGATCAAACAAAATCCAAGAATAACATATACTAACTAACATGTGAATGCCTTTGTTACGGAAAATATGTAAATGATGTATCCATGAATTAATCCCGTAATGATGTTGTAGATTGACCAATTAATATGATGGCAATGATACATTTGAACCTTGTTTAACAATAATGTAATGATGATGTGATGCTCCCTTGACATACAATCAAAATACACACTCAATCTCTCCTATCTTCTTGCAATTTCTCTATGTGCCTTGGATTATAGTCAATGTATGTCATGTTTCATTCTATTGTGCATTCTTTATCAATCTTATAAGGACGTGAAAATCAACAAAAATCAACAGATACTGCGCTAATTATGATGGATATACATGCTATTCACCCCTCATCCTCCATTTGGCCACCTCAGATTGTCCCCCTACAAGCAACTAAACATACTTTCAGAGTTTCTGCAACTATAAGGGCATTTCTTTAATGTAATGAGGTATCATTTGAATCCGCAGCAAATCATAGTAATAAAAATCAATCTAACTAAACACATTTGATCACCCCTTGTGATCAAAGGTTTGTTATTAGAAACAAATAAATATCCAGATAATATCTTAACAAACCTTTCAAAGCATTACGAATACAGCGGAGAAAAGCTTCAGAAGCAACATGAGTAAGTTCCAATGTTTCCTATCTTCCAGAAGTTTCACAATGGAAAGCAAAAGGGCATGATTTATAGCATTCAAACGTTTAAAACTATTCACTAAATTCTTATTTGTCTAGCTGTCCAATCACTTGAGACCTTTATCCACTCTTATTAATAGTGCTGAAGTCCAAGCTTGGATTTTATTTCACTGAGACTTTATTAGGTTTTATCCGTAACATTTCCCAAAGCTAATTAGAAGCATGGCTATGAGGACCAAATATTCACATAAAAACTTACAAAAGGAGACATTGTTACTATCCCAATGCAAGAGCAACAGACATAAGTGTAACACCCACACAATTAAGCAGGTAAATGAATATTTTATAAAATGGACAAGTATATGCAGTGTTATTTGTCTCCACATGTTCACCATAACCACCAAAGGCTGTGATGAACGAGCCGCACTACAAATACCCAAATTGATCAACAGTTTAATGATGGTCATCTTACATGTTGCAACTATGTCTTCACATTATAAATTATATTAGTGGTTCACATGTCATTCTCTGCCGTAGAACTCGTTATAGTGTAGATGATTCTGCCACCAACATCTTTGGAGATTTTTTCATTCCACCTTCATATCCATCTTTGTTTTAGTGAAATGAATCTGACAGTTGAATTTAGTTATTTTTCCAGAGAACTTTGCTGAACATTAAAGCTAGTTACATGGCTTACTTCACAATTCATTCCATGTCATTGAGTAATAGAAGCTCCACGCATTTTGCAGTTCATGCTCTCCTTCGTTCATGGATACCCTCTGAACATCTAAAACAATGCTCCTTCAGGAAAAACATAAAATGTATTGGAACAATAAAGATACAAACATGAACATACCCGCATCGAAGATGCCATATAACATAACAAATCAAAGAACTCAAAATCTGATGCCACCGGATGGTAATGTACTCCCTCTTAAGGGGGGAAATGATTCATTTCATCATGTGACTATCCCCTCTTCAATCACCATGTAGAAACTCCTGTCCTCTTCAAGCTCGACAAATCAGGCATTATTGGAAGTGGGAATTCCTTAAACCATTCATGATTTAAAGCATCTTCTGATGTTATTCGTTTCTTTGGATCATACATCAACAGTCTGCTCAAAAGATCAAAACCTTTATTCGATAAGGTTACCCCACCTGCAAAAGCTGTAGGTGGAAATTTCTCCCTTAGCCTGTTAAAGCGTTGCTTGACAAAACTACACTTTACCCCTGGTAAGTTTGAGAAATCTGGCCAGATTGTCTCATCCGGAGTTCCTAAAGTTCTGAATATCTTATCAATTTGATCAACTTCATTTTTTCCACAAAATAAGGGCTCTTTCGAGAGCAGCTCGGCCATGATGCATCCCAAAGACCACATGTCTACAGCTGTGGAGTACTCTTTGCACCCAAGTAGTAGCTCCGGAGACCTGTACCATAGTGTTACAACCAAACTAGTGTATGTTTTGAGAGGGCTTCCATATTGCCTAGCCAGACCAAAGTCGCAAATTTTGAGGTCACCTTGATTATTCAAAAGGATATTTGAAGTCTTCAGATCTCTATGCAAAACCCAATTGTCATGTAAATGCTTTATTCCTTCAAAAAGTTTTAGCATCAAGCATTTTACCTGACTTTGGCTGAAAGGATGCTCTAAGGTTCCCATAAACCTCTTCAAATCATGTTCCATGTATTCCATGACCATATAAATGCTGTCCATACTGTTGCCAACTACAACTTCTTTCACATTTACAATACAAGGATGCTGAATCGAAAGCAAGATATTGATTTCCCTAAGGGAAGTCATGGGAAAGCCATCTCTCTCTTTCTCCATCTTCACTTTCTTCAAAGCCATAATTTCTCCAGTCTTCTTATCTTTGGCCTTGTAGACCACACCATAAGTACCTTCATTTATCCTTTTCACCATCTCAAATTCTTCCACGCTTCTGCAACCTTTTAGCATGTCTATCTTATAATCTGCAGAATCCATCTCTTCTGGAAAAAAAGAAACCACTCCATCTTCATCGTCATCATGAACTCTTTCATCACTACTATGCCTACAACTGTTCAAATCAACCTCTTTCGGATATCCACACTCTTTTACTGAATAATCTCTAGATATATTCACTCTACTAATTTCTCCTAAAGCAAAACTAGTCTTCATATAGTCATCAGCCTCGGAATGTTCATATTTTACACCCTGTTCATCATCAGTTTCATGCTCACTTTTAGCCTCAGAATCAGCCTTACCCTGCATGTCCTGATTCTTTACCTGAAACATCGATGGTATTTCTCTGTTTAGTAAAATCTCTTCTTTCCATGGAGAAGATCTGACCATATCCAAATCTTTATCTTGTCTTAAGCATATCTGTGATTCGGACCCTGGAGAACTTTTTCTCTTTGAACAGGGAGATTCAATCGCACCATTAATTTTGTGAAAATGAGACTTAATTTTCATATATTCATGAGATTTTTCATCTTCTTCTGAACTGTCATCATCGTCATCAGTTGAAAGTTCGCTTTTGATCTCAAAAGAATCGTTCTTCTCCAAGTCTTGATTTTTAACACCAAACAGAAAAGGCTTCTCCTCACAATGTGAAGTCTCTTTTGACCATCTAGTTGCTTTTGAAACTTCAAAATCAACCTTTTTCTGCAAGTCTCGATTCTTTAAATGCAATGATGATGGCTTTTTCTTTCTAGGTGACGTCTCTTCTAACCATCTAGATTTTTCTGAAATTTGGAAATCATCCTTCTTCTGCAAGACATTATTCTTTACATGAGATGATGATACTTTTTCCTTGCTAGGTGAGGTCTCCGCTGACCATCGTGATGCTTTTGAAGCTTTGAAACCATCCCTTTCCTGCCAGTCTTGATTCTTTATACTAGATGATGACAGCTTTTCTTCACTAGGTGAAACCTCTTCTGACCATCTAGATGCTTTTGAAGCTTCAAAATCAGCCTTTTTCAGCAATTCTTGATTCTTCACATGAAATGATGATAGCTTTTCTTTTCTAGTTGAAGTCTCTTCTGACCATCTAGAAGCCTTTGAAACTCGAAAATCATCCTTCTTCTGCAAGACATGATTTGTTTCATTAAAAGACAATGACTTTTCCTCATTAGGTGGAGCCTCTACTGAAGCTTGTAAATTATCCTTTTTCAGTAAGTTTTGATTCTTCACACGAGATGATGATAACTTCCCGTCAATGCCCAGTGTCTTTTCTGACCGTCTCGATGTTTTTGAAGCTTTAAAATCATCCTTCTGCTGCGAGATATGATTTTTTACTTGAAAAGATGATGAATTTTCCACAATAAGCGAAGTCTCTTCTGAACATCTAGATGCTCTTGAAGTTAGATAATCATAATCTTTCTGCATTGCACAAGTCTTTACAGACAATGGTGATGGCGATGATGAAGTCTCTTCTGACCATCTATATTCTTTTGAAGGTTGGAAAACATCCTTTTTTCCCAGATCTCCATTTTTTACATCAAACTGAAGTTCTGAAGCCTCGTCTGAACATAATGGAGCCTCTTCTCCCCATCGAGAAGCTCTAGCTCTAAACTTACCAATATCTTCATTGCCTTCACTCAAGCGTACCTGTACATCTTTTGAATCGGTAGATGTGATCGATGCATATCTCGAGCCAGAAGTTGACCTAGAACAAATATTAATGGATTTCCTTTTCTTCTCCTTGTGGGAAAAATCCATCTCTTTTGTATTCTGCTTCATCTCGTTCCTCTCTAAAGGGTCTTGCAGAGATTCAACGGAGTCTTCATGCAGCTCTCCAGGCTCTCTGTATTCTCCATCTTCTTCTTCTTCTTCTTCTGCCATGAGAAATGATTGAAGGTTCTTCTGGTTTTCTAACAACCCTAACTTCGTCACGATCACCAGCTGCTTCTCTGGCGATGGCGTAAAAACCTAATTTCGTCTCTCTGCACACATAGAAACCCTAAAAAAAAAAAGCAACGTGCCTTTGCTACAGTACTAGCGAATACACGACACAAACCTAATTTACACAAAATTCTAAATATACCCCTATAGATATTTCCATAAATTCCTGCTTTACCCCTGCATTTTCATAGTTCCCAATATGCCCCTATATTTCCATAATTCCCAATGTACCTCTATTGGTTTATGAAGCTCCAAGAATACCCATTCTAAGTTTTCATAATTCCTTGATATACCCCTACTAAGTTTTATAACTCCAAAGAATACCCCTGCATTTTCGAGTTCCCCAAAATACAACGATTATGCTCTTTTCCCTCTCAAAGAAGAAGAGAGAATATATGTCGTCAAGTTGCTTGTGCCATTTCATATGGGTGGTTGTGTCACAACTTTGGGCATTGTTAGTTGGGAATTCTTTGCCACCCTTTTAGTGGTTTTTTTGCTCGGGGAGCTAGTGCCTTTACCCTCTCCAACATATGAGGTTTTGGGGTACATATATGGGATACAATTGAAGTATGAGAAATAGGTTTTCTTTTATGGTTTTCGTATGGTACACAACAAGTATGTCGCCTGAAAACAAAACCAAATCAAGTACTTATTGCAATTGACTTGTCATTGATGTACAAAGAATGTCAAGAGTTGCTTTTGTAGTGTCGTGTTGTTTTAATATTCTCGGTGCTCGCTACTTATATGCGAAAAAGTTCCTCACGCATGGTTTCTATTTTCACAACTCTGACAATATTCATAAGGTTTGGAAG
Source organism: Azolla caroliniana (assembly GCF_043228905.1). NCBI lineage: Eukaryota > Viridiplantae > Streptophyta > Polypodiopsida > Salviniales > Salviniaceae > Azolla > Azolla caroliniana. The sequence continues at coordinate 5,287,819 of NW_028230441.1, read as the reverse complement.
CATGACATGGTCTTTGCCACCGGGGAGTGACGTCATACTTCCGACACATAAAAGCATTTACCACACCTCTCTATGCAGCCATGGAAGCCTCAAAGGCATATTAAGTTAAACTATAATCGTCACACAACCAATCATTCCCGGATAATATATGTGTTTGTCTTGATTAAATAGATAAAAAACATAGATGTCTCAATCAAATAGATAAGCATTGAGATGAAACTTGCATATTTATCTCGATTAAGTAGACAATTACCAAATAAAAAACATACATGGCTCAATCAAAGAGATAATCGTTGAGAAAGGCTACATGGAGGAAAGTGGCTCTCGGTGGATGTAAAGGGTAAGCACTAAAGACCGAAAAGGTAACTCAAGGCATCCAAAGACCATTTTTACATGAGGGCTCTTTGCCCTTTTTTATACATGCTAGAAACCCCGACCTGAAAGGGTCCATTACATACAAACTCATTACACATTAGCCATTGCCACCTTATAAAGAGCCATTCCCCGCACATTATGATATAATCATGTTTCTTGTATACATTTAGCTAAAATCCAAAAGCTAAATGCCATTTTTTTATTGTAACATTTAGCATTGTGTTCCAACATAGAAACAATTGTAAACATCACAATCAAGGTCATGTGCTTTTTACAACGTTTAACATTGCCTTTTATTAAAAATGACATAATGATATGCACCTCTTATGTCGCAGTAAAGTCTCAATTAAGGCATCTCAAGTTAAACTAATATTAACATTTACCATTGTGTTCCAACATAGAAACAATTGTAAACATCACAATCAAGGTCACATGCTTTTTACAACGTTTAACGTTGTCTTTTATTAAAAATAACATAATGATATGTGCCCCTTATGTCACAATAAAGTCTCAATTAAGGCATCTTAAGTTAAACTAATATTAACACGCACCTAATCATCATAGAGATTAAGAAACATGTTTGTATTGATTAAATATAGAATCACTAGATGGGAAACATATGAAATGACTTGATTAAATAGATTTTGCAAAGTTAAAAACATGTATATATCAAACAATTGTGTGGAATAACTATTTGGAAGAAAGGGGCTTCTTGGTGAAAGGAAAGGGGAGAGAATGCGAACCAAAATACGAGCACAATTTAGGGCACCTGCATGAGAGCTATTGCCGTTTTTTACAAATTGGAACCCCCGTAGTGTCCATTTCAGATTACAAGTCTATTCGGCATTACCATTGCCACCTAATAAAGGGAAGTTCCCCATGAATTACAATATGATCATGTTTATTGCATATCTTTGTAGATTGTTAGAACTTAGAACCAAACGATATGTCATTTCTCTTAACAATCACAAAGTGACCCCTCTTATTTGAGATCGATGCGACGCAGGTTACATTATAACACTATAAATGTTGAATCAATGGTAGTTGTTGTAACCACTAGCAATATTGAGGCCATGAGCCACAATCACTAATGTATATTTATTTATTTAATGTTTTTTCCAATAAATGATCACTAATATTGCAATTACAAAGATTGTTGATGTTAAAGAAGCTCTCTTCACGGTCGGACCAATTGAAGATATCTACCTAGCTTCTTTGGCACAAGTCACAGAAGCATGCAACACATTGGTTGGATAATGAGTCATTTGGATAACGAGTCATAGGCATTCAATGAATTCGTTAGTAAATATACAATGTTTGCTGGACAACAAACATCCCGTGTGTTATGTAAAAAATGAGTGCATGTAGTGAGTTTGACTCGTAATGCACTAGTTAATAAATATACAACACCGTAGAAAGAAAAAGAAAGAGAGATTATAAACGAGTGCATGTAATGGGGTTTGAATCTACTGCATGGGTTGGTAAATATTTACTTTACCACATAGAGAGGTGGTTATGATGTTATGACCATAATTTCACGTATATATAGGTTCCAGAAACAAATCACAAAAACATTGCATTGTGGATGGCAATCTCTGGAATGAGAGATGGCCAAAAATTGTCCTCAAGACAGGATCGCGAGCATGCATACCCACCACCATACATGAAGAAGTGACGTTATCCCTGAATGAATATAAGCATAGATCACGACTACACACACACACACACACACACACACACACACACACACACACACACACACACACACACACACACACACACACACACAAGATTTTAAGCAAACTTGGGGAACATGTTATTTACTCATGCCCATCGAGAATGCAAACTCGACTTTACGTTACCTGGGTCCTCACTCAAATGGGGGTGGAGGGGTGGTGGTGTGAGTTCTAGAATGTTTGGGTTTGAACCTAATTTACTTCCTTCAATCACGAGAGTTCAAGAATATATATGCAAGTCCTATTTATTTATTTATTTACGGTTTCTTTGGTCATTGCTCGAATGTATAAGGATTCATAGACTTCGGTGTCCGAGATACGATTGACCCAATCGGCCTTCCTCGGGTCATAACTCGGGCCGAAATATGTATGTATGTATGTACATTAGTGAATAGTTTGTTTCAAATGCATATCTGTAGGTCATTTTGACATACATACCTTACACAAGTTTTACAATCTACATTCTGAATCTGATGATACATATATCTCCTGGAATGAAAGAAGACACGCAGAATTTCTGTGATTTTTCTCTATGTATGTATACGCAACACTAATTTATGGACATTTTTTTGGCACATTGATGATGATGACAACAACAGCTCGCGGAATCCAGCCCCCCCCCTTGTACATCATCATCCTCAAGAGCCACTGATTACTTCTTTCCCTTCCCATGAAACCCTACTTCATCTGCGTTTCCTTCCAATACAGCTTCTTGGGCGATTTTGTTGAGCTTCTCACATCCGAAGGAATCATATTCCTGTGTTTTCTTCACAAAATTCAAGCTTTTCAGTACGTAAGAAGAGCGAGAGGGGGAGTGTAAAGAGTTCCATTTTTCTCTACAGATCTACGTTCTACCATGTAATGAGATTTATATTCATTAGACGGACAGAGAGAAAAACGAGAGTGAAAATGGCTCACATATTGTAAGGTCATGGAAAATCAAGAAATTATCGAAGAAGAAGGAACAAACCCACATGAAAGCTCATCTTCATCATTATCCTCTTCATCCACTTCATCCTCTTCTCCATCTCATACACAGTCATTTGCATCTTCTCCATCTTCACAAAAAGAGATCTCTGCACCTTCTTCTGCATCAGGCTCATCTTCATCGTCATCTTCGCCATTTTCAGAACCTTCTTCACCACCACCAAACGTAGCTATCGATCATGCCTCAACAAGTTCAATAGCAGGTATTTATCAGTATTCTAATGCCAATTCTAGTATTGAAGAAGCACATTATCATGTTGATGATGGCAATGGCACCTTAAGAGATCAATCAATGGTACAAGAAGAAATTTGGCCAACAACGTCTACTGGAAGGGTTTCTACATGTGAGTTAAGTGAAAATGAAGACAGCAATAGTATCCATACTGGACTAAATGGATCAGAAGCGTGTAATAGATCAGCTGTTTGTACTGGTTCAGCTGAATGTGGGACTGATGTCAACACTGTCGCTTGTTGTGAAGCAACCCATACTAAAAGCATTTTAGAAAATTATACTAATACGGCCCATACTGAAAGTACTTCAGAAAATCATGTTACCATGGAGAGTATGGGTGATGTTCTGGTCCTAGAAGAGCAAAAAGCAAAGGAAGATCAAGAAAATGGCTATAATACTAGTAAACAAGAACACATGTCTTTAGGTGCAGATTCTCTTAATAACAGAGTATGTACGCCTGTGGAGAATGTACATGATGATGTCGAAAGGAGTGCAATGGCAGGCAAAGATATGAGAGCGAATGATATTTGTGATGTTGACAAATCACAAAACATAGCTAAAGGGAATGCTATTGATTTGCGAGGAGACAGGACATGCGATACATCCTTATGTGCTCCAGAATTAGAAAAGAGTGTTGGGTCATCTTCTTCTCAAGTAGATATTGCTTTGGAAGATGGAACTGATTTTTCGAAAAACATAAAAATGCAGAATACTTCAGATGAATCTCCCAAGAAACCACTAGACCTGGAGGGTAATGATGCCATAGCCATTCAGAGATATTTGAAGTTGAAAGAATCAAATGTAGCAGTTTTCTCCGGAAATACGACCATCAGTCCTGACCAGACCCCCCGAGGTATTTTCTTTTGGTGCCATTAAACTTCGATTGATTGCAATATACTGGAGTCTTATCAGATTACGATCAAAGATGTTCTAATGGTGTGCCCAAATCAAGTCAATGTCATTGAGCAAGAATATTTGCCATGACATTTCCTAGCTCATAAGCTATTATATACGATTGGCTGTTAAATTAAAGTTAAGTAATAATCTTCTTCCAACTAGTGAATAAGAGTAATTGAAAGCCTATTTTTAATTGCATTCTACGCCGTATGCTTGTATACTTTTACCTATCTAGTGAATCTATAACCGTTTTTTTTCAATGAATCTCGTGGTCAAATAGTTCGTTTTCCTAGAATGAAGACCCAAAGTGCCAGTTGTAAGGATCTAGCTTCTGAATCATGTGATTAAAGGAAGTAGCTGGTATGAAGAGATCAGGCATTAGTAAAACAGGGGGGATAGTTCTATACTAACCATAGAAGTTCCTTCTGTGATTGATGAAAGGATCACTGATAAACTCATGGGCCTAATTTTTGCTTAACTCAAAAAATTATGCAATTCCTATTATATACCCTTTTTTAATGAATAAACTTAGTAGGCATTATTAAACTGCACATTGATAGGCTGGAAATTGCGAAACTAGGATCCAGATAGTAGGCTGAGTACAGCAGGTGATGTGAGGCATTTTCCAGCCTTAGAGTTAGAGCTATTAAAAAAATTACATAGTTTGAACTATATATTAAACCGAGTTACAAGTTTGACGTCCAGAAAGCAGCGTTCAGCAGATGTCAATACATCATATTAGACTTAGAATTTATGTGAGGTTTTTAAGCAATCAAGGCTGGCGCAATTAATGCAAAGATAGAATTGTTAGGAAGGTTTTGTCTTCTTCTTTTAGAAATCTTTACGTAATCAACAAATCATCTTGGCAACGTTGGCATGACAGGTCTTGGAACATGTTATAGAGCTCTATTTGACATTTGTAACTTTCATTAAAATTTATTACTGATAAAACACATTTTCTCAAAATAATCTAGGTTTTGGGTAAAAAAGTTGACAGGAAAGAAGTGTTTGCAGCATAAACCTGGTGTTTAAAATGGATAATAAGATTTATGAGAAAGCTATTACAATAAAATTTTCTGAAACAAATAGGGCCAAGACAAAAAATGGACAGAAAGAGAAGAATATCAACATATATATATCCATAATGGGTTGGAAGATTTGTGAAGGAATCTACTGTGTACATATATATATATCTGGTGTACATAATGGGTAGCTTCTTGTATCTTTCTACAGTAATCTATTGTGTCAAGCTTCTTAATCATGCTATTGGAAGGGATTTTTACTTTGAAAGTGAACTTGTTTCAAGTCATTTGACATGTAACAGCTCCTAAATCGTACCATTTTCAAAAACTATCAAAATTCATCTGCCAATGTATCTGGTCTTCAGTTGCCTGATGGACAATCAAACATAAATATAACTTAACAAAATCAGGAAAATAACACACAACTGTGATTGTCCCTTATAGTTATTGCTTTTATCTCACCGATAGAAAACCACCACCACTCCAAGAAACTGGTTTTTAGCAAGCAACTTCACGAACTTTGTTCATGATCATCCTGGAGTGCACTGTAGACTATTTTCATGCTTATTGAAGCCACGATGTTCATCAGATGAATTAAAATCACTTCAAATCTGAACTTCAGCAAACAGTCTTAAATTTGTTTTAATTCATACTCATAGGAGAGGTCAAAAGTACTGCCTTTCACAAAAATACGAAAACTAATTTCTATTGTAGATCAACACATCTCAACTTTTGCAACATTATGTCTACGGTTCGTGTTGCAGCATAGAAGAAGCGTGACAATGCTTGTAGCAAGAATTGGCAAGATTAGTGTGAAGAGAGGGATTTGATTTGCAATACTGGAATTCTTCAGGGGCTGAGCTCATTGTATAGCATGTCGACTTGATCTCTTTTTATTTACTTGGTTTCTTCTGTTTGAGATCTTCTGTTTATCTATTTTCTGGAAATAGATGAAAAATTAAACAGTTGGGAATTATGAATTATATCCAAGATTGCTTTGAATGTTTGAACTAAGGGAAAGTAGAATGATTAGAAATTGAGAGTGGAAAATTTCCTCATCACATATGTATGTTTACTCTAAAGTTATGATTAAGCTAAGAACATAAAGTTGGCATGCCAACTTTATTCAAGAATATCCGTTGATTTTAATGCTGGTCTTGCATGGAGCCTAAGAAGGATATTTTTTCTTCAAATATTGTTGTAGAAATAAATGGACTTAAACGTGCGCAAACAATGCCCAGTGGAAATTTTGAGGTTGTTGATGGGATTGTCCGATCAAGAAAGAAAGAAGATTTGAAGAGATCAATTACAGATAAGTACAACAGAGGCAAAGATACTACTGGTCTATCTCCAGGGTCAAAAATGTCAAGAAGAAAGCAGGTAACGCAGTCATTTCCCCAAAATTTTTAAAGAAACAACTGACAAGAAATATAGATAAGTTCATAGAAGATGATCCATCATAAGTAAAAGCAGAATCATGACAAGTTTGCCTATGGGCATAGATTGTATTCCTCCCAGTGTTTAATAAAAGTTTCTTGAATGGCAGCTTGACCCGGAACCAGTTTGAACTAAATATCAGTTTAGAAAGGAATAACTATTTAATGCTTATTTTGTACTTGCGATAAAATACATTACCATGACATAATGAGAAAGAAAAGGAGATTTTTATCTTTCAAATAGCCAGCTTGCTAGTTGGCCAACCTCCTTGTATGTAACTCCCAAGAATCTATCTTATCTGAGAATCTATATAAGAAGTTCATCTGGATCCGACGATAATTATTCTTTATTGATTTGGGCAAACCACTAATGTTTTAGCAGCCATATGAATCTGCCCAAGTCATTTATAATGTTGTATAAACACCGGTCAAATATGTTCTCCTTGTATGGAGTAATGGATTACTAATATAGATTTGAAGATAGAAGTTATTCGATCAAAGAATGCATTCTCTTAGTTTATATGCCTGCAGTTTGTCAGGTATTTCAGATTCATGTATCGACTATACTGACTTTTATATACCTTATGGAAATTGGTGTGTAATTTGGATTATAAAAGTTCTTTATTAGAGAATAATAATATATATTGGAAATTCTGTTAAAAAGTATGATTTATCTTAAAGAATTAACGCTACTGTTAAATACGAAGTTAATCTTCCTTGTCATTTATGATGTTAGAAGAAACTTGTGAAGAGGATTTGCAGAATACAAAAAGATGGCACTGTTGAGTTTGATGCTGACAAAAGTGCTGAGCTTGTACCTGGCTTATTTTCCACATCATCATATGAAGACTCTTCACATGATGAAGGAGATGTGAACAGTTCCACACGGTTACCTCTGCAAATTGCCATGCTTATTGTTGGAACACGGGGAGATGTTCAGCCTTTTGTAGCAATAGGGAAACGTTTGCAGGTCTTTTATCTAGAATTCAAAATGTATGCATGGCAAGTTTCATAAATACTATAATACAAAATGCCTAAATACCTTTTGCCTTAATAATTTATTAGGAATATGGGCACCGTGTAAGGCTGGCAACCCATTCAAACTTTGAAGAATTTGTTTTGCAAGCAGGCCTTGAATTCTATCCATTGGGAGGTGACCCAAAAGTTCTTGCCAAATGTATGTTGACTTATGAAACATAACACTTGTAGACTTTGGTGTTGAATGCATTTCTGCTAACAGCTCCACTGTGTTCATCATGTATAACAGACATGGTAAAGAATAAAGGTTTCCTTCCATCGGGAACATCAGAGATCAGGATACAAAGGAAGCAGCTTAAATCCATCATTAACTCTCTTTTACCTGCCTGCACATATCCTGACAAGAGCAATGTGCCTTTCAAAGTTCAAGCAATTATTGCCAATCCTCCAGCATATGGTGAAGTTACATGCATTTGGATTTCGTACACGTGGAAACTCATTGCTGCTAAGGTTTTAAAATATAGAACAGTATTTGGTACTGATTTCAGGTCATGTTCACGTTGCCGAATACTTGAACGTGCCTTTGCATATTTTCTTTACTATGCCTTGGACGTAAGTATGCTTCTTCTGTTGAGTCAATATAAATGCTAAGCATAAACTAAGAGCCTAAAGCTTGATGCATACCTGTTGATTCTAAATCATTAGAAATGCTATCATGTATGCAAACTTGAAGGTAGTTCTAGGATTTGTAAAACCTCCTATTGCCATTGGTTGCATGTTCCCTGACATTGATTTGAACATTGAGCCACATCCAAAATAGCTATGATACTAAGGATGAATAAGAAGGAAAATAGATACGTAGTTCTTAGGGGCCCTTGAGCTTGTGAATAGAGAGCTTGTGATGTCTATTCACGGGGTTAACACTCAACTCGGGCATGTGTGGTTTTTGTTAGGACCTTCAAGAGACTAGGAGGGATAGTAAAAAGCAAAGAATGAGTTCATGAGAATTTAATAAAGCGTGTTGATAATTCAGTGTTTGATAAACTGATATTCAATGGTGCGGGGCTGTGAATTTAGAAAGTATCCATGCAAGATTTTGTGCCTCTGTGCTTGTGACAAAATGAATACAATGCGTCCAAATTCTTGCTACTATCTTGTTATAGTGCATTATCATCCATATGCCAGTGAGAACAGGACATGTGGGATTTGTGTGGTCTGATGTTTGATTTCAATGCTTGGACATGAAGTCTGGTGCTAGTTATAATGTCTCATAGTATGAGCATGATATGACTAATATTAGTATAGAGAATTGAAAACATTGGACTGCATACAAATATATTCCTCAAATTGCTTGGTAAGGCTATTCCTTTCATATGTGATAGTACTGATCATTGCTTGCAGCATGTGTATATTTACACATTTTTTTCATATATATTTAATATTTTATGAAGCATACCACAGATCCCCAAGTGAAAAATGTAGTCAAATTCATCTACAGTCATTTACCTTTTCTCTATTTTTTCAGGCCAACAAGTGAGTTTCCACATCCTCTTTCTCGAGTGCATCACAATGCAGCAAACCGGGTAGAGCATTCTTAAAATAGCTAAACTTCTTAAGGAAAGCCAAGGAATAAACTAGGTTTTTCTCTTAACTTACTTGACTAATTTATTCCATGCTTCAGATTTCGTACCAAGTGGTGGATTCCCTTATTTGGATTGGAATACAAGGGCTGATTAATGATTTCCGAAAAAAGAAACTTAGGCTACGTCCAATCACCTACCTCAGTGGTTCTCAGTTGTCTGTCTCAAAGCTTCCTACAGGATATATTTGGAGCCCACACCTTGTTCCAAAACCAAAAGGTGTATAGTTAACTTTTTTTCCCAAGCGTCCACTTGTTGTTATCATGCTATAATAGGTAATATCATGCATTGAATACCTATCGCAGAAGTTGGCTGAACCAATTGTCGAACTGCATTGTTTGTGCAATTGCAGACTGGGGATCAAAAATAGATGTAGTTGGATTTTGCTTTTTGGACCTTTTGCAAGATTATCAACCCCCCCAAGATCTGGTGCAATGGCTTGAAGAAGGGCCTCCTCCCATTTATGTGGGCTTTGGAAGCTTAGTAAGTTGAGAATATCTTTTATGATATCCTTTTATTTTGCATATGCATTGTCATGACTTCAGTTTTCCCTGTAATGTGCTGGCGCTCTCATGTTTCGTATCTCATTTATGCTTGTAAAATTTCACCGAAAATTGCATATGTTTGTATTTATGTTGTGCAACTCGGATAACAAGTAAAATCCTCCACAGCCCGTTGAAGACGCAGCAGGGATGACAAAGATAATTATTGAAGCTCTTGAAATCACTTGTCAAAGAGGAATCATTGGTAGAGGCTGGAGTGGACTTGGAACTTGTGAGTTTTAAAGTGCATGCGCATTGCCTGCTAATGTGTTCTTTAATGAATTGTAAAATATTACCTGAACATAATAAAGCATAATAAAAGACAGCATGAGCTCACATTGTTCCGTTGTTTTACAGTGGTGAAGCTACCTGATTCCATTTATCTGTTAGATAACTGCCCCCATGATTGGCTATTTTCTCAATGTGCAGCAGTGGTAAGATCTTAACCAGTCCTTGCATCATATTCCTGATTAAGTGGTAGCCTCTTATTTTGTTTAGGATTAGTATATGATGCAAATTGTGTGGCATTCACAAACTGGACGTATGTCATTAAGATGCATAATATCCAAAAATATGAGGAAACGTACTGCATCCCCTGGGCAGCCCAAGGAAAACCAGTATGTGTATCCATAAAATTCAGAATGTATGCATCAACTCACTCTGAATGAGGGCAGCTATGTTTGTGGCTCTATTATGGAGGAATGCTGATTATGAAGAATATCAGAGCAGTGGGCCTTCCATAGAGATTCACAAATGAAGAATATATCTTATGTGAAGGCCATTCTGTGCAGCCAGCAAATAAACCTGGTAACGACACCGTTATGCAGACTTGTGTTAGACATCAAAAGAAAAATCTATGTACAGATAAACACGCTTACATTATATATTTTATCTCAATATCACCAAACCAACTGGACATACATGCATGGCATTAAAATACCACAGGTTGACCATGGTCTTGATGAATTATGACTTCTGCATGTTTTTCATCTCGTATAATGGGTTTATTAACAATTAACACACTTGAAACTGTTTATTCCTTTTCCCCCTTACATTCTATTGTTGAGCTTCAGTTGTCTCCATGAAACAGGTTCATCATGGTGGGGCAGGGACCACAGCCGCTGGTTTGAGAGCAGCTGTAAGAATCCTTACGCTGTCTTTTCTTTTTCATGATGGGTAATTGTATTAATTACTATGATGTCTAACAAAGAAACTGAAGGGACAAACTGCATGCTCAGTCTGACATCGAATTATATTAATTACTGTTATATACAAAATTCCCAAAACCCGATATGCAAGTGTATGTGAAGGAGACCCAAAAGGACCGCAGTCTCAAATGGGAACAAAAATGAACACATTCCAGATAGTCTAATTATGTCCCAGAAAGTGAAAGACAACTGTCAGGATTACACATAGCCTTCTAGTGTTGGTTTGCTGAAAATTAATCACATGGATGCATGTAGAACGCCAGACCCTATGTGCTGGCCATTCATTTGCTCTATGAGAGACATTTCTCTGATCTCATCTTTATGTTGAAAGTTTCTGGGCATTCACATGAGCACTAGACATGATTCCACTCCTGGCTTTAGAAATCATCACATGGATACAATCTTATGGACAGCTGCTAGTTTCTCGTTATGATGCATCTGGAATAACCAGTGATGTCCCTGGGGATGAGTGGCAGATTGCATTTTGACCATGATTTGTGTGAGCTGTTTCATATTTTTTTGAGGAGTTCAGGGTGATGAAGAACGATAACTGATTTTTTTGGCTACTAGTTTTTTTTTACTTATACAGCCCTATTTTATAGAAAGCATAATTTTAGTATTTTTTAGCATTCCCCACAACAAATCTTGTACTTCTGTGGTTGGTTTTGTTTGATAACCAGAATTTGCATAAAATTTGACTCTTGATCATGATATAATAAATGTGATATATTGCTTGATGTATGCTGGTTAAGTTAGCCACTTGCAGTTTGCTGTACAGAGTCTGTGTATGGCGTTACGATGATGTTATTTTCTCTGTTTCTAAAATGAGGCACTAACAGTGGTATAATACGTGCATTTATGCCCTTACAGAAAGACAATGGTTTTATTTTCTGCATTGCTAAAATGAGATATGTAATGTACTACATGGAGGGCATGTAAGGGGTCTTCATTCTCACATTTATAAAATAAGGCAAATGTGATATGATAATGGAGGCTATGTATGTTCTTACAGCAATGCTGTGATTTTCTTGTTCGTAGAGAATAGTGTAAAATCTTTCCTTATCCAACATTAGTAAGTATTATTGGGTTGTGGTTATCTAGAAAAAGAGTTATTGAATCCACGGGTATTTCTGGTGCAGTGTCCAACAACTATTGTTCCCTTCTTTGGTGACCAGCCTTTCTGGGGAGATCGTGTATATGCCAAGGGTGTGGGACCCCCACCGATTCCTGTGGATGAGTTTTCTCTTGATAAGCTAGTTCATGCGATACATTATATGATGAATCCCCAGGTATTTCTTACTCTTATTTCTTTATTATGTCATGCACTTTAGGTTCTTTCAATTGAAATGTGTAAACTTTATTATGCAATACATCCTTTCTGCAAACTTTCCTAAGAGGTGCAAGCATGTGCAAGAAGTTGTTGGTGGATGTTGTTTGTCTGTATCAATAATATGATTGTCTTTTCTTTGATCCAGCCCTTGTTCTTGAAACCTTAATTTGATCTGCCCAAACATTTGAAAGCATAATTGAGTTGTATATTTGGATATTGATTTTTGTCTTGGCATTTTTTGCTGTAAGCTCAAAATCAACTTGGCATTTTTTGTCTTAATTCTTTTATGTCAAGCAAGTATGAGATATTCTGCTATGATTATATGGTGCATATGGAAGAAGTTGCACTGCATTCTTATTATGAGCCCTCTTGCATAGATTGCATCTGGTTCATCTTGGGTTGAGTCTCTTTTATAGTGGCATTATAATTCCGCTAATTGTTTCTTGCCTGTTTAACCATCTCACAGCATTTCAGTTGTCGCCATCAATAATAGATCCAAGAAGAATTAATTCACTTGGATTGGATAGGAAGTATTCTGTAGTCAAGTCATGTTAAACCCAATCATTTGTCTATAGGTTCCTCATGCCTTGGTCCTTACTATTTCTTTTACTAGTTCAGAGGAGCAATGGTTGGAACTTGAGTGGTTTTTTTTGTGCAGCATCCAACACCTATTAATCTAATTACTGAGATTGAACTCAGGTGCATGATTAATAAACCTTTGGTTTACCACTAGAATACAGCCAGTGGTTTTGTGATTTTTTTGTCTTAGTCCTAAGTATTAACAAAACACCTTCACGGCAAGCTTTACCTTAACTGTATAGCTTCCCTTTGTAACAAGGTTGGTGCAATGAAATAGGAACCATGGGTACAAGTAATGAAACAAATGCAATGTAATCTTGTTCGTTTTCCCTTAATTTCTGTGGTGGGAGTCATCCTCTTTCATACAAGAAAACGATGTCTAAAAGTAGAAACTATTATTTGCCTCTTTAGTTACTTTCCTCTTTTGTTTGGAATGTTTTAGTAACTTTGACACTCCCCTCAAGCTGGTGAATTTCCTTGCCATTCCTAGCGTGGATAGAATTGTTTGGAATGTTGGATTACTTAATTCTTTAGAGAGAATATCTGCTACTAGTTGATGATAGGGCATCTGGCGTGCAGATCAGATCCCTATCCACCTCCATGAAGAAATATCTGTCCACCTCTATGTGTTTCATTCTGTCATTCTGTACTGAACTATGTGCTATCTAGGACTAGCTGCTTAATCAGCATCTGTATATGCTTCTATTTCAACCCCTATTCTTCTTCTAAAAAGATGTCCTGGACTGCCTTTTAGACATTGCATCACTCAATGTACTGCCTGTAAGTGTACCTTCCTTGGACTATGCATGAATTGGTTTGCCACACTGACTGCAAATGCAATATCAGGCCTCATGTATATATTAGCTTTCCAACCAAGTTTTGGTACATTTCTTTGTCTATATACTCATCTTCCCAATGTTCTCCCAATCTGTGGTTTGGGTCAATCAGTATGTTAGCTGGTTTGCAAGCCAATTTCCCTGTTTTGTCCTTTATCAAATCTGTAACATACTTCTGCTGAGAAATGGAAAATCATTGTTTAGAGCAAGCCACTTCAATTCGAAGGAAGTATTTCAGCTTTCCTAATTTCTTCATCTCGAATTCTTTGTTGAGATGTTTGTCTAGAAATTCCTTCTCTTCCCCATCATCCTCTGTAATCATAATATCATTATTCGTAAGTATACAATAAGTGGGGTGGCTAGCCATTGGGGACTACCTGTTGGGACTGGGTTCTCCCAACCCAGGGCGGTGCCCCAATTGGAACAGAGGCGGGGCTCCCTGGTGTTTCCCAGTCAGTTTTGGGATAAAACAGGGGCACCACAGTCATAGAGATAATACAACACATATCATGTGTAAACTTTTGTATAGACAGCTTTGGGACATCTCCTACCCTAGCTACTGTACCTAATGAACCATTTATTGTAGCAATTTTTTGAATGTGATCAGTCACTCCTGAGTCTAACATTTAATCCAATGAAAATGGGTAATTCAAATGAATCAATCATACTTATTTATATGTAATAAATAAGGATGATTGATGAGTCGTGTGATCGATCAGTCACCTGAGTCTACAACCTAAGCATTTCTCTTATCCTAGAGATTTAACCAATGAAAATGGGTAACTCACATGAATCAAAGGAACTAAGGCTAATTAAGATATGCAGCTTTTCATTTGTGTATGATGGCAATAAGGAGAGGTCTGTTTGTTCAAAATTTTACAGGTTAAACAAAATGCAATAGCTCTAGCTGAAGTGATGAAAGGGGAGGATGGGGTTGAAGGTGCTGTGGCTGCCTTCCACAAGCATTTACCACATATAATGCCGACTACTACTAAATTGAATGCTCCAAAAAGACCTAATTCTTTCTATGGTCATCTATCGTGTTGCTTTTGAATATCATATTTATATCTATCTTTAAACAAAATGCAATAGCTCTAGCTGAAGTGATGAAAGGGGAAGATGGGGTCGAAGGTTCTGTAGCTGCCTTCCACAAGCATTTACCACATATAATGCCGACTACTAAATTGAATGTTCCAAAAAGGCCTTCTGATTCTTTCTATGGTCATCTATCGTGCTGCGTTTGAATACCATATTCTTTCTTTTCCCAAGCAACATATGTGATATCCAATGTATATATCCTTTGTGCTTTGAGGATACCCTTGTAGAAACATTTAGGATAGTTTTGAATGCTCAAACACCATATTGATTTAATTGCCTTGAATCTGTTACTTATTTGTAAATTGTAAAACTCATTAAACTTTAAGGTACAATCCCCTCTTCAAATTCTGTAATAAACTTATCCAAGAGTATTGGTATCTAGTTACCAGCCAAGCAAGTGCCCATCTTTTATTTTACCTGTGAAGGCATGAACAATGTTCCAATCTGAAAGCTCTTTTTGATACGTGACATTGGGATGGACTGCATATTGAAGATCTACACAAGTAGCAATGTCTTCATATGTCAATTAGCTCCCAACAAGATACTGGGAGTACAAACAATTTCTTCACTTGCACAAAACACTGGGAGCAGGTAGATATGTTTTCAAATAAAACCCACTAAGCTGTAACCTTGCTGCTCATTATTATAATTATGCAATACCAAAAACTTCTCAGTGATGTCGGGGATCATTGCAAAGGTTAGTCCAAAAGATCTTGCATTTCATTATGACTGAAAGGTGTTGGGCATCATTGCAAAGGTAGTCCAAAAGATCTTGCATTTCACTATGATTGAAAGGTGTTGGGGATCATTGCAAAGGTTAGTCCAAAAGATCTTGCATTTCATTATGATTGAAATACGTTTTCCTAATGACAATTTAAGGACACCAACATTTTCATCAAATGATAAACATTATGATTTTTAAAAAGATATATAATCTATACAACATTCAAACGTACTCAAATTATGCTTTTGTAACTGAAATGTGGTTTCAAGATGGATAACAATACCATAATATCTCAAAATTAAAATTCCCAATGCTGCATCGTAGCATCCATTTTGCAAAATACTAAAGAAAATAACCTACTATCATCTCTATCCTATCTTCAAGGACTTATTATGCAACTTACCCTTTATCATATATATTCTAAGGTTTACACCTTTTCATTTTTAGAAATCGTACCATTTAAAAAAATAGCCTATATCACTCTTGAAACAAAGCCTTGTTGCAAGAACTTAGCATCCATAATGAGGAATCAACAGTTACTCCCTCTTTCTTTCTTGCTCTCCTTCCCTTTTCCTGAAATTTGAATTGAAAACGTGAATAATCATTTTTATATATCACCAGATTATTGTCATATTGCACCGATATTACACACTCCAGCATTCAAATCATGATCGATTTCATTTTTATTCTCCTTATATTTATTTGATGTTAAAAGTTCTTCCCTAGACATCAAAATCATCATTCAAGACCCATAGACATTAATATTGATATCTAACACACATTCAACTTGATTCTCAAACAATGAAATCTAAACACATCATTATCAGCAATTCCAAGCACTGAAACACAATAACAATTGCAGTGCTAGTTTAAATTTTGGATCTGTTGTCAGAGAAATTACTACCAGTCCAGAATGGTTTGACTCATTTCGGATTGGTTTGGGAGTCTCAATATCGAAGTGCTTACACAATTTGAAACCTAAACTAAACCACGAAACATTTAAACCAAAACTGTTTACACCCAAACAGTTCAAGAGATTTATAAACCATTAAGCTGTTAAGCCAAATTATTGGCAATTTTACAATTACTTTCGATATTCTGAAGGATATCTTTTCAAAACTTAAAAGAATTGTTAGGGTTCGAATTTGAAACTTCATATACATATTACATCATTTATAGAGTTATTTTACATGTTTAATAAAGATTTCAATGATGTTTCCTCAAACCATTAAGCCATTAAGCCATAATTTGAAGCCGGATAGACACAAAATGTTAAGACAATGAAGGCTCAAACCAAACGAGCAAGCCAAACTGAATTATTTACAAAATTTTAAACTTGAACTGAGCTAGTTAAGTTGTCAAGCAACAGATTCACAGTTCAACTTGGCTCAAACTAAAGCATTGGCGATTCCTAGAATTTACCATAAATATCTATGTTACAGAATGCAAAAAGTATTTTTCCCCCTTTAAAACTAGTCTTCCATATGCTTGGTCAAAAAGTGACTTTCCTAATCCCATGGTGGAAAAGGAATTCTGGAATTTGATTAATGGTTTCTTCATCCTCGCTTCTTTCTACCAGAAAAATTTGAAGCATGTAATTAATAGAAATTTAAAAGCATTTCTTTCTGTAGTCAATCGACTTAAGAATTTCTCTATCTGATCTATCCACAAATTCTTCCAGTGTGAAGAGCAAAGAGCAACATTAATGATGTTTGACAATTTCAAGTCTTCTTCACATGACAAGGTTTTGGTCAAATCCATTATGAAGTTGAAATAAAGACCAACAGTGTTCTTGTTTGGAAATTTCAAGTCTTCTTCACATGACAAGGTTTTGGTCAAATCCATTATGAAGTTGAAATAAAGACCAACAGTGTTCTTGTTTGGAAATTTCAAGTCTTCTTCACATGACAAGGTTTTGGTCGAATCCACTATGAAGTTGAAATAAAGACCAACAGTGTTCTTGTTTGGAAATTTCAAGTCTTCTTCACATGACAAGGTTTTGGTCGAATCCACTATGAAGTTGAAATAAAGACCAACAGTGTTCTTGTTTGGAAATCAAGAGACATTGAGAAGAGTTGAGAAAAATGACAAATGTAGTCATAGACCCACATCAGCAAAGAACCTTCACAATCCATCACTTCATCCATTTATCATTCTCATTTTACGTAGGGTCTCTCAACCACAAACAACATTCAAAAAAGGTTATACTCGATAAAGAAATATGTAAACATGTACATACATCGTGTCCACATGGACCTTGATCTCATCATCCTTGGAGTCAAAAACTCAAGGTTATTCATTATCAACCAGCATGTGTGGTTTCTGTGTACATGACATTAGAACACTTCTATGTAGTAACAGAGTTCTACCTCCATGTCGATATCATTAGCCAAAGGATCCGGACCTCTGTTTACCCAATTAATAGTGAACCGGGCAAGAGTAGCTGTCAATCACTCTTGAGCCTCTAATCTCGCAACCCTGACCTTAATTCTTCTCACACTCGCTCTCTCCTGCGTTAACTCTCTCTCTCTTAATAGATTGTCACTGTTAGATTCATATGTAAACAAGAGGAGTATAGAAGAAAAACTATCACCAGTTATATTATAAAGAAAGTATACAGTACACATACAAGAGGAAGAGCGATTAGGCTTTGGCTAATTACCAATTAACCTTAATTGCTCTTACACCGAAGAGAAAGATTGAGGAGATGAAGTTAGCTCTAAAAAAGACTATGTGAAAGGAGAAACCCCAAGAAAGAAGTGGAGCTACCAAAGTCACCTTTTGGTGACTTTTATAGCTTTTTACAATGGGGTTGTTCCTTAGCATCAAAGTTGCTTTAGAAACCTTGCCATTTCGGCCTAGATAAAGAAATATGTATTTGACATGCATATACATCATGTCCACATGGACCATGGCCTCATCACCCTTGGTGTCAAAAACTCAATGTTATTCATTATCACCCAGCATCAAATTTGCTTTGTTTTAGAAACCTCGTCATCTTGGACCAGTTAATGTTGGATATCTTGGGAAGCCATAAGTTAAATGTCCATCTAATGTCACATTCCTTTAAGATACTATGCATGACTCTCTATGTGTATACCCTACCAAAATGCTGGAGAGTTATTCAGGATCTCTCTCTTCGGAAGTTTTACAATTGTACTTGTTCCCGGAGATAAGGCTAAAGATATATTAATATATCTTCCTTTCTTTCTTCCACATCTGTATCTCTTATGGAATATTAAGGCCATCTCTCTTTTATCTTTCACTATAAATAAATATTAAGGTTGCGTATATTTTACTCGAACTAGAAGATGCCATTCTGTAATTGATTAATCATGTGATGTAGTTATCATATAAATAACATAGATATCAAGAATAAGGAACATAAGGAGAGATTTATTATATATCTCTACTCAAACTTAACATCATATGAAAACATTAATAGTTTAAAACCCCCTTAAAATTAATGTTGAGGGTCTAAAATAATGCTTTTTATGTGTGGGATTTGCATCTGATAATAGCACTTACCACAATGAATCTCACAATTCCACCAATTTCAAATATCTGAATATGAAGGCAAATTATTTACACAACTCGTACAGCCAAATGCTATATTATTACATATTTGATATGAAGCCATAATATTGAATCTTGAGCACAACATAATAGTTCCGTTTGTATAGATGAGTGAGACAGTTCCCAGACTGCCTGATATTAACTTTAGACAGAATATTAAGGTTTTAGATCATAGATGCTTCTCGCAACACGCGTCTTTGGTGCTGATTGACAAAAAAATGTGGCTACATTTTCAAAAGAAACCAAATTTTGAAACAATTGATTAAGAATGTTTCGTTGGCTACACCAGACGAAAAATGTGGTTACATATTTTCGAGAGAATTGGAATTCAAAAGCTTTGATCATTGGCTACTCACTGATGAAAAAATGAATCTACATTTTCAAATGAGCCCAATTATTCAAACAATTTGTTCAAGAATGTTTCTTTGGCTATTCCCACATTAAAAATGTGGTTGCATATTTTTAACAGAATTGGGATTCAAATACTTTTTCCATTGGCTATTCACCTACTAAAAATGTGGCTACATTTTCACAAAATAAAAAGAATTCAATTCAAACAGTTAGTGTGTTACCATAAAAGCAGAGAATGACAAAACATTACCAGGATGTGTTGAATACAAAGAGGAGACTCAAACTCACCTTATCGATTGAGGGAAGGAGGCTCGAGGAGGATTTGCTCGGTATGGATAGGATCAGAAGTTAAAAGCTACGAACAAAACAAAGGAAACACAAACACAGACACACACACACACACAGATAAGTAGTACATATATGAATACATTTGAGGAGAGAAAGCAGAAAAAAAAATACATTTGATCAGAGAAAACAGAAAAAAAAATTCATGCAAATTGTTACACACGAATACATATACATAGATGTACATACATACATGACTACGCATGCATCAATATGTAAGTGCATACATGAAATACACACATAGGTAAGGAAGCATACATGAGTATATATATACATTGATAAGTACCTACATAGATAGGTACAAAGATATTGATGAGTGCGCACACGAATATATACATGTGCAGAAACCCATAAGAAGCTAGGATTTGCGGCTTGCAAAAAACACAGTTTACGTAAACACATATATGTAGATAATAAATCAAATGCATACGCAAACAAAGATAAATACATAAGTAGATACACATACTGAAGATAAGTATATAAATGAATACAAGTACATGAGTGAATGAAGACACATACTCAGATAAGTACATAAATGCATACACACACATCCATCAAAAGGTACCTAAATGGATACATATACATATACAGGAATACTTGTACATAGGTCAAGGACATAAATGAATATACGTAGATATACAAGAATGTACGTGCAGAGATAAGTGCAAAATAACATTAAAAGCGCATAAATGAATGCCCATACATAGATGGGACAGCACAAGAAGAAAAGCACATACATAAGATACACATATAAAAGCCGAATCCGATACATGGTTACGAGAAAAACGTCACAAATTACAGAGATTAATCCAAACAATACGTCATTACCGGGTCGCGAAGCACAGGCTTGGAGTCATCAGGAACCACGCGAAAGAGAGGCTTCCTACTGTCACTAGTCCTGCTCTTGTTGTTGTTGTTGTTGTTGTTGTTGGCGATGGGGGTTCGAGGTATGGATGGCGATGGCGATGGCGACATCTCGCTCGGCATCATATCCTCTTCTGATTGCCTCGTATGTATTTCCTTTCTTTCCTCTGAATGCAGCAAAGCAAGGAGAGGGGGGGTGGGGGGCATACATATGTGTGTACATGTAAACTATGTATGTGCTAAACACGCAAGTGCGTCGTTTTCTTCTTTTCCTGACTAATCAGTAGTAGCTTAGTAGTGGGCTCCACCAAATCTAGTTAAGCCCATCTCCAAATTTGGAAACCTTGCTAATCGCATATTATATACTACACCTGTTGGAACTAACTCCAAAAACCATATTCTTCGCTGAACTGGTGAACTATACAATTGATACATCCTAGAGCCCATCCAGTTGTCGCCCATTTGAACAAATTGTTTCCATGCGACTTAGCTCACATGCATTGTGATGTGAGACGAGAGATTAGGGGGGCACAAGTGATGAGAGTGGTCAACTATGCATACTTTGCCATAAACAAGTTTGAGAGACCGGGTATCACGCTTTAATACAATGCTTTGCCTTTGATCATATTCAACAATGCCTTCCACGCGTCTTCGACCAAACCCAATCCTCGCACGAATTTCTCTTACAACCACAATGTGTGACTCTCGATTGCAACATTCGTTGGTAAAGTTCTTGAACATCGAGAATCACTACTCACTTTCACATGTATTATGTGAAATGTAATATTTTTGGTCTCATAGGTAATATTTGACATCTGAAGACGATAATATAATCTACCCATCTATGTATCTATCTCCGATATGTTTGAAGTTATTGATTATTCTCATATAAATTGGATGATGTGCAACACTTACTTGATGTATTAGAAACATTGTGCCAAATCAATGGGCTAACTTTCATGTGGAGAAAACCAAAATGGTAGCATATAAGCTAATACAACCAAGACACTACCCCACCTTTACATACAAGGCAGAACCAATACAAATGGGGCAAAGCTTCAAATATATTGGTATTGATGTTCATCCACGAATAGGTGGAATGTATGCTTTGAGTCTAGACGTTGAGGGGTTGGAATAGTTATTATACGTTCATGAATCAATCAATGTAACCAAAGTGATACTCGATCATGGGAAGTGAGGTTGATGTTATTCGATGTTATGGTAGTTCAAGTGTTGCTTTGTGGAATGGGGGTGTGGGGTTGCACTATCTCACTTAATGCATGAATTGAAATAGAGAAAGTCCAAAAGAAAATATTATGTAGACAATCAGGAGTAACATCTTATCCTATCATGTTCGTATATCCCTTAATATAACATTTGTCTCAAAGTTCCCCCACTATTGACCGTATGGTCCATCCACACCAAAATGAATAGATGTTGATTGACATGCCTCGTAACAAACACTAAAATCTCCTATCAATAAACGTGGTCCACCATTCTTAGGTACCGAAACTAATTATTTCCGTAAAAACTTATGTTATTGTGAAACATTAGATGCATACACACAAACTAACCTAAGAACTTGCCGGTCATAAAACTTCCCCCGCTATTGACCGGGGACTCTATGGTCCATACACAACAAAATGAATAGATGTTGATTGACATGCCTCACAACAAACATTAAAATCTCCTATCAATAAACATGGTCCACCATTCTCAAGCATCGAAACTAACGACTTCCGTAATAACTTCCATTATTGTGAAACATTAGATGCATACACACGAACTAACCTAAGAACTTGCCGATCATAACATATTTCAACCACCATAAATCTTCCAATTCCATTGAAAACAATATATTTTCGCCAAAAACTATTTCTAATAAACGTCACGATCCTTGAATAATCCCCTCAAACACTTGCCAACATAACATAATGTACATAGAACAACCAACTAGTATGGTATTGTGATGATCTTTATGCTCAACTATACATAAAACATCCCATGACTCACATAACACAACCATCTAAACCTCGTCCATTTTTAATCTAGAGCACAATTATCACACATTCTATGTGATCATCATACTTTGTTTTGTCCATTTGATCAGAGAATTCCCCTTTTCCTTCATCGCTAATTTTTTCGCTACATCTTGAAACAAATCCCTTAAAATTGCACAAGGAATTATAATGGGATGTCTCCTTGTCTACAATCATTCACCACATCATACACAAATTAGACTAAAGATATCGTTCTCATTTGAAGAATCAACCAACATATAACATTTTCAATAAGCATCTTTTGTAGGTCTACCCTTGGCTTAAATTGAAGACCAAAACTCCATACACACATACACATTTTTCCACCAACATCGTGGTTTGTAGAAGAATATGCGTTAATCTTATAAATTGGAACGACATTGCTTTTTATTCGACGTCCAATCACAAATCTCGCAATTGGTGTCTAAAGGAGGCACTAATATAGGATGAGAGTAACACATCTAACATTTTATTCGGCAAGGGTCGATGGCACGTGGCTGGATGGCACTTTTATTATGGATGGACATGCTCACCCGACAAAGCATATGCACGAAGGAAGATGTGCATCAGTTTTACTCGGGTGTACAAGGGGGAACAATTCCAGACAAAAACAATGTGGTGTAATCAATGGAACGATCAATGCTTCTCATTCTCCTAAGAGTGGGCGACACATTTTTCGGGACATTGGGACATATGGGCGGGGCAAGGCTGGGTGAATGGTACGGTCTTCTTCGGACGGAAAGTTGGTTAGGCAAACGTTCTCTAAGTTTGGAGGGCAGTGTCCAAAGGTTTGTGCCTTGTTGTATGTGTTTTCTTGAGTGCCCATTTCCTTTTGTTATTATTTCCGTGTGTTGAGTTTTCACTAGTAAACTCTAAAGGAATTACATGCTGTGAGAGAGAGAGAGAGAGAGAGATACAGAGAAAGGTTCAGCAGAAAAGAAAGACCAGCACGAAGAAGACAGAAACGAAGGTTTTCCCGAACGCGGGAAATCTTATTCTTCTTCTGGTTTATTTGTTTTGTTTTGTTTTCGTTTTGAACTCTCCGATTCTTCTCAGCTCCCATGGATTCTTCCGACCGCATACACCCTACAGAAGACTCAGAGATCCAACCAAAACCCGCGAAACGCCAGCGTAAAGTATGCTTTTCTGCGAGTAAGTACTTAGTACACCATCGCTTCGTTCCATCCGTTCTTCCTTCTTCTGATTTTGCATGTATTTTCTTCTTCTTTTCATTGCATTTCTAACTTTTCATCAATGGTTATAGATGCGGACGTTTTCTTTTCTATTTGCGAATTTCGTGATTAAGCTTTGAAAGAACACCTGTTTTATGTTCATTTTTTTATTTCTTCCGAGTTGACATAGCTGTTTATCTGTATCCGTGAATAAATTAAGAGGCGTTTTTTTTCTTCACTGCGGGTTTCTTAATTCAGAATAAAAAGAAAACATTTTTCCTGTACTTTTTTTCTATTCTAAATTGAATAGCTCTTAATCATTAACTCCTGTTGGCTTTTTCGCCTTCAGTTTTCAGTTCTCCTTTCTACTGAATTAAGAGTTTTAAAACTGTATTCTCTGCAATTCCTTAATATTTCATGTCCATTTTTGCTTTTATGAATTAAATACCTTGCTTCATAATTATTCTTCCGAATCAAGTAATTTGTATTATATTGTGGTTTCTGCACCATTTCATGTCCATTGTATTTTTCTTCTTCTGAATTAAGTTGTCATTCAATCTTTATAATCTGCAGTTTCTGGAATCGTTTCATGTTCACGTTTCCTTCTTCTATGGTAGGCAGTTTTTAATCAGTATCATCTGTGCTGGACCGTTTCATGCTCATATTTTCTTCTTCTGTATTAAGTAGCTTTTGTAGCATTGGTGTTGTCATATCATTTCTTTTCTTTTTTCCTCATCAAAGTATTACTTCTGCATTCACTGCAGTTTTTTAATCTTTTCTTGAATCAAGTAAGTACCACAATCTGTATTGGATATGATTTCCCTGAATTCAGTAGCTGTCAATTGGTATACTTCGCAGTTTCTTAATCTTCTCATTGCTTTTTCTTTTTTGCTCCATGTAGATGTTGGTGTGGATCCAAATACCTGCATCACATTGCGCCTCGGTGAGAACTTTCTCTTTGTGTGCACATACTAACTGTGCTCTAAATTATTTGAAGTGAAGAATAAGGTGAACAGTAATGAAATGAACTATAGCAATGCACGTACTAATCTTGTTTTCAAACTCAGGACTATTCAAGAGCAGAATAAATATACCAATGAAGAAATGCATTTATTGTATTCTATTCACCGGTGTATTTATTCTGCTCTTGAATAGTCCAGTACTAACCTTATTGTCAAACTATTTGATGGATTCTCAAAAACTGTATAATGAGATCAATAATGAACTGCTTGCACAAAGAGAACTTCAAAGTATGTAGAAGACCATGCATCATTACATAGAGGTTTACGAGCACTCTACTCAAAGAATTTACTCTATCATACATTGTTTGTCCTACTCTATCATACTTTTATCAACCTCAGAATAAATTACACTCAACTGATTAGAACTTTGTGAAGGGATTTCGATGTGGTCCAGTGTTTAGTAATATCAGTGTAACCTTCTTAGCAGACTGGCTTCCATAAGGGTTTGAATATAATGTTGAAAAATGAAAGTAAACATAGGTTAAAAGAACATTTGGCTTTATATGATAGGTGCTGAGCTCTCCCTTTATCACATGCTCATATGTTTTTGTCGCCAAATCATTCTTGATAGGTATTTGGAAAGCCAGATCATGGAGTTGTCAATGTGTTGTAGCATGTAGTATTTGACACTTTCTCATGGGAATATGATGGCTTCCATAAGGGTTTGAATATAATGTTGAAAAATGAAAGTAAACATAGGTTAAAAGAACATTTGGCTTTATATGATAGGTGCTGAGCTCTCCCTTTATCACATGCTCATATGTTTTTGTCGCCAAATCATTCTTGATAGGTATTTGGAAAGCCAGATCATGGAGTTGTCAATGTGTTGTAGCATGTAGTATTTGACACTTTCTCATGGGAATATAATGGCTTCCATAAGGGTTTGAATATAATGTTGAAAAATGAAAGTAAACATAGGTTAAAAGAACATTTGGCTTTATATGATAGGTGCTGAGCTCTCCCTTTATCACATGCTCATATGTTTTTGTCGCCAAATCATTCTTGATAGGTATTTGGAAAGCCAGATCATGGAGTTGTCAATGTGTTGTAGCATGTAGTATTTGACACTTTCTCATGGGATAAGATTGCTATGCATGCTAACTTGTGTTTATATTCGAATACCACAAGATATGCCAAATTTGGGTATCATTCCTGTGGCAACTGTTATGCTTATAGCTTGGAATAATGCTATCATCGCCTTCTGTACATTTAAGTTTTTTTTTGAAAACTCTCATGTGTTAGGTGCAAATTGATATTCAGCAACAATATCCTAAAAGGAATTTGATGAATATGATGTTTATGTCAAATAGTTTTTGATGGTGTTATGTTATGAGTACGGTCTGATAGGTTTAATGTTGATGTTAGAATAGAATATTTAGCTATTCAGACTATAGGCTTCCAGCTCCTGTGTTATGAAATTGTTTTTGACTATGAAATCTGAATCTATAATTCTGTGTATAATTCCAATTTTTTCTGTGAAACCTATTTATATGAATTCAACTGTTAGAATTAGATCTCTTGACTTCGTTCCATTTGATTACTTTCCTCAGTGTCATGACTGTATGTACCAATGGTGTTCTTTTTGTACTGTTGAAATTGTTTTGATAATGATGCAGTGCACTCTCAAAAGGATATGGAAGAAGGATTGGGAAGAATCCCAGAGTTTGCTCCAGATTTTGCAGAGCGCCTTTTTGGTGAAGAGGGAAAAATATTTGGCTACAAGGATCTTAAGGTAGTAGATGAAAATTTTGTAAAATGTAGACCATTTACTTACTTCATGGTTTCATGCGAACTCTCTGATTGATTTGCAGATTATCATCTGGTTTCATGCTCTTTCGTTTTATGCTCATGTGGAGATAGTGCATAGTGAAATCACACAGGTCGAACTTTCATGATAATTTTAAGCCTCAAATTTAGGATTTCCATCTACTGAAAGCTAAATTATAAGGATTCCATCTAAAAAGTTATTGGGAAGATATACAGGAATCAAGTGGTGGGATGCAGAAAGTAACAGATGTGAAGAAAGCTTTCAAGGTGAGTTCATTTTAAAGTTACTGGAAATGACCTAGACTTTAGAAATATAGAAAAAGCTTTTGATTACCATCAAACACCGAAAGGACCAAAACTTTTCTGAACAGCCTGAATTGTATTTGGCAGTTGATTCTGGTCAACAAGCTGGGCTAGAACAGCTGCTTAAATATTATTTTTATGTTGATTATTGTCAACAATATATATGGGTATTATGATGGAAATAATAGGCATTGTTTTGTCTTTATTGAAGTATGATGCTATCGTTGGTTTTATCTTTTATTTTGGTAATATGCTCAGAATATTACATATGGGCTACATGCATATATACAAATGTCTGTACTTATGTGGATCTCTATTTTAAGCTCTTAAAATCTCCCTTTCTGTTTGTGTAACATTTCCATCGACTGCAGTTGATGTTTTAAGAAGAACACTTGGTAATATTGTTGAGTCCAATTGATGGAAGTAGTGTATCTTTTTACATTCAATTGTTCTTCTAGGAATTGCTAGGGGAGGGTCTAATTGAAGATAGGGAAGCTTTTCTCCAGGAACTGACATCAAGTGCTTCCATGAGGTATGCCTTGTAGCATTTACAATGTTATATCCATAGAATGAACCATACGTAACATACGTGCATTCGCATTCGAGAATGATTCAATCAAACGTGTATATTGTAAATCTCAAAGTTGGTTTGGATTGACTATGGTCTATATTATATATTGATTCACTCTCAACCCCAATAAGTGGACTCTAATCCATTGTGAACCAGCAACGTAAGTATGGTTGCAATATTTGCATCGTATCACATGCATGCCTTTGGGATGCTTCTTAAGAATGAAGACATCTCTATCCTCCTCACTTTAGAACTTTACAAAAAAATGAGTATGAACTATAGAGATTGAATCAAAATATGTCATTATAAATTATAATCAAACTTTCAAAAACTCATAAAATGTATATTCAAGAATATGAAGAAAATATGACATAGGCAGTAGTGGCATAACAACTTACCACTAGGGTGAGCTAATTTCTAATAACAAAGAAAGAAAAAAAAGGAACATGACACTAACATAAAATTTTAACCATGCCATGACACTAAAGAGAGGATATGAGAAAATTTGGAATTGAACCGAAGACAGGCAATAGTAGCATGTCAACTGACCATTAGGTTGAGTAGAGAGGATATGAGAAAATTGGGAATTGAACCCAAGACATAGGCAATAGTAGCATGACAATTGACCATTAGGTTGAGTTAATTACTAATAATAAGGAGAAAAAAAAAACTAAAATGATACTAACATAAAATTTTTGCTATGACATAACACTAGAGAGAGAGAGGTGAGAAAATTGGGAATCGAACCCAAGACATAAACAGCAGTAGCATGACAACATATCACTAGGGTGAGTCTATTTGTAATGGCAATAAATGAAATTTATAAAAAAAAAGGAGCACACATTTTTCCCATTTCAAACGTGTTCATTTTCAAACGTTTGAATGCTTGCACGAACACGTATATTACGTTCTATGGTTATATCCATTATTTATTCAATGAATTGTTATTATTAAATGATTGGCAAAATGCAGTGATGTTATCCATCAGCACGGGAAGAGGTTATTTGCTTGGAAGATGTCAAATGAGCCCAATAAAGGCTGGATCAAGGCAGCTCATGATTCTACTGATGTCGGAAAGGAGGTAAGAGAAATAATTTATATCTGGGAATTTTAATGGCGTAAAAAGTTTAATTTTTTGGAAACTCAGTAGTTATTGTATGGATTCAAAGAGCTAGTTCATATTCAGTAAACATACATAATATTGTCATTTTAAGCCTCTAGTTCACATCATATGGAACAATTGCTCTAAAACTGTGTGATATATATTGTATGTATATTGTTTTGTATATGTATAGAGGATGTTGTTTTATGTGAATAAATTCACATCTGAATGGATTTTTTATCCATGTTATGAAATTCATCAGAGTATCAATGATCCTGAGGTGCAAAATTTGGGGATTTTGACATTAGAAATGCAAATAAAAAGTCCAAATGTTTAAGAACGGTTCTGATGGTGGATAACATACAGGCATTTGGTTTGTGAAATCTGGGCCTAAAGTCTTACTGCTCTATCTGCTTGCATCAGAAGCATCTGATTCAATGCACCAAATATCTATGGCAAGTGCAGCTGAAGTGTGTCTGTGGTTATGATCATGTCTAAGGTTTTGGGACATTGAGCTCAGTTTTTGTTAACTTCCCCAAAATCTGATTATTGCTTGAATAATTGACATGTAATAGATTATATAATTGAATATTCAACACACATTTGCCTGACGTGAAGATATGCTCGCATAAAATATAGCATTGCATGTATATTAACAATGAAATAGACATTCAACATATGACATTAGATATTAGTTGCATTATTGATTTTGCAATAGTGAACCTAACGATGAAGTCTATCCATCAACTTGGAGGTGAACTATGTTATATTCATTACAATGAGTTTGATCAAGTTATTGATCCCGTTTTTTGCCTACAGATTCTTTTGATGGATGATTTGACCATGAGTGAAGTCAATGACTGGCACTCACGTTTGACACCCTTAGCACTTCTTTTCATTGAAGGTAATGGTTGTTCTGCCTGGTTCTCCTGCAAACTATTGAAACCCATACGTTAGTTTTCCAGTTGATGTATGCAACTTATCTTGATATATTTTGAAGTGTACCTTTCTCGTCTATAATGGCAGAGCTATCGTCCAAATTTGAATATTCAGTTTGTTCTGTGCAAAACTGATTTCAGATTGAACATTTCAGTCAAATTAATGTTGCGTGCTGTTAGTGTCTACTTTTTGTTTAGGCAATCATTTAGTTGCAATGATTTGAATCATTGTTTGGTAAAAGGCTGAACTATAATTCTGCAAGTCTATTCAATGTTGCTCCATTTCAAGAAATGAATCATACTTTTTGGCTTATTGAATGTTGCTCCATTTCAAGAAATGAATAGTACTTTTTGGTTTGTATGCATACCTTTCATTTAGTTTTCCTTTACTATTTTTTCTTTAAATTTCTTATTTTCATCTGTTTGGCAGTCTCTTTATATTATATATCGTTGATAAATCCTTCACTATTTCTCATCCGTTAGGCATTCTATTTATATCTGGGGTAGGTGTAAATACAAACTATTCTAGATTAATTTGTGTGAGTTAAGGGCTTTCGTAATCTGTAAATTTAAGATCTAATATAAGGGTTTCTTAATAGCTGCAACGCCCATTGACAAGAAAGATCCGAGGTGGGAGGTGTATGTGTGCTTAGAGAAGGAATCAAGTGAGCTTGCGAGCCAGTGGAGATTAGTTGGCTTTTGTACTGTATACAGATTCTTCAGATATCCTGACAGCACGAGGCTTCGTGTTAGCCAGGCAAGTTATCAATATTAGACTCCTGATCAAATTTAATCTTCCATTGTTAGAATCTTCCATAATTTTGATTAAATGTTGTGCTGCATTTAGATCCTCGTTCTTCCCCCTTATCAACATCAGCAAAATGGTGTCTACCTCTTGGAAGCAGTTTACAAAACAGCATTGGAGCGAGGTAGCTTTGAGGTTACTATGGAGGAGCCATCTAATGATCTACAAGTTGTTAGGGAGTGTATGGATACAATGCGTCTAATAACATTTGAGCCAGTAAGATTAGGATTGTATGATGTTCTTAGAAAATTGCTAAATTATAAGCCACAATCAGTCCTCACAAATCCTCGGGAATGGATGCCATCACATGACCTTGTTGAGAAAGTGAAGCAAGGGTTAAAAATTTGCAAACTGCAGTTTCTGTACTGTTGGCAAGTGCTCATTTATCTCCATATGATGCATAGAGGCAATGAAGCTGTAGCAGTGTTCCGGAGTTTGATATCATCATTTGTGAAGACTGAAGTCTTCGGAAGCTCAAAGAGTTCCAACGTGGGAAAACATAAGCAATTGGTTGATGTAGAAAATGAATATGATAGCTCTCGGACGTTTGTAATGTTCAAGGTCAAGCAATCACCTATGGATACTCATGATGGTGTAGCCAAGAAAACAGATGCAGGGTCAGCACATCTCGATGCAGCTGTGGATATGGACCCTGAGGGCAAATTGGAGAATGCTTATCAAGAACTTCTTGAAGAGAGAGAAGAAGAGATCAACCAAGTTGCAGAAAAGGTACTTCCGCATTTGAAGAAGGCAGGTATTGCACTTCTTGATATCTAGAATTTCCAACAGTGGGAAAAGTTGATAAAGGAGAAGGATTTGCCAGTTTTCGATTCCATATCTTTAGTCTCTCAAATGATTCATGCACTCATCCATACAGTGTAAGACATTAGCATGGGTCTTCTAACATGCCATTGCAACACCCCTGGATTGAGAGCAGCCTTTTATAGCAAGCTGATGAATGATTATTTCAATGATTTGGGCAGGTTGCAACAGGTTCGGTTTGTTAAAAATCTGTTTAAACTTGATATAGGTTTGGTAATGAGCAACAAAGACTGGTTCTATTGAAAGGAGACCATATATTTGCTAAGGGTTGGTTTGTAACATTTAATTAAAACCAAAGAAGGTAGTGTATTCTCGGAAGATTTGTATCCCATAAATACTCACCTATGCCATTCAGCAAATTGTTTGAATTAGGATAACATTGCTTAACGAGCTGATTTGATTTTTTGTTGGTTTATCATCCTTGTGACGAACAAGTAAAGTTTGTGCTTTGCTGAAAATCTATAAACCAGTTCAATATATCTCTATTGGCTAATTTTATGGCCTTGGAGGTTTGCCTTCATGCTCACATTTAAAAGAAAAATCATGTAAAGTTAGTAAACTCGTATTAATCAATCCATTAAATTATCTACAGGCTCCAGTCTGATCCATATGTTTTAATCTTAGAGCTACTGTCATTGATACAATGAGTAACCTGGCTATAATTATTTTACCCATGTATATGATGGTTTTAGGAGAACTTGACCACGAGCAATAATGAGCAACCAAAATATATCCATAATGGTTGTGTTCTGAATATGGATATATTATTATGATATGATCATAATACTGTAAACAACGATTATCTACAATGTGGCATTGTGGTAGTTCACTGATGCTGTGTTTTAAACTGCATGGCTAGCATTACATGGCTATATATTTATGTATGAAAATAATTCGATAAATGTTTACAATCCAGTGACCCAGTCATACCAAAGCTCTCTATCATCCATCAAATAAGATGGAGATGCACAGCCTAGGTACAAGAGGCACATTCACAGGCGAATACACAGCCTAGCTATGGTGGTAATTCTACATGGTAGCTCTGTTCACACAGTAATGGATGGAAATAGGTTACTTCCAAACATTATACAAGAAAAAAACAAGCTACGATAGTGTGGTGTACCTTTGTGCATTTCACAATAGTAATGACTGAGTGGAAGTAAGTTACACCTAAACTAAACACGAACTCACACAAAAATGGGGCTATTCGACCAAAAAGTGATGGTACTTTGGCTCACCAAACGAAAATAAATATTGTCCATAGAAAATAAAAAGCTACAGTACCAATTCCACATGATGGCAGTGACTAAACTAAGTTTTACCTAAATTAAACACATGTTCACACAAGTGCCCAAATTGGTCTATTTGCCACAAAAGTAATTCCAATGTAGCTCATCAGACACAGATAAATATTATCTATAGCATGAAATATCATTACATAAATCTCATTCTCCAAATTAGTAACTAGTTCATGCATAAATAATCATAAGAGGATATTTTATAGGGAAAAGTACCAGGATACCCCTAGAAGTTCGTCTATTTACCAGAATGCCCCTGGAAGTTCCAAATTTACCAAACTACCCCTATGTCCAAAAAATTACACTTTATAAAGTAATTATGCACTCAAATCTAGAAGCCCTATTTATCAAAGATGGAAGAAATGGACTCGAACTAGCCCTATTTACCAAAGATTTGAGTGTATAATTACTTTATAAAGTATTTTTTTTGGACATAGGGGTAGTTTGGTAAATTTGGAACTTTTAGGGGCATTTTGGTAAATAGACGAACTTCTAGGGGTATCTTGGTACTTTTCCCTATTTATATCTTTCATCAAGGGCAGGCACAGTGGATTATATCATAACTGAAACTTAGTGTTACCAAATGCTGGTCAAATTTTAACTTGGCATTACAAAATGAAAATGTAAAATATGATCTGGAAATGAGCATGTTCAAATAAACATCCTTATACACAAACCACGACTCTTCGTTTACATACCAGAGAAGAAGATGAAGAAGAAAGCCCCAATTTAATAGATAAATTGCAACTGATAATGTTCATGAAAATAACACAGCATATCTCTTCCTAAAATTTGGCTTGATTCCTCCCAATTTCCATGTCACCGAAAACTGCTTGTAGATAAGAGTTAGTACAAATTGTTTCTCATATAATTACTAGCATTACCTTGTTATATTGCTCAGGTCTCTTGTCATAAATTCCAGCATTATACAGACTTCTGACATGTTGCTTGAACCTCTGATTGTACTAACACAAAGCAATACAACACTAGAATTACATGACACTGTAGTCAATTTATTCAAATAAAGTAGAACCTAAGCGGGCCATTAGAACTGTGACACACTTATGAGAAACTCCTCAACAAAAAAGTAATCCAATTTTGTCACTTTGGAGGAATAGAGCCTCAATCAATGTAGCAGTAGTCCAGTGAATTATTTTATATTTCCCTATTGAGGGACACCCAACATCTTTGAATAGTTATCAACAGCTTGTGAAATAGAAGGTATTGCTACTCGAATCCCTGGGCCCATCTGAAATTATGGAAATATATAATCAAAATAATGTTCAACTATTAGTAATCATAAAAGCTTATGCACATATTGTAAGTTCTTTGTCATTACCGTTGACGATATTGTGAAAGTGAGCATATATCCTGCATATTTTGAGGCTGCAAACAGTTGTGTACTCAAAATGTAAGTATACCAACTTCACAAGTGCAACAAAGGTTGAGAGATATGTAAGGGTGAACCCATGTTTTCTTTTACTACTTACTCTTTTTTAAACCTGCAGGTTTGGCAGCAAGAACAGCATTTGCAAATGCTGCGATGTTTTCTTGCAAAGCATCCTCATTGAAACTCACCTATTAAATATTGTTCTTCCAAAAATTAATGTCAATAGCAACTGGTAAAAATTACACATTCTCTTCACAGCCTCAATCCCTCATGGTGGATTAATTAGCCATTAGTAATGCTTAGAATGAAAATATATAATGAATGTGTACCACAAGAGTATAGATAAAAATATGCACTTCACTAAACAAATTGAAACCGCACCTTTCCAATTCCTGCATGTACAATTCCAGTCTTATCTGCTCGAAAATCTACTCTACCTTCCTTCAGACTTCTTACTGACTTAGCTACGTCCTTCGTCACAGTACCAACCTACAAAGTAACATTCAACAATAAAAGGAGATGCCATCAACATGATGTAAATGCAATTAAACTGGAACAAAACCTATTACAAAAAAGCATAAAAGAAATTTTCCATAAAGTAAATTTCCAAATTTGCGTACGACCTATATGTATGTTTTATCTTGTATGCTTCAATGTTCTGACCTTAATGTTTTCCTTCCATATCACCTTCATTTAGAAACGCCTACTTTAAGGAACCTAAGTTTCCATTTTACTAAAAAAATCTCAAGATAGGTCACATCACATTTAATCGAACCTTCAGCGATTTGCATCAATATATTTGATGAAAAATATGACAGGGATAGCACATATGTTAAATAGCCTCAAGCTGTGTTTGCCTAATGCAATACACCATATGTCTCTATATGCATTGGACTGTACCTTTATCTATCATCCCGTCATGAAGTCTTCACTTCAGAAAATCCCTCAGGTCTCCTTGAACTTTCCCCGATTATTCTCATGGTCCTTGACCACAGCTTCAGCTCTAGTGATTTAAAGGAATGGAGAAATCATGGTATACATTTCTGCATGTTAGCCAAGGCATTATGCATGTTATGTTGGGGGATCACAGCCACTCCGGACTAGATTCTATGTTTCTAAGCTTCTATGCCAACGAAAAACAGACCCCCAATAAATAAGACAAGAATAAATGATAATCGATATTGCACGTACGTGAGAACACATTCTCAATGAGAACTCCAGTATTTTTTTACTACTTCTTTATCCTTCCTTGACAATCATAAGTTAGACTTCAATCGCATTTGTGTAGGACCGAAACGTTTCAACATAGCAATGCAATAGACAGATGACAAAATAATACTGTCAAACTATATAAATATTCACCTTTGGATTAGGCATCAAACCTCGTGGTCCCAGAATCCGAGCAACCTGCACATGGCATGAAGTTAGTAAAAATATATATCAGAAACAAATCAACCAAGAACATACAGCTCTTGCAAACAAACTCCCTTCAAAAGAAAATTCAGAAGACATAATATTGGAGACTGCTAATACCAAAAGCACATATTTCTCAGCTGTGCCAACAACAATTCAACATCAGGGATAAAGACACTAAATTGACTTTGTGAGATTATACAACAGCGAATAAAGCACTTCAACACTCTTAATTTTGCATCCGATATCTAATGTAACTCAATTTGGCATACAGTGGCATAGACTTTTAGAAACGCCACTGCAAAACATTAAGCACATACTTACCTTGCTAAGCCTGGGCATCATTGCAGGGGTAGCCAAACATTTGTCAAACTCAAGCTTGCCGCCACCTGAAGATTTTCTGTGCCACAGCACAATCATCTGTTATATAACTGCCCTGGTAAAGACAAAATACAGTAGCTAAATTGAGGTTCCAAAGGTAAGAATTCCTTACTTTGCAGTATCTTATCAATAAGCTCTTCAGCTCCAACAAGGTCTGCGCCAGCAGATCTTGCTTCTTCAGCTTCATCATCTTCTGCGAACACCGCCACTCTCACAGTCTATTGCAAAGAATGCACAAAGATTATCAGCATTAATCTTCAATGCACACATGATGGAGAATTATCCATGTAAGGTTCAGGCAGCAAACCTTCCCTCTACCGCGTGGTAGAGTAGCCGCACCTCGAACTAGCTGTAAAAAAGAAATGTTTTGCGTTGACCATGTTTCTTGATCAAATTCAAACTGCACCAATGGTCTGAAGTTAATCATCGGAAAGTAGTAAAACCTGATCAGATCGTTTTGGATCTATGCCCAGCCGAATCGCAGCTTCAACAGTTTCATCAAACTTAGCTTTTGCTTTTTCCTGATATGTAAAACATAAGAGAAGATTTTATCCATGAAGAGTGTGCAAGTGCTTGTCAAGTTCAAGAATGCTACCAGAATACAGTTTTTTATACATTAGAGGATCTGTGAATACCATTGATAAGATCATTGGCACATGGTGGATCATATAAACAGGCATAGGCCAGAGGACTAGGGTCTGAACTCTGGCAATAAACTTGAGAGTTCATTGCAATATATATTAGCCATTTACCCTATTGTACATTCCTCTCAGTAACCTTGAAAGTTGCACTCCCTCTTTGTGGCAATTGTATGGTTCTGCATTAATCACAGCACTAGCATTTTCAAAGGTAACACCAAGTGTTTCCCTTTTATAGCATCCGTGGGACATGGATAAACCTCACTTCATATGTAGGGCCTCATCTCAAGAAATAATCCTTTAAATAGAGTCAAATCTCTGGCATTGATAATAAAGGTGGGTGCATGTATGCCGTGCCTCATGCAATTTGCAGATACACACACCTGCCCGTCAAACAAAGCCGAACACAAATAAACTGGAAGGCTTTTTTTGGGTTTGGAGAAAGCCCCTCCATTCAATTGAGTAACACCTCTGGCCCCTGTGCTAATCATATCTTAATAACTTTGTTATAGAGTGAAACACAGACGGATCACAAGGTCAACCTTTGCAAAAATATGATAAAAAAGTGAACATTTGTACATACATAGAAAAATCCTTAAAAATAACATATTTCCCATCACAACTTCTACTTACGTCCAATAACCTTTTCTTGCAATGAACCTCATTTCCAGTACCACGTCTATGTACATACTAGAATCCTCTATCAAATAACCTTTTTCACATCATCATTGCTATAACATCCAAGAATCCTTATACATGCCCTCCTTCACATCGTCATTTTTACATTCATCTAAGAATCCTTACATATAAACCTCTTTCCCATTATTTCTGGATACATTCTGAGTCCTTACCAAGCAACTCTTTCCATCACCAGTTCGACGCATAATAAAACAAGCATCTATATAAGACATACAAACGAAAGGTACCTTGACTTGGCGAATAGCTTCAACCAGACTGATTGGATCAGGGCGAGGCTTGGTCTCAACCTTCACTTTGGACGGCAAAGGTATATTAAGGTCATCTTCTGCAACGAAGCTATGGAATCTTGGAATCTTAGGCCGACCAGGGGTTTTCCTGTCAATAGAAGAAACCTGTTCTTCTTCCTGAGGTCTATACTCAGGAAGTGGAGCAACTTTCGGCTTAACCTCGTACGCAGCAGGTATAACACTTGAGGAGAAGCTTGGAGAAAGCTCTCTGTCTGCGGCTATCGCGTCTGCAGAAATAATTATATCGTCTCTTCTGTCTCGCCTGCGAGGAGGAGGAGGAATTGATCCATCCTCCGGTAATGGCTCGTAAGAGACGATAGGTATAGAAAAACCTGCTTCTTCTTCTTCTTCTCGTTTATTGGAATTAGGGTTAGGGTTTCTGTCAGTGGAGAAAGGGAGGGGGCTAGGATGCGAGAGGCGACGAAAGATCAAGGTCTGGCGAGCGAGACGATGAAGTAGTGCCATCGCTAAGAAGGAAGGGAAGATGCGAGACAGGACGATGAAGCGATCGATTGTGTCAGAGGAAGAAGGCGAAGGAGAGAGTCGCCATAGCCAGAAATGCCCGAGGTTTTGCTAGGGTTTCTTTCACACGGCAACAAAACGACAGGGGGGGTTTCATTCACCAACAATAATTTTCTTTAACTAAATTAGGATTTCACTAGTACCATGGATGGATCATGGCTCTTTAACATTGTCTCACACGTTTGTCGGACATTCTATCGTGTGTACTCATGGCCCTGTTTTGTCCTGTCTTGTCCCGTCTCGTCTGTTTGCGATACAACTCTACTTGTACCTCACTATGCTTACAATGCCTGTCATACCTCCCACCTTCTTCATGTGGCCTCGAGACAAATTGGTGAGCACGGCGGACATTCCATGAATCGAGCAAGGAGCAACCAATATGTTTTCAACATTGCTACCTTGCCTAAGATGGCATACATGGTGGCCATTCTTCACTTATCGTCGTGGTTCTTGAGGAGGGAGCACATAAGGTGCACAGTCTTATCCAATCTCGCCTCGCCCTCTAGCTCTAAGTTGAGCACGATTGACACTTGGCTCATCATGCCCTTGTCCATACATATATCCATATATCATACACAAGATTGCACTTACAATGCCCTCTATAACAAAATGGAAATACACAAGAAACATGCATGCATCAACTCACAAAAGTTATTGCCATTGTAACGACTGCAATTTACATCGAGAATGATGTTGCTCGTCCCATCATTGTGCTCTTATTTGTAGATTTTATGGATTGTGCCTTTTGCTTTAAAACCTCGTCAATGCCATGGATCAACCCAACATTAAGAAGGAAACAAAGTCAATGGCAAAATGTGATAAGCATGCAAGTGTAGTGGTTGTCAAGTTGACATTAACAAAGTATACGTATATCACTAGGCAACTTTTTTTTATTGTTAGCTTTCGTAAACATTATGTTTTATACTTCCAAATTTCAATGTCGAGGTGGGCATGGGTGATGATTCTCATCATAAATTTGTGATGCTCCTTTGGCCTTTGTGCAATGCTATCTTGGAATGATGAGATCCAACATTAATTCATATAACTTGCAAATTTAACCTCTCTTATTCTAAATAGTTGTGACCAATGCTTCTTCTCTATCTCTCCTCTTTGCCACAAAGTCACCTAATGGTTAAAAATGATAGTATTCCCCTTTTGAAGGCATTGCGGAAACAATCCTTCTTTAATGGTGAAGCAAGGATCTGTGCAACCAGCAACGCAAGGAGGTTTATTCTTCTTACAGGAACGCTACGTGGACATATGGGTATTAGTGGTCGGCCTTACGGTCTGGCAAGTGTGGGTATCTCGGTGCAAGGAGACCCTCGCAGGTAAACGAACCCCACCGGCTGAGAATTTAATGATGATCTGGTTTAATCTTATTTCTACGTTGCGAGGTGAGTTTGAAAGTCTTCAAGGGCCATCTGATGCAAGTGAAGAAGCTAGAGCTCGATTCCTTCGGAAATGGAGCGGTTCGCCGATGCTGCAGATACTGGATGGTAAAGTGAAGTGGAATTATCAACCACCGCGGTGGCTGTTCCCTCCAAGTGTTCCTAACATCTAGATGGGTGCTGCCATGAGGAGCAAATGGAGGACATCTATGCTAAATTCTGTTTTGTATGAGGCTCACGTGGAGAATATGTGTTCGAGTAATGCTATACACATAGAATGATGTGGTGTTTTGGAGTTGTTTTTTTTATGTTGTTTCATCTACACATTGTTTTTCTTTGACATGCAAGATGTCTTGTAAGATATGAGTTGTAAATGATTCCTTTGTACATTCTTAACTAATGGAAGTAGATGTTTTTTTGGGAAAAAAAAAATACAAGGAACACATTTACAAATACTAGACACTTTTCTTGCTATAGAGACATCTCCACATTGGTCTATCATGAGTTTGTCCCTATGTTTCACTAAGGAAATTAAGTCTATAATACCCTAATAATTTAATGTAGTAATACATTACCAAGCTGCTTCAAGTAACTTGATAATTTGTTTTGCTTAGTTGTTTTTCAATTATAGACTCTTATCATTTTTAATTGACCATTTTGCTTCTAACATGAATTAGCACGTTGATTCTTCCCCTCGATAAAAAAAGGCCCAACAATCAAAGCACAAGTATTCAAGCTTCCTAAATTCTCACTATATATCTACTAACAACACCAACAATGAATAACATGCCAATGGCAACTAACTTTTGCAAATCACATCATCATTCGCATGAATAAGATTGGTTGCTCAAAGGATTCATTTCATAATCAATGCCTATCGTTATAAGGGATATTAGGATGTTAGTTTGGGTAATGCACATGGTTGAGTAACTCTCTCTCCTTATCAATAACCATTCATATGAATCCTCATCTTTAATCTGAATATAATACAAGAAAAATTCCTATCGTGATAAATCCCCACCCTAAAGAAGACTCGTACATTATCTTTAGTTTCTTAATATCGTTCAAATGGGAATCTCAAAACACATTAACCCTATGCTCACACACCCTTTTAGTTGTGTAACTCATCCTAGGCCAAAGTATGTACATGAACACATCATCCATGCCATTTGCACCGAGTTAAAGACATGTCCTAACAAGCTCACCTAAATATTTAAGAATAATATAGGCATCAATGCACAACACAAAATGTTGGTACATATGAAATCTACCCAACAATGAAGTATATTTTTTGTGAGTGATTGGGTTATACAAATAAGTACTTAGATCTCCATTGAAAAGCCCTATGACACTATTATTGATGGTGTAGAGGAAAGTTGGTTCATAAAGGAAATGTTACATCGACAATAGAATATGGTTTGCCTGAAAATAAACCATTCCCCATCGTGTTGTAGGTATTCATAACATTGCACAGATGCAAATAGCCAAGGAATATGCACTTTCTAACTAAGATTGCATTTAATGACAAATAATGGAAAAAAAGGTTCAACAAAGCCATGTTTTCCATAAAAATGGAATGTATTTCACACACCCCAGGCCCCAATGATACCATGACTAGCAAAATCAAATTGATTTAAAAACACAAATATACTTTCAAGATGATATACAAGTCCTCCCCTAGGCAAATAATTGTTAAGGGAAACCATACGAAGCATAAATATGAAAAAATGTGTCAACCTATTGAAAAACAAAGAAACTCTCAATGTCATGTATTGAGGAGACATTAGAAGGACATGCCATTGCAATTATATCACTTTTGTAAGCCATGGTAACCATAACTCACCACATGACACATTACCTTAAAAACATATGGTAGTGGAACCCTTTATCACTGACTCATAGCCACCATGCCTTTATCTTTCTCATTTGCCATATTTGTAAGGCATTGGCATTGGCAAATTGTTGACAATAAGCCGCCAAATGAATACTTTATTCCCAAAAAGGGAGACCATGATGCCACCCACTCTAAAAAATGTTTGGCCTTTGAGGCCCCATCTTTCTCATTTTCCAAACATTTTGACACTTGCATATGTAACTAAGCATGATTACATAATAGTCTATGATACATAGTATTGGTTGGCTTCTAATCCAAAAACCCATTATGTTCAAAGGTTGAGTTGAAGTAACTTGTGGCAAAGGGTGTTAAGTACATACCAGACAAGACACTCCCCCATTTGGCCACTTATTTCTTGATCTCTTCATTTGTAGAGCCAATGATTTCTTCCTTGAATCTCTCTCCTCAATTATCGTAGCTTTATCTTTGTCTAATCCAAAGGTTCAAGTGAGTTGAGTTTCTCTAAAAGCCAACATGACTCATACATTACAATGTTGCACACCCAAGGGTGACTACGAAGTCTTCAAAAGTTGCCTTCCTCATGGTGCACTAACCAAGGGATTGTGACACTCCCCAATGACAAATCCCATTCCATGCATCAACATCATAAAGCACTTACCTCACTACTCCATGCAATTGAGGAAGCCTTGAGGGTTTCTTAATTTAAAATAACGACAACACACACCTAAATACTCCACAATTAAGAAATATATTCGACTTAACTAAATACATAACCACCAAATAAGAAACATAAAACATGTCTTGATTAGATATAGAATTGCTAAGTAATTGTGGAGCTGCCCACAAGCCCAAAAAGTTTGGACGAGGAGCTTAAGAATCTTGGCTCTATTCGGGGTTGATGTTCATGTATCGAGCGCAACAGTCACTTGGGTGGCCACTGAATCGGTTGCGTGGTTTTCAAGGGGGGATAGGAAATAATCCTTCTTTAAAGGTAATGCAAGGAGCTGTACAACCTTCAACGCAAGGAGGTTCATTCTACATACAGGAACAATACGTGGACATATGGTTATTAGTGGTCGGCCTTACAGTTTGGCAAGTGTGGGTATCTAGGTGTGTTACGGGCATGACCATATAATATCCCGTGGTGAGAATTTACCGTAGTATTCTATACACATGGATAACTGTGAGGGTTAAACGAGAGTGTAAAGAAGGGGAGGATTACTTTTAATCCTCATGATTGAGACAACCCATTAGGCCAAGTGTGAACTTGCTTGGGGGCCTTGGGTATCGTTATAAATAAGAGGCCTAACTACCCTCATTTGATCATCTTGTTGACTACTTTGAGACTCTGTCTTGGGGTGGGTCAACTCTTGTAGCGGGCGCGCCAGCACCAGGTACGACTGGATGCCACGACGGTGGTATGGGACGCCGATCGAGGCTCGAGTCCGTCTCGATTCCTTCGCTTGGGGGTGGTCGGGTGGATCGGCACCCTTCTTTCTCTCTCTCCTGTACCACTCGGACTTCTCCTTGATGAAGCAGAAAATCAAAGAAGAACCAAACGCCCTCGGATGCCGGGTTTCAAAGCAACTCGACGAGATGTAGAAGCAATAAAGAAAATAAGGGAACGTGAACTACACCGCCTAGAAGCCATGGCTAGGGCACTCTATGCATCGGGACCATGGGTCACACCCACACCAAAAACTTTTGACCTCCCACTTCTTTTTGAGAGACTTGGGTGGAAATGAGATTAGGCTTGGTGCAAAGTTTTGTACACTACTAGAACTTTCTTAGCTTAAGCTATTTTCTTTTATTTTTAGTTTTGATGATTGGATAAACACTCATCTTTTGTTGTAACCTATTTGTCTCATGGGCCAAATTTGGCCTTAGAAGACGTTAATATATCTTTCTTTCTTTCTTTCTTTCTTTCTTCTTTCTTTCTCCTTTCTATCTATTTATATATATTCTATCCTTGTCTAATGCTTACATTAGTTCATGTCTCTAATAGTTGGTATTAGAGCCTATGTTCTAATGTTTCTTTTGTTGTCTTTTGTTTTGTTGATTGATGGTGATCGATCGATGTGCGGTCGGCCTTGATCTAGACAACGATCAACAAAGGAACTTCGGTAACGCTTTCCTTATTTTATTTTTTCTATTTTTTCTTCTCCCATCTAATCATGTGTATAGTCTATATGTAATTGTTTTCATTAATTTAATGATGTTGTAGTGGTAATTAATTGGTTGTATGAAACGTTTACATATGTGCACGAGGTCAATACCTCATTTGACATATAAATAATATGTGATTAGTGTCGTATGCGTACGAGGTTAACACCTCAATTGCGTATTACGTTCACGTACATATGTTATGTATGCGTATGAGGTCAATACCTCAATTTCGTTATAAATGATATGCGTTTGGTGTCGTATGCGTAAGAGGTCAATACCTCAATTGCGTATTACGATGAACCCCTATTTTTGGATGTTTCATTTGCGTAGAGGTATATGCCTCGATTACGTATCTCGATTATATCATTTATGGCTATTTGATGTAACGATTTGTTTAATATACACATATGTGATCACGTGTATACGTATTTGATCGTATACATGTGATAATATACATATGTATATATAAGTTATTACGTGATTTTAATAGGGAATTGGTAAATTCACAGTTTTTTTTTTAGTTTAGAAATATGATTACAAATGATAGACAGATTCCATCCCCCCCAAAAAACTATGAATTTACCAATTTCCTTTTAGTATCGAATGTTTTCCTTTTCGGGGAAAGGATCTTGGTGGCCGTCCTCACATTTTTGTGAGGATGACGTTGTCACCATCCCTTTTTTCAACAATTTTTTATTGTTGACATTCCAGTCGGTGACTTCGATTTTATTACGTAAAGAAATGCTTATAG
The DNA here is from genome assembly GCF_043228905.1 of Azolla caroliniana. Lineage (NCBI taxonomy): Eukaryota > Viridiplantae > Streptophyta > Polypodiopsida > Salviniales > Salviniaceae > Azolla > Azolla caroliniana. The sequence continues at coordinate 5,243,734 of NW_028230441.1, read as the reverse complement.
CCACAATGAAGGTTAGAACGTAGGGCTTGACCCACTTCATGTAGGTCGCTCCTATGACACACATATCCAACATCCCTCCCTCGTTACATGGATAAGATGCCACCATGAGATCATTCTTACGAAAGGCATTCATAATGACGTAACCATGTGATAGGCCACGTGGGTCTACTGCAAAAACAGGGCTCATTTGGCATGACCATTAGGTTGCACTTTGGCGTATGCCATCGTAATTACGAGACTTGGGGTTAAGTAACATACCAACATATTTTGTAGTAAACGAGGGGGAAATAAGGACTCTTGACATATGTGTTTCTTTTAAAAAAACATATATGGGCAAATGCCTCGCATATCTCTTATACGCATGAAACATCAAACATTCAAGAAGAGCAACTTACTTGGTTGGCTCAAGTGTTTAATGCATTTGTTCTCGAGGTCTCGAGTTCAAATATAACCAAGACCATACAACATCGTTGATACATATGACTATAACACATGTTTAGATTTGACGTCTAAGTACACTTCGGGGTCCTTGCAATAGGGCTTAAAGAGCCGAAACCACATATGTGGGCACAGAAACATAGTTTATTGTTAACAATTTTTTCGTGTATAAACTATTCATGACGCGAACATACATGGTTGAGCCTCGGGGAGCCGCCATGAAAAAATCGATATAGAGATAAGGGAAAGACATTAATTTGTCACCCCCGTGGTTTTTAAAACACCTTTGTGTTACCATAGTAACCTGATCTTGAACCTCATCTCATACGTCTAGAGGGGTATTGACGTGAGATCATGATATCGATTAATGTTTGTCCATGATTTGTTTACATCACGACATGATGTTATGACTATTTGTCTGACCTTATCCTATTTCTTTGCCAGAAATAATCATTCAATGGCTCAAAATAACGACCCGATGTCATCCGCTCAAGCGGAAGGAACTCAAGGAAATCCTCCTGGACAAATGTCCATTGAGATGTATTTTTCACAAATAACCCAATACCTTAGTTTCACCGCTCAACAAATGACCGAACTTCAGCAATCTCAAAGTGCTCTCGAGGCACGTGTCATTAGTTTACAACGTGAGACTAATAGACTTGATGAGCGATAGGGTGAAACATCGTTTGTCGTTAAGCCATTTATGGGAGAAAAAAAGGAAAGAACCGAAGAAGCAATTTGCACGTAGTTGGGCCGATGGGAGTCTCATTTTGAGCTCTATCCCACGCCAGATAGTACGAAGATTGCATACGTCGGCCGAGAACTAGGGGGTAAGGCCGCCGCCTGGTGGCGTGGGCTCCGAACTTTGGGGAAATAAATGGATGGATAAATCAATAAAAGATGCCACATGGGAACGCGAAAATTCTCTCGGAACTAACTTCCCTAACTTTCCATTGCAAGAGTGCAATGTTTTAAAGAGGGGGAGTGTGTTACGGGCATGACCATATAATATCTCGTAGTGAGAATTTACCGTAGTATTCTATACACGTGGATAACTGTGAGGGTTAAATGAGAGTGTAAAGAAGGGGAGGATTACTTTTAATCCTCAGGATTGAGACAACCCATTAGGCCAAGTGTGAACTTGCATGGGGGGCCTTGGGTATCACTATAAATAAGAGACCTAACTACCCTCATTTGATCATCTTGTTGACTACGCCGAGATTCTATCTTGTGGTGGGTCAACTCTTGTAGCGAGCGCGCCAGCACCAGGTATGACTCGACGCCACGACGGTGGTATGGGACGCTGATCGAGGCTCAAGTCCGTCTTGATTCCTTCGCTGGGGGGTGGTCGGGTGGATCGACACCCTTCTTTCTCTCTCTCCTTTCTATCTATTTATATATATTCTATCCTTGTCTAATGCTTACATTAGTTCATGTCTCTAATAAGGTGCAAGGAGACTTTCTCAGGTAAGCGAACCCCACCGACTGAGAGTTTAATGATGATCTAGTTTAATCTTATTTCTACGTTATGAGGAGAGTTTGAAAGCCTTCAAGGGCCCTCAGACGCAAGTGAAGAAGCTAGAGCTCGGTTCCTTCTGAAATGGAGAGGTTCTCCGATGTTGCAGATGGTGGATGGCAAAGCGAAGTGGAATTATCAACCACCACGGGGGTTGTTCCCTCCAAGTGTACCTAACATATAGATGGGTGCTGCCACGAGAAGAGATTGGAGGATGTCTATGCTGAATTCGGGTTGTATGAGGCTCACGTGGAGGGTATGCGGTTGAATAATGCTATGCTCATTGAATGATGTGGTGTTTTGGAGTGTTTTTGTTGTTTCCTTTACGCATGTTGTTTTCTTTTCCCCATGCAAGTTGGCCTGTAAGATATGAGTTGTATATTATCCTACATACATTGCCTTAACTAATGGAAGTAGGTTTTTTTGGAAAATAAAATAATAATACACGTATATCTTGATTGATTAGAATGGGATTTTTGAGTGAAAGAAAGTGGTTCTTAGTGGATGCAAAGTTATAGAATGAGGACCAAAGTGTAGCCCCAAAGGCCCCTTTTACATAAGAGCTCTAGGCCGTTTATATGAGTTGGACTTGGAAACCCTTAAGGGTTATTTCGGCATTACAAGCCCATCAAGCATCAACGATTCCTCCATAATAAAGGGTAAATCACCATAATTTCCAAGATAAACATGTTTTTGTATATTTTTAGCCTATGACCAATATTCTACATTGAAGATAGTACAACTCATATGGATATCAAAACCAAAGAATATGATATTACATCTGTTAAGTTCAAGAATTCGAGACTGCGTACATATCCTCTCTTACTTTCTACTTAATGTAAGTAGGTATCTAGAGCTGGCCTTCAACAGAGGGAGGGTGGGAGGTGATTTCCCCATTTCTTGTATAATATTTTTGTAAAAATCTCCCAACTAATGGGAAAGTAACCCCTTTTTTGGAAAAAAATATGTGTCAGAAGTATCCCAACCTAAGGACTTGGTTTGTATGAAGTTGATGAAGAATTTGTTAATAGAATATTGTGATTGGCTTCAATGTATTGTTTTATTGTTTATGTATAGATTAACATACATAATAGATTGTTTCCATCACTTGGTTTTAAGAATCGTCAAGTTTAAGTATTCTTAAGGATAGCCTAGTTAAGTGATTGCTAGTAGTGCTAATATGCTTAGGACAAAATTGGAACCTCATATACCCCAATTTATTAGAACAAAGGTAGAGATTGATCAAGGATCCCTTAATGATTTCCATGTGGAGGAAAGACTCCGTCAAAGCTATTACTCTAATCATGAAAGATATCCTAGAAAAAATCAAGTAGTGTGAATGAGCAAGTGGTAGCGAGGTGCATTCTGGAACAAGTCACAAAGTTCCGTATTCCAATTTGTTTCCTTCAACATAAAAATTGGACTTGTACCTCAACCACCACCTTCTCATCATCCCCAATGGGGTTCATGACACAATAGATTGTTTAGAAATCTCTTCATCTGACCCAAGGAAAAAAGTCATTCCTGATGAAGCTTATTGATAAGGACATGTCCTCATACATGAACGGGCCGGGGGGGGGTGCAAATCCCATTGCCTCTATTGAATGCCATTGTGGAATGTAACAAGCAAGTGCACAATTTGATAGTATTCAGTAAACAACCATATGTCGGTTCAATTGTCACACTACATGTCATTGCAGAATGCAGGGCTTTAAATATATTCTCTGTGAAACAACTATACGAGGGTTCAAATCCCTCAAACTAAACCCATAATAGTGCATGCCAACATGGAGTGTGGTGGTTTGGTGGACAACCTCACAGTCTCAATGATATTTCTCTGTCACACACTACATACGGACCCAGTTATATCGGTATAAGAAATCGAAATCTCTCTCTTTCTCACTACAAGATAAAGAATCTCTCTCTCTCTCTCTCTCTCTCTCTCTCTCTCTCTCTCTCTCTCTACATACAAAGCGAGTTATATCGGTATAAGCAATGGAAATTTCTCTTTCACTAACAACATACAGACCAAGTTATATAAGTATAACCAACAGAAATCTCTCTCACTCATTGCATACAGACTGAGTTATATCGGTGCAAGCAACGGAAGACCTCTCTCTCTCTCTTTCTCTCTCTCTCTCTCTCTCTCTCTCTCTCTCTCTCTATCTATCTCACACACACACACACACACACACACACACACACACACACACACACAATATACTGATGAAGTTATATCGATATAAGCAACGGAAATCGTCCGCTACGTGTGTCCGAGAAGAGAGAGAGAGAGAGAGAGAGAGAGAGAGAGAGAGACAAAGACAGAGGGTCTAATCCACTTGAGATGGTGAATGATATAACATTATGTCCGAGTAGTGTGAAACGGACCCTATCTGTTGTTATAGATAGTGAAGGGTGCAAAACCGAAGGCTTATCTGTGAAGGGTGCAAAATAAACACCACGCCTTATCCCTTCTTCTTCCTTCTTCCTTCTCTCAAGACTCTAGAGTACCAGTTTACACACACACAGAGAGAAGTCTGCATTCAAGAAACAGGGCAAGAAGGAGCCATGGCTGCTGCTTTAGCTTGTTCGTCCTTCCTCATCCTCCCCACAACTTCTTCCACATCGCAATCACCATCATCTTCCTCGCAATCCCCTCCATCCTCGTCTCCTTCCCTATCTCGGAGCTCCCTGTTCGGGCCGGCCCTGCGCATGAAGACGAAGAAGCCATACCTGGGCCGCCCAAGCACCGCGCCTGCTTCATCCCTTGCAGTAAGGGCGGCCGTCGACACTGCGAAGCTGGAGAAGTTGGGGGGTGAGATAAAGTCCCTAACCCTGGAGGAGGCACGGAACCTGGTCGATTGGCTGCAGACCGAGCTCGGAGTCACTGCTGCCGCCTTTGCTCCTGCTGCTGCAGCCGCGCCTGGTGCCGCCGCCGCAGTGGCTGAAGCTGCCCCCGCAGTCGAAGAACAAACCGAATTCGATGTCATCATCGATGAGGTCCCCACAGCTCAACGCATCGCAGTGATCAAGGCTATCCGATCCCTCACTAGCCTTGGCCTCAAAGAAGCCAAAGATCTCATCGAAGGCCTGCCTAAACCCCTCAAGCAAGGCGCCACTAAGGAAGAAGCTGATGAAGCTAAGAAACAGCTAGAAGCTGCTGGAGCCAAGTGCTCTGTCAAATAAGAGGTCAAATTGCACTCAAATCTTTCCTTTGGTTTTATTTATTTTTTAATTCGTGTGTTTTACTGGGTCTTGTAATGGCTTCATGTGTCAATGTGTCAATGTGTCCGTGTACACAGTTCATGTGTCCATATGTCCTCAGTGTGTTTCACTGGGTCTTGTAATGGCTTCATATGTCAATGTGTCCATGTATCACAGCTCATGTGTCCATATATCCTCGTGTGCTTTACTGGGTCTTGTAATGGCTTCATGTGTCAATAATGTAACACAGCTCATGTGTCCATATGTCCTTGTCCATGTACGCTCATGTGACCATGCTTGTATGTCACTCACTGTCCATGTCCCTGTTCCTGTTCATGTGTCTCCTTACCCATGTCTCCATGTCCATGCATATGTGTCCATCTTTCTGCGCAGATGGATCTTTGCCCATGTGCCCTTGGTGTACAATTTAGCATTGTCAATATTCAATCTTTCTTTTTTTGCTCTATGGTGTTAAAGCCATCGAACCATTTTTCTTGTTTCATGTACTGTGTACTTTTGATGTGTGGTAATTTTGTCATATTATCCAACTGATTAAACCTGTTTCATGGGTCATGATGTCGAAGCTCCATACTTTGTTCTTTTGAGCTTTTGAAGATAAAATTGAACCCTTGCTCCATAACTGCCTTACTGAAGATACTTTTTTCTGCTTCTTGTTTGTTCCATAGATCTACTTCTGGATAAATGTCTTACATCACCATAAATACTACTTGCAATTCTTTTAACATTTCGAAAAGTATGAATGAATATGTATATATATATGATATATCCCTGAGGTTCCATGTTTTGGTTCAGGTTAGTAACGTGAAGACTTCCTTTGCTGAGGCATGACAGAGAGAGAGAAAGAGAGAGACAGCGGCATTATAAGCTCTGAGGAGGATTAGAAAGGAGAAAGAGGAAGAAAAAAGTCAATGAAGAAGGAAATAGATGAAGAAAAGTCACATAAGATTTAGAGTTAAAGGAAATTGGATTCGGCTAGATATGGAATTTTAGAGAACAAGATGCTTACTTCTTTAATTTATTAGCATCTGGATATCAGAGGCATTGTTCTACAAATTCATTTCGTTTCTTTTTGTTCCCTTCACCACTGATCTGTTTCTATGTTTCTCATTGTTGTAATTGCATGTTTTTTCTACTGCTTTTTAATCGAGTCTTTGTTTTTTGATCTTTCTTATTGTTTTGATTTGCAAATTATAATCCATAATGCAATTTTTTTTCAATTAATAATGCCTTCCTATCCAAAAACGCGCCCACATTATTTTGATCAAAACGATAGTATCAATTGGCCTTGTCCTGTAGAAGAAGCCACAACTGCAGGTTTTTTGTGTTGGTAGAAATAATGTGTAAATTTTGGTTTAACTTTTCTCATATGTATGCTCCTTCTATGTAATGATTGATATGCAATACTCAAATTTTGTATCGTCCAATATCTATAGACCCGAGGCATCAGAGCAACATGAAATGTATTGTGTGGAGGTCAAAACTCTTCTCTTTGGTGGTTCTGTCGTGGAATTAAGCATCTGCTCAATATTAATAAGCAAGCTTTTCATTTGTATGGAACTATTTTTTGTTATAATAGATAGATTTTCCATTGTCTTTAAAGATGAGATTAGAGGCTAGTATGCAAATGTTTTGGTCTATACAGCACCTAATTTTGTATTCAATAAACACATTCAGGACTTATAAGAACAAAGTTTTCCTGGTTTCCTTTTGATACTTAATTAAATTGGATTTAATGATTGGAGTGAGTATAAAATTGATACTGGATTTCTCATTAGTTTGACCCACTAGTCTAGTCTCATCAGGTCTGGCATATTTGGCTATTAGAACTATGACATTTTCTACTGAAATGTGTCTTTACACATGTGGCATGATTCACTTCAGTTCACTAGAGATATTTGTGCAGATTTGTCTTTAAAGACTGATTTTGTCAAAGGTCGAACGAGACATTCAATATCTACTATTCTTTGCACTAATCAATTGCCACGTCTCTCCCCTATATTGAGAGTAATAGGCAGCAATTACAAATCTCTAGACCCAAATCCTAGGGACGTAACGTTATATAAAACTTGAAACCTATGAGACGTGCAATCTCTTCTCAGAAGACCACACCCCAAGTACCTAAATCATTATGAGTGTAACCAATGGCCAAGATTGGAAAAACTATGTTCTAGAGGATGTTCTAGGCATATAATAACGTAACGGTGGATGCATCATCCAGCTTGTATCACCAATTCATTTGATATTAGAGATTAATGATCTATTTTCCCAGAAGTTAAGACTCAAGAACTGCATCTGCGTGATATTCATGCCATTAAAGTTGCAATTAAAGTGTACACGGTCTAATGATCCACACAGGAATATACCACAATGATAAGCATTGATGTTAACAAATATAAGCTACAACCACGATAACTTGAATACTAGATTTTTTTGTTCTGATCTACACTGGAATACAGCAACATGATAAGCATTGATGTTACAAGATACAAGTTAAAAGACTGTCATCCATTATCACAAACCTCAAGAAGCAAACCTTGTATGTATGTGGGCAAAATATGCGATTTCTTGAAAAAACTGGTTTCTCACTTTCCATCAGACAAAGATTCATCCACAAGCATTCTAAGAGGTTGCCGGAGCTTCGTGATTTCAGAGAAAAGCTTACGCCGGGATCCAATGGCACTTACACCCATCTCCTTAAGGTCGTCCATGGTTAAAAGAGGAAAGACATCATTTGTGACTTCATGGTGCTGAAATACTGAAGAGTATTTCTCGAGTCCAATTTTTTTCAACCAATCTCTCACCTTATCATCAAGGGGCGGTGGCGGCACAAGATATATAGAGGGATGTTGCAAGATTTGTCGTTCGTGAACATCACTACGAGAGGGTTCCTCCCTCTCTTCAATTTCATCTTTAGGTGGGGATTGTATGATATCCTTTGGGACATGACCGCTTCTATTCCTAGTCTTGATCACAGTCATGGTCTTGGCACTGGCAATGGTCTTGGTCTTGGCATTTGACTTGGTCTTTATGTTGGCATTGGCATTGGCATTGGCATTGGCAATGGTCTTGGTCTTGACATTTGTCTTGGTCTTTATGTTGGCATTGGGCTTAGTCCTGGCCTTGGGATTGATCTTTGTCTTGCTCTTCATCAACTTTGTGGATGGGATTTGTCCATCCAAAACCTTGAGAGAGTCCTTCTTGAAGCTCAATCCAACTGGCTGGATATCATCATGATTGGACATTGTGAGTTGACTTCTAATAGTTCCTTTCTCAGTGCCAGAGCAAGCACCATCAGCAGCTTCTAAGAAACCATCTGTGACTCCGGACATGTTCTTACAATACATCAATCTATGGCTGTGATTTTCTTGAGAATGATGAAGTGATCGATCATTAAACTCATTTGGGTGAAGATTATCTTCGCAATCATCAAGTGGATAACGGTTATCTTCACACTGATGATGATTAAACTCATAAGGGTGACTCTTTTCTTCAATCAAATGAACTGGGCGATGGTTTTCTTCATGGGGGAGATGGTTAAAGTCATCAGAATGAGGGTGTGTTGTTTGATGCCGCTTAGAGAAGTTGCCCTTGCTGATATAGGCTCTCTTGGATACTTTCTTACCTCCAATTTTATCAACGAGGGCTAATTTGGAGAAGGAATCATCATCATTTTCATCAAAATCACCATCTTTACCACGTTTATTAATCGATTTAGGGATGTGTTTGAGTCTTTCACCTGATGACGATGACGGAGAAGGAGGAGGCAGGAGAACAACAGAGGGGACCAATTTAAAGGCTTCTGCTCCTTTCCTTTTGAGGAAACAGTCGTTCGAAGAAGGATTGATATGAGGAGCAGTATATACCCCAATCTCGTTCAATCGGACATTTGGGCGTCTCTGGCGTTTCGAAATGGTTGGGAGGGAGTCGACAACAGATGCAGGAATGGTGGCTTCCATTAACGGAGAGGGGGGTGAAAATAACGTCTCCACCATCTCTTCTTCTTCTCTTTCCTCTGCTTCTTCTTCTTCTTCATCCACCATCATGATTCATGTGCAGAGAAAGATATGAGAGAGTTAGCTTCCTGCCATTTTACCAATGCTTCCTTCATTGACTAGGTATTGTATGTACAATGTACATAATACATATATGTGTATTTGTTTCACGTGTCCAAAACCATGGTACACTCCCTAGTGGAATGAGAGCGGACAACAACGTGACCTCTCTCGGCCTTCCATTGTCTCGTCTTATATAGTATAATAGGATTCATAAACTCGGAGCTTGGCCCTACCATGCAATTTGATCGTTGACCGAGTCCTTCTCCACAGTATGTACTCATGGATTGTCGAGCATGTAGCATTTGAGGGGGTATGGATGCATCATGTGTTTTGTGTAGATGAAGTGATATACATATGGCTTTAACCTGGTGACTTTTGGTTATTATCGTTAGGAGCGACCAAATTACTCCACTATCTTAGATGGTTTAGAGTAGGCATGTTAGCTAGACCACAATAATGGATGAATGTTGTGTGGATACATAGCTTTAGGGTTATCACATATCAATGGTAAATTGCTCTTGTGAACCTCATATTTGTCCTTTGTTGTGCTTTGCATTAGTCAATGTATAACCTAGATGATCTTCATTTCTAAAAAGGGTGTTTATCACATTAAGCACCTAACAACAACCTATGGCTATTTGATGTCATCTATGAAGGGTGATAATTGGTGCAAATTGTGTCTATCTCCCAAAGAGATATATGGCATAAAATAGAGGATTTGGACCATGGTTAGGCGCATTTTCCACTACTAGAGACCCAAAATAGGTTGCAATATTGGAATTGGTTGTTGTCTCTAAATATGTACCCATGGATAGAGCAAGCAAGGTACATATGTTGCTTTGTCCCACTCCTTGGATAAAGCAATATGATGATCACCAATGGATAAATAAGTCACAATATTGTGGTTCGCTATAATTTTGCACACTACCTTGCTGTTAAACGAAAGACTATTGTTGCTTACTTTCCTTTTGGCCAATCTGCGCTCTTTATCTTCGAAGACGAACTTGAGGTTCTGACGAGTGAACCGGTGGTAAGTGACCCATGAATCTGTGTTCAGTTAGTGGTTAACCAAGATTGATGACACTCCCTTGTGCCGATGTTGCGCTCACAAAAGACTGCTCGTAGCTCTACTATTCTCATGGCATTGCTTACTTCAGTTTTATTACTCACAACATCTTTCTCATTGTTTCTAATACTCCATTTTGATAAGTATTTTTGAATATTTGGTTTCATTCTGAGAGTCGCCTAGCGATGCATAATTTTGCACACTACCTTGTTAAACGAAAGACTATTCTCATGGCATTGCTTACTTCAGTTTTATCACTCAACTCCACAATCTCCATCAAGCCATTTTTCATGGTTGTTTCTTCAAACACTCTTTGAGGCAACGATTGTATGATTGTCTCTAGTTACATGGCATTTCTATTGACAATTTTGAAATTTTCTTTCAATGCTTTTGAGTGGAACTTTGTACATTAGAATATTTTGTGGGCTTTAACCTTGTCTTGAGGTTCTCCATGAATAATATGTGTTACTATAATAAATAAATTGACACATTCTCTAATGTATATGGGTCACCTTCATAGATTTTGTTGACTACATTTCCATCATTCATATTGTGCTCAAACCAAACCCAAGATACAAGGTAGATAACAATATATGAGCATCCAGGAGTCTAGGTAGTTAATGAGGCTCGTGAATTTAGAGTTTGTCCATCTATGATTGATTAATCCAGTGTTAAATTATGTTATTTCCTAGCAATAATGAAATTCATAGCCCAAACATGTATGCATCAATGCCAACTAATTCTAAAACATATCAAACATATAACTATTTGGTCTCCATTGTCATCACTTGTATGCTATTGTAGTTTCATGTGACATTTGTAATAAAAAGTCATTGAAATGAATATGTATAACTAGAGGATAATGCAAAAGCATACACAATCTTATATTCCATGTAATATAGTTCCATTTGCTGGCCACTAGACAACTAGCTTGATTCACAAACCATGTACAAATATGGGTAGAAAAAAATAAGTGAGTGATCTTGACAATGCAAAGACACGCGAATTTGACCATGTCAATGCAAAGACACATGAATTTGAGCATGTCAATAGCATTCTCCTGATAAAGAAATTACAAGAGTGGTTTGATGATCCCAATGGAAAGACATCAAGATAGATGCATGTGGTTAAAAGCTGTAAGTCAACATGAACCTATCATAAGTAATTGATGAAGATTGTGAAAGATAAGCATCCCATTCTTAAATCAACACGAATGCACATTAATTAACAAACTATGTGAAAGATAATCCTTCCATTCCTTCCATAAAATATAAAGCATCAAGATTTAATTGGCAAAAACTAATTTGTTTGCGACAAATTGTCTAACCATAAACTATTATTTGACCTAGAAATATGTTGTTTCCAAAAATCATAGACATATTATGAAGTTTGATGTTCATTAAGGCCTCTATGAGCTCTTCAAGAAAAACTATTGGAAGGCTTTCAAGATTAAAGTAATCTATGTTAACAAGATCAAGAAACATGTATTCTCATGGAAAATTAAGTAAAAACCCCAACTCTTTACATGCTAGGCCCAATAAAGCAAAACTTTATGAAGGTAGTTTTTTATTTTCTTCTTCTATAAGATGTAGCTAATAGATTTGGATTTATTCTACATACAACGGATGGGCATTTGGTATATAATAAGATAACATACCAAATGCTCCAGCGTATGGACAATGGCACGATGTTGACACACTTCTAGTCAATAGCTTAATAGAAAGGGTTTATGAACAGGGTTTATGTAAAGGGTGTGACAGAAAGAATGCTTAATAGAAAGAGAAGTTGATGCAAAAGCTGGCTGTTGTAATGGCTCCTATCTAATATACTATATAATACCATTATGATCAATATATTGAATATTGCTGTTTTGTTGCACAAGATGAACCTAAATTTGAATCACTAATCTGACAAAGATTCTGCCTGTCCGATTGCCAATTTCAAATCCAAATGAAAAGTGCACGAAGAACAAACAATAACAACTACATAGATACCATATTTTGGCAATGCAATTCCAGAACAAATAAACCCCATAAAGGCACAATGATCAAACCCAAGTACACTTTCCTTTTCGATGACTAAGATGTATGAATTAGCAAGCGATGTAACAAAAACGGTATCATTAATGGATTAGTGACAATTAAAATTATAGTATTAGATATCATCAATGGATTAGTGACAATTAAAATTATAGTATTAGATATCATCAATGGATTAGTGACAATTAAAACTATAGTATAGATATCATCAATGGATTATGGCCAACTTTCTTTTAGTGACGACATTTGCAGAATTTCAATGCCTCAAAAAAGTACACAAATGATAAAAGCACAAATCCAAACTTAATTAAGTTATGATAATCAGAACAGAACGATGTCAAAAGTGTATTATATTATTCCATGTAGCAGAGAAAAGCAGCACTACTACAATTTAGCCAGTAGCAAAGTATTTCCAAACAAGATTTTCATAGTCCCAACATGAAAAGCATTACTAGGAGAACTTAACATAAAAAGACATTTGACTTCAGAAAATCCCACCACGGAGACGGAGCACTAGATGAAGAGTGGACTCCTTCTGGATGTTGTAATCAGCCAGGGTCCGCCCATCTTCAAGCTGCTTCCCAGCAAATATGAGCCTTTGCTGATCAGGCGGGATCCCTTCCTTGTCTTGAATCTTAGTCTTAACATTGTCAATGGTATCAGAACTCTCTACCTCTAAAGTGATAGTCTTCCCCGTAAGAGTTTTCACAAAGATCTGCATACCTCCACGAAGACGTAGCACTAAGTGAAGAGTGGACTCCTTCTGGATGTTGTAATCAGCCAAGGTGCGTCCATCCTCTAGCTGCTTCCCAGCGAATATGAGTCTTTGCTGATCAGGGGGGATCCCTTCCTTGTCTTGAATCTTGGTCTTAACGTTGTCAATCGTATCAGAACTCTCAACCTCTAGAGTGATGGTCTTTCCTGTGAGAGTTTTCACGAAGATCTGCATACCTCCTCGAAGACGAAGCACAAGGTGGAGTGTGGACTCCTTCTGGATGTTGTAATCAGCCAAGGTGCGTCCATCCTCTAGCTGCTTCCCAGCGAATATGAGTCTTTGCTGATCAGGCGGGATCCCTTCCTTGTCTTGAATCTTAGCCTTAACGTTGTCAATCGTATCAGAACTCTCAACTTCTAGAGTGATGGTCTTTCCAGTGAGAGTTTTCACAAAGATCTGCATACCTCCTCGAAGACGAAGCACAAGGTGGAGCGTAGACTCCTTTTGGATGTTGTAATCAGCCAAGGTGCGTCCATCTTCTAGCTGCTTCCCAGCAAAAATGAGCCTCTGCTGGTCAGGCGGGATTCCTTCCTTGTCCTGAATCTTCGTCTTAACATTGTCAATGGTATCCGAGCTCTCAACCTCCAGTGTGATCGTCTTCCCAGTGAGTGTCTTCACAAAGATTTGCATTCCACCTCGGAGGCGAAGCACAAGGTGGAGGGTGGATTCCTTCTGTATGTTGTAATCAGCCAAAGTGCGGCCATCCTCAAGCTGCTTACCTGCAAAGATAAGCCTCTGCTGGTCAGGCGGTATGCCCTCCTTGTCTTGGATCTTGGCCTTAACGTTGTCTATGGTGTCGGAGCTCTCGACCTCCAGCGTGATAGTCTTGCCAGTGAGGGTTTTCACAAAGATCTGCATGCCGCCACGGAGCCTGAGGACCAGGTGCAAAGTAGATTCCTTCTGGATGTTGTAATCGGCCAAAGTGCGGCCATCCTCGAGCTGCTTACCTGCAAAGATGAGCCTCTGTTGGTCAGGCGGGATCCCTTCCTTGTCTTGAATCTTGGCCTTAACATTGTCGATGGTATCAGAGCTCTCCACCTCCAGCGTGATTGTCTTGCCGGTGAGAGTCTTGACGAAGATCTGCATGTTTTGCCGCCTTATGAACGAGACAGGAAGCAGGCGAAGGGATGGAGAAGAATATATGAAGGCGTTAGGGTTCTCGAGCAGGGATCAGGGCCGGGGGACGCGGTTAGGGAAGATTTCCTTGCTAGGTTTAGGGTTAGCAGCTACTGCTTCGGGGAGGTGTTAGGGTTAGGGTTTCCGTCAACAGGCAGGCGATTGAAGAAGACGAGCAAATATGATGAAGATCGGGGTGGGCTGTATGGCGCTATATATACACATATACTGTGGAAGTTGGTCGGTGGACAGTTTGCCACGTGGCGCCGTGCTACCCACTCTTCGCTCCGCCGTTGATTTCTGCCAAAGACTTCTTTTTTTTTCTAGAACCTTCTAGAGAACTCCTTCATTCAACGCTTTCTACTCTCGAATTACATTAGGGTGGGGGGTTCTCCCGGTTGAAAGATAACAATCGCGGGTCTGTCCATGTGCCCGGACAACCACCGGGCGAATTACTAGGCCTTATAACCATTTCAAAAAATGGATTGCTTGATGAACTTTGTAAATCAAACGAGTTGATGGTAAAACATTTATAACTCTACCAATTAATTTCCTCGTTTTTCTCAATAGTATAACAAAATAGCCATTGTCAATCAACACAGTGGGATCAACTGTATGGTCTTCCATAACTTTCCCATATTGCAAATTCACTATGCTTGTTTCATACTACCGTCAAAATATTTGTTCATTCCTACTGAGGTTAATACAAGGGCCAAGTTGACCATTTAAATGGTATATTGAGTGTGGTGTGTAAATCTTAAACTTATTAGTTTAGCTTTCTTTGACAACCTTTTTCCCCATATTGGAACAATCTTTATAAATCGACGAGTGTCAACAATGAGACATTCAAGAGCCAAAAAAGAGGTCTTCATTACAAACCCTTAAATGATAAAATCACTCTTATATACCGTTAGGCCTAATTTTCTTCTTCTCCTTGTTCCTTGAATTTTCAATTGTCATAATAAAGCTCACGATAACACTTTTAGTTTAAGCATTCTCCATATTCATGCAAAACTTGATACATACATGAAGATCATAGGTTTGATTTCAATTGTCTATTTATAATCATTTTAGATTTGATTTGTAACTTAGCATGGATTCTATTGTATCCAAAAAATTTACTCTAGGCAATTGAACTTGAATAGAGTGATTCGTTGTGTGGGATCTCAAAAACTTTTCTTCATGACCTCACTACTAACCAACACATGTCCCTTCCTTTAGTTTACGATATTAGGTCTAGTAAAAAGTGATAAATTTGGGATGATTTATATATTATGTTTCCTTCATTCAATACGAATTTAATTCCACCAACGAACCACAATGGCAATGTTGCATCTCACGAAGCATGAATGCACCCATACAATCTGAGTTCTTTGAAAATAGATAAGGTAAAACATGTGAAACTATAAACGATGACAAAATGGCATGCATAAACACCGTGTGGGTGTGCTACCTAATGTAACAACAAAATATTTTCTTAAAGTTAAAAGAGGTTTTGTTGAATGCATGCATGACAATTGTGTAAGTACCACTTAAATATGTTACACTGTGTTAATATGTTACACCGTGAACAACAAGTCGCTATCATGTTCTCATAGAGATCTATGCATGCATATGAAATTGTGAGCAACCACGAGGGCCTCGAACTAGAGAAGACGGACTAGAGGATGACGTTCTTCAAAAAAATTGTTGAAGTTCAACATACATGAAAACATGTAAACACGCACTTGGCAAATCCCTTTCTTGATGCGTAAGAACACTTCGTTGTTTGCCAGTCGACATATGTGCGTGGATGTGCACAATTGTGTGTAAACATTTGTTTAGTTATTGTATAAGAATAAGAGAGTGCCTCCAAGAATGTATGTGCCCAAGAGGGTGTGGAAGTATATGTATATCTACAATTACATTAGTTACATGTTGGTGAATACTAAAAGGGTTATGGTTAGCACTTTTTTATTTATTCTCCCTATGTTGGGTTAGCTCTAAGATATACCTACCTAGTCTCTTTATATCCGAGGTATCTAATAGTCTGGAGAGGGTGGGAGAGAGTCCTAGTATGTCTTGGTATTTCGCCCTTATTTTGGTACAAGCCGGACACTTGCACGTAAGTGATACTCATCCTCTATCTCTATGTGACATAATCTACATATCCTTTCCTCTCCAGGGACTCTATTAGTATGACCATTCTCAATCTCAAGTTGGTGAGATGATATCCTAAGTTGTCCAATGGCCACCCTTAGTGAAATTGATAAGAATGTATCTAGATATTTTGGTCGTGTAATAAAACCTAACTTAGAGAAGTGAAAGAAGTGTTCCTTATAATACAACATTTTAGATGGGAATGACTCTTGTGGGGTGATCCATTTAAATCGGGTGTAAATTTGCCATATTTCTTGGCGCATTACTTTATTACGATCTTCGCGAGAGATTAAAGTTTGATCAGTCCCATGGTTGTACTTAAGGGGAGACAGGTTATTAACGTCTATACCATTTGCAAGTAACCAACTCACTACACTCATGTACCAAGAGCTAGTGTCTCCGGACACATATAGGAGTATTTTTCCAACGCATACATACATACTACATACATCATTACATGTATGCATGCATGTACATCCATACTACATCCATACTACATACATGTATACATGTATACATGTATGCATGCATGTATATGTATCTAACATGCAGCATTAGTAATGAATCTGATCTTTTCCCTGTTCGGATCATCGGAACTCTGTAGTCAGGGTTATTTTTTCTCATCCCTGCTCCCGATCTCCCTCGATCCTTCAACAGGAACATCATGGAGGAGACAATGGGTTTGGATCGATCAGAGCCAGAGAAAGAGAAAGAGAAAGAGTTGAAGGTGAAGGTTGGAGCCCTCGGTTTCAGCCCTGCGTCCTCCATCGCCCTTGTTTTCAATTACTGGAAAGGTATGATTCGTGTCTCGACTAAATGAAAAGGGAATTTGCCACTCCTGATTACTCACAAATTCCTGCTGCTTGCCATTTCTACGATCCATCCTTCCAATTTCTACTAGACTCGAAAGGAACATAACCATCTATCTATCTATCTATCTATCTATCTATCTATCTATCTATCTATCTATTTATCTTTCTATAGATATCTGCGATGTGTGTATGAATGGAAAAAATGTATATTTATATATTGAGGTCAATGTTTGTGTATGTATGTGTGAGTGCGTATATTGTGAGTCTACATGTATGTATATGTATGTGCATATGGCTGTATGTAATAATACATACATACACACACATATATGCATACATATATGTGTGTATATATGTCATGATAGTATCTCCTGGCACAAATGTGATCTTCATGAAACCAAAGGCTTGCAAAAGATTTTGTGTTTACCTAATTTTTTGGGATATACTGGGGTCACACTATTTTTCTCAATGTATTACTTTACATCTTCAAGTGCACAGCTTCACAACAATAAGAGTTCATTCCCTCTCCTACTTACAGATGTGTTTCTAAGCTCTAGGCTTACGAGGATTGAATTATTGATGTTTCTACAATAGCATGTGGCCCATCCAAATTCAATCAGCTCAGGTTCGCATTGGCAGCAGATTAATGATTAGTTTGACAAGGCACACTATTGGTTCATATTGTTCTCATTGAGCTTCATGAAGAAAGAGATTGACAAGGAACATTATTGGTCGAACTGCTAATTGAACTTTGTGAAATGAAAATAATTGTATTAGGTTAGAACAAAGGATTTTATATAATGGTATGTTTCCAACTATAGTATTAGAGGTGTCAAACTAGAATGAGTACTTTAGAACTGGAGTATCCTTATGTAATCGATCAATTTACTTGTGTTCGATATCTTCTAAGAGAAGAGTTCCAAGTCCCATTCTTATATTTTTTATCGGAATGAACACCATCATCCAGGCGAGGCATGTTCTTGTGCTTGATTGTTATGTGCAGACAGCTGATTTTCTTAGTTTGTATGTTTCAATACTTGTCTTTAACTCTTTAGACCGCTCCTTTTGTGTGTGTGGGGAGGGTTTTACCATTCTAATTATTTATATTTTGGCTGTAGTGGACTGCTTTTTACGGGTTGTAATATCTTAGTCTTGTAGTTATTGTGTGGCCTCACTTGAGTATCCTATGCAATGTATTGCAGTTTGTGTTATTCCATGACATGGACGTCAATGACATAATTAAGTAGTCTCATTACATAAAAACTGAAAGTATATTCCCTTTGAAAGACTGAGAAAGTTTATATGAAAGGCATTACGAAATTTCCAATGATCACATTTAAACTAATACATCATTGATTTGATCAATTACTTTTGAAAGGGTAAATCAGTGCATATCCTTGCCTTCCATCTTTTTAGCTGTTCCTTTGAAAATTAAGAAGCAATCAACAAAAACCTCTCTTCTATGATGATATGGAACATTCTCTTGCCTTTGTGATCTTCACATAGCTTTATTGATATTTTGGTAACAGTTTCCAGTATGCTACTTTGCTTTGATCAACTTTAGGTTGCCATCTCTGTAGGGTTCATGTAAAAGTCATTTTTCTCTTTAGTTCATACTTGTAAACCTGATGCGGTCTACGAAACGCACATGACACACCTCCTGTGGTAGGAATGCAATCCCATTATTGTAAGCTATAAACATCACGTTCACTGCTGTAAACATATAACCGTATTGTTACTATTGTGGCAGGTTTCATCCTTACCCTTTGACACAAGAAGTTTATCTCTTCTAGAAGTAATTTCTTCTCTCATTATTTACCACCAATTGGTGTTTGTAGAGTTCTTGAAATGTTGTTGATGCGCTTCCTCCAATTTGGGGAAAATAACAATGTGATCAAAGAATGTGCTCGCAAAATTTCAAAGCAAAAAAAACTCAGTTGTTTATCATTCTTTGAATGTTACAGGACCATCAATCAAAGCCAACGTGTGTAACCATAAAATCATACAATCCAAAATAAACTATTTTGTGAACGCTTGCTTATAATTGAGACTTGGTTTACTGTACTGACATGATAAGGTCCTTGATTAGGAGCACACCTTAGAATTAGATCAATAGCAAGCTGTTTTGGTTTCTCTAGAGTTGAGCAAACAGAGATTAGATTTACTTTGTTTCTATCAAATTCTGGATTCTTTGTCTACCGAGTTAATGCTCGAGGTCCCGAAACATCTATGATAAATCATTCCTAGGAGTATATTCTAATTGGTTTATGTGATGTATTTCTGACATTCATCTGCCGTGCAGATTTTGATCTTGATAGTGAGCGTAGCAAGCTAGATGAACAAGGTTTACAGATTGGAGAAAGTCAAGAGTCAAGTCTGAAAAACAGGAGAAAACTTGCTGAAAGCACCCGAGGTATTGTCTTCTTCCTATTCTCTTCAGTTTATATTAACTTAACCTTTAGACGTAGTATTTCTGAGAGAATGTTGGTTTTACAGATTTCAAGAAGGCATCGTCTGAAGACAAACAAAAGTTGTTTTCATCTTTGCTCAAAGGATATCAGGAGGAAGTAGATAATCTAACTAAACGAGCCAAATTTGGCGAGAATGCTTTTCTGACTATCTACCAAAAACTTTATGAAGCTCCAGATCCTGTTCCAGCACTTGCATCAGCTACGGTATGTTGAATCATATATTGCATCTCTCTGCTCTCATGTGGTCTATATATGACATGTGTTTAGGTGTATATATGTGTGCAGACATACCTATACATGTGTGTGTGTTGTGGGGAATATCAGCCATATTAAGTTAAGAGGTTTAAAGAAGAAAATCTTTCAAAACATAACATTTATATCCTTGTTTGTGTATTTTAATTCTTCAATTGAAGCTGAAACGCATTTTATTTCATTATGCATGGAAAATATTATTGGGTGATTTAGGATTCTAAACTGTCACTGTTCTTAGTGTAGCAATGGAGGAGTAATGCATTCGTAGTCTTGAACTTATGAGCTGGGCAATCAAATGCCGATTCTATTTCATGATTCTGTCTTTGCTTGCTGTTTTTTCTGATGAAACTTTGATTTTTGAAGTTCATTTTTCTCAGGTTTGAGTTACTGTTTTTAATTTCTTTCTCTTCACAATTGTATACTTGTCTCTAATTGGTATCCAGCACTTTTTCATTACTATTTCAGGAGCTGTCTGCAAAGGTGGCAGAGTTAGAGTCAGAGAACCGGAAGATGAAACATGAACTGGAAGAATATCGAGCAGAATCTGCGCATCTTAGAAACCAGCAAGCAACAGTTAGGAGGCTGGAAGAGCGTAATCGACAACTGGAGCAACAGGTGATTTCAATTGTCAATGTAGATGCTATAAGGTTGTATTAGGTGCTATTATCTTGAGAAGGTTTGATGTTTGTTGTAGATGGAAGAGAAAATTAAGGAAATAGTTGAAATGAACAAGAGGAGTTTAGCTGAAGAGAACCAGAAAATGTTGGAGGTTTTGAAGGACAGGTTTGCGTTTAGAATATGCTTTCCAATTTAGAAATTTAATATATCGTGTAGAACGGAGTGTTTAGCTTCCATAATGTATAGAGAACAATCTCTACAAGACCAACTGCGAGCAGCTAAGGAGACGGTGCAGAACATGCAGCGACTTCATGACTATGGCCAGAGCCAATTGTTCGAATTTCGAACTCAGACTGAAGAAGAAAGGGCAGCGAAACAATCAGAACTTAATTTGCTGACAGATGAAGTTGAGCGAGCACAAAGTAGATTACTAAGCCTTGAAAGGGAGAAGGTGCTCATTTTCTTCCTGCATTTATGAAGTTCATCTGTCCTATGCTTTGCTTGAATTAGCTTCTGGCACTCTTCAATGCAGGATCATTTGAGATCTCAACTTCAGGCTGCTCATGGTCAGGAAAACCACATGCAAGAGAGGTCACTCATGTTCCTATTTCTCTTTCCTAACCATCACCCTTTTCATATATTGTGGTATTTCAATATGTGAATTTGGGAACAACAGGTCAGACATCAGTTCAAGCAGCAATTTGGAAGCATCGCTGATAGAGAAGGAGAGAATCATAGCCGAATTGCATGCTGAACTGCATACCCTTGAAAGTCAATTATCAGTAGAGCGTGAACAGCATATCTCGGAGCTTAAAAAGTTAAACACATTGATGAATGAGAAGGTAATATCCTCAAATTTTACATTTTTCATGAGATTGAGAATGAGGGGGAATGGCCTATACCTTCCTCGATGTTGTGTGAATATTTAATGAATATGATCGTGTTGCTCTATGTATTTGGCATTTTCCTTAGCTTATCATGTTCTTACAGATGTCGAATATAGACGAGCTACAACAAAACTTAGAGCAAAGGCCAACAATTAAGCAAATGGAAGATCTTCGGAAACAAGTGAAGATTTTACAGGTATTAAATATTCATTATTATTATAAAATAAAATAATATTGTGCTAAGCTTTCATATGAAAATGTTCTCTTAATGTATGTCACCTTGTGCCCTAAATGTTTTTTAATTGTCCGTAACCCTAAAAAATCATCCTATGTAATGTTTTGTAGCAGAAGACTAGAAGGTTCACAATATAAAATTTCACCTCGTAAACTTTCATATGAGAAAAAGTTTCAATAGAAATGTGCATGAGAATTATACTAAATTTTGTAGGAGGAAGTTTAGCAATATATATTAAGCTCATGTTCAAAGTTGAAGTGCTATTTATGTTGAATTTGTCTAGGCTGTTGGTTATAATTCCATTGAAGCTGAAGACTGGGAATTGGCAGCTACAGCGCAAGATATGAGTAAGCTTGAAGCATTACTGCTTGACAAAAACCGGAAAATGGAGCATGAGCTAACTCAGTTAAAGGTAGAAACACCTACGCCAATCTCATAGAATTTCTTGTGAATGATACATTTTGTAAATTGGCATTTTGTTTTGTTAATAGGTACAATTGGCAGAGAAGATAAATGTCATAGAACTATCCAAAGCCAATGCTAAAGAGTTAGAAATTAAACTTGAGCAGCAGCAGCAACTCATAGCGAAACTCGAAGAAGATATTCTTATGGTACGTGATCCTCTCAGACACCCTGCCAAAATAAAAATAAGGGAGATGAAATGGATTTTGTCACTGTAACTCTTAAGTTACTGAAATAAATCAGCACATCATGGATTTTACTTCAGGGCTCTAATTCTATAGACAAGCGAGCCAGCAAGGTGGATGATTGGGATCTTCCAGGATTGGGAATAACAGACATTATTGAGGTTTTTATCTTAGATTTTCTTATTTCATTTAATTATATGCATGAAACTCAAGGGAACATGTGGTTTGACAGTAAGCAACAGTTTTTAGAGCTATATTTTTATGATGATGTAAACAGGGTGGATTGAAGCAAGGGAAGGAGGGTGAAGAACAGACCTCAATGCTTCAAGTGATCTGCAATCAGAGGGACAGGTTTCGACAACGCCTAAGGGACACAGAGGAGGTAAAGCTTTCTTACCTTTGCTTGTTAAGAGGTATTTCCTGAATATAATTTTGTGTATTCTCTCATGTTTGCTGAACCCTATAGGAGTTGAGGCACCTGCAAGATAAGAACAAGTCTCTTGTCGTAGAACTAGAGAAATGTAAGGCAGACAATGTGAAACTTTATGAGAAGATTCGGTATATACAAGACTACACTCAAGACCGTCCATTCTCAAGAGGATCGAAGAAGGTCTTGAAGTGTTAATTTCAAAGGTCACATGTTCTATTTTTTTCTCCATAAAAGAGTTAACATTATTGTTTCCTCAGCGTGGTGAGGATGTAGAAACAGGTTTTAGCTCAGATGTTGAGTCGAAGTACCGAAAGATGTATGAAGATGACATAAATCCATTTGTGGCGTTTTCAAAAAAGGTAAAGTAGATGAGACTGATCAAATTATCTTTGCAATGTTTTACAGCACCAAATCAAATATCAAAGGCCTATTTTTTTCGTTTTCAGGAGAAGGAACGTAGGTACAAAGAGCTAGGCTTAAGAGATAAGATCACCTTGACAAGTGGTCGATTTCTTCTAGGGAACAAGTAAGCTAAAAATATTAGATGTTCTATTCCCTCTTGAGAATATCATTGCAGAGATCATTAGGGACAATTTCTTAATCACTCTCCACCCTCCACTCTGATGTGTTTTCAGATATGCTCGAACGTTTGTCTTCTTTTATTCCATTGGGCTTCACCTTCTTGTTTTTGCAAGTCTATACCGAATGTCGGCCCTAAGTTACCACGTGTAAGTTACACTAGGCTTCATTTTAGAAAAAATAAATCTGATGTTGTGAAGTGTTCTGTTTTTTATTTTGTCCCAAAATGATGATTTTTAAATATCATGGAACATATTTTTATAGTATTTTATCATCATTTGATATCATTGCAGGGTTGATAAATTTAACTCACAGACAAATATTCTGAGCTATACAAATAATACTCAAGGAGGGATGAATCCTCCACCTTCTTTGGGCACACTGTAGCATCAACAAGGGATGAATTTATGGTTGCATATTTCTTCTTTACCTTCAAGAATGGTTGTCATTTCTCTTTTTCTCAGATATATGATACAAAACCTCCGCAAAAGGCATCGAGCTCAAATCAATTCCTAATGTGAGGCATTATTGGGCATAAAATCCATCGCAGGCATTCTGAAGATTTCAACTTCATATGAAATCAGGAAAAATCTAATGTTTGCATCTTGCAGCTTGGTGAAGAATGCCATGCCCATTATCAAACTTTGTGTTTGTGTTGCTTTTGAAAGCATTCCAAAACTGAGAAAGAGGATGCATACAAGTAAATATGCTTCGATCCCTTTGTACCCAAACTATGTGGAATTTCATAATGGAAGTGACTCATTCAAGTTCTTCCGTTCATCGACAGTTTCTTTAAAAGCTAAGTCTGGAAGTCCTTTGTCAGCCTAGTTGATGTATCGAGCTTTATCTCAGTCGTGAACTTTTGTTTGGGTGTCTGATTTGATTTTTTTAAAAACTTTGACACAGGTGCCCCAAAAACCCGAGGTGTTTGATTAGAATACAATTGCCATTCAAAAGTGTGTACATGAGAATAATAAGATAACCATGAAACCTTTAGGCTTTATTTTTAAGAGCATGCTATTCTTTATATGCATTATGGTTTGAATAGTGCATGTGATACAGAGTAATAATTTATAATGCAGATAAATTTCAAATTTGTGCACGTCTTTTTCAACTAGTCTACATCCTTCCGACTTGTAATATGTGCTTGAATCTGCCTTATGAATAGAGTTAGATGAAGATTTCCACCTTCTAAAAAGTCTCACGAAAATACCTCTCATTTTCATGGAATCCCTAGTATAGCCCTCATATTTTAACGAGCTGAAAACTCCCTAGTATCCCTCAAATTCTCATGATTTCATGAAAAATTGATCGTGATGAAATTTCAAAGATTTAAAACTGATAATATATAATCTCAGAACTCTTAGTTGGTGAAACTGATCCATGAATGTGGTCTTGGTATCATTGAAAATACTAGAATCACACAAGTGAACAAGGGCATGGTAACAACTAATAAAGACCATGAACACATTTGTGTGAAGTACATAGGCAATGATTAGAGAGCATTTGCAATATAAAATACAAACAATATTATTTTGCAAGGGGAATGGAAAGATGGATGTTAATATTGAAAGTGCACGTCATGGTTAGGGGAATTAGATTGTGTGTGCATTGAGGATGTGCATAGTGCTTTTGTAGTTGCAAAGGACTTGAAGCACAAATGAGAACCATTGTATTCATTGGCACTAGTAGTTCAGTTTGTGCAATGTAGATGTAGGCATTTGAATGAAAGTGGATGGTCTTGGGATTGAAAACTTTCTTTTTCATGAAGGTTGAATAAATATTATTATGATGCTTAATTAATAAAAGGACAAGGTTGGAGTTAGTCGCGTTGATGCCCAAACCTTATGATAAAGGGTAAAGAGTGTTATGGTCGTTGCCATTATGTAAGATCATTGGGTCAAGACAAAGACTTACTTGATCCTTGTGATCTTAACGATGGATGATACTTCTATAGCTATGATTAAAATTCTCATTCTTCTTTTGGATAACTCCTTTGTATAGATTATTGAGTGTAATGATAGAATCAGTTGTGATGCTTTGCATGCACTCAATGACTACTTTTTGTGATAGTGGTCTGCTATACAGAATTTTAAGTTGAATGAATAAGCGGAGTCTATGTAATTATATGGAACTTTAACGGGAGCTATGTTGAGCCAACAAGCAAATAAATAAGTAGGCACTAAATGAGATGATAAGATATTGCTTGGTGAGCTCCATATTAGGATACTCAAAATTTGAAGGTACTTTTACTTCCTTTTATGTATGGGGAATTTATTTTATCCCCTTTTCATGTGGTATTAAATATAAGAACATTCTCTCCTATATTGGTCCGTATGAAGACCAACTTGCATTAATTGCTTAGAGGATCAATATTGGATAGGGCCATTGCTCTTTGTTGTTTATGTCAATGATATAAATCTAAACCACGATCTCAATGAATCAATCTTGGAAAGAAGATTAAAGCCATCATCACCCATAATTGGAAACGATGAATATCTTGTAAGGGCTACAATTCCCATGATTTGGTACCAAAGTTAATTTGGTGGTGGTTGCTATGTTGGTCATGTTCAAGTTATTTCAATATGGGAAGCAAAATAATAGAGACATGTTGCATTTTGTTGTTAGTGATCGTGAGTTCATATAAACAACTTTAATCTTTGTTAGGTCTCAAGGTTGTTATTGTTTTGTGGATGATGATGATACATATATATTTCTCTCTCTCATGTTTTCTTTCTTGCCCTTGTTTTCCCTTGTTTTGTTGAACATAGTGTCATAATCAACACTTCCTTGGGAATAGTTGATTGAATGATATCTAATGCATGGAATAAATACATTTACGATATAATTTCGAAAGGAACTCGCTGATTACTAACTATGGATCTTATACAAAGTGGGCTTGCACTACTATATTGACAAATTTGAAGCTTAATACATAGTGTTGTTAATTAGATAATTTTGTTTTGCATTGATTAGGGAGCTAGATAATAACTTCAATTAATTGTTAATCTTAGTCAGAAACGATAGAGATTAGATCTAAAATTGATGAGCATTGATGGGTAAATTACGCTAATCGAGCATAGTTGGTTATATGTATCGAACACTCTTCTAAAGCGATTCGTATAAAATCACTCGATATATGTATATCTTCTTATGCCTTGCATGGCTTTGGGGACTATAGTATGCTAAATAAATAGTCTACTAAATTTGACAAACTATACATATATGATATATCATTGCCAATGGAATTTCCTTGTCTCAATTAAGCTTAGAGAAGGCTATTCATTCATTGACTTCCCTCCAGAAATCAGCATACATATGTATAACAGTATATGCATGATGATTTGCCTTCATGAATTTCTAGCATAAATCTTCTCACTAATGTCCCTTCAACCTGCAGGATTCTTCTTCAATTCGTATACATATATATCCCCCCCCCCCCCCCCCCCCCCATTCTTTCCGTCTGTCTGTCTGTCTCTGTTTCCTGTCCTCCATGGACTGTGCCTCTGAACCTTTACCCCCTTGTCTTCAGGAGCTCCTGGAAGGTGGTCTCTCCGCAGTACCTTCTTCTTATATCCGCCCTCCTCATGAAAGATTCATCCATCAACATGATTGTGCCGCCCAGATCCCCGTCATTGACATCGCCGACCTCTTCTCTTCACATCACAGACATCTGATCCTTCAACGTATCAGAGAGGCTTGCACTGATTGGGGCTTCTTCCAGGCACACTCTTTTTTATTATTATCTATCTCTACTTAATTCCATGCATGCATAGCGATGGCAACACATACGTACATCATGCATACACACTTTCATGGCACGCACCATACATACTTTCTTTCTTTCATAACAATGTCATATACATATACGCACAATACATACAATACATTCATTGGGAATGACATACATACATACATACATACATACATACATACATACATACATACATACATACATACATATTTGAGTAGGATTTTCTCTCGGGTTTTCTCATTTCCCGGTGCCTCTCCTAATATTTCATATTCACTCCTCCCTGAAAGTAGCATTTGATCCATTTGCATATAAATCCATGTCGATGTTATAAGTGATTGGGATCTAGAATTAGTCCAAGAACATTCCAAAAACGGTACTGAAAAAATCTAATTGATCTGTTCAATGCTTTTGTTGTTGTTGTTGCAGGTTATTAACCATGGAGTGCCGCATGATGTGATGATAGAGATGAGGGCATCTTGTTCAAGATTCTTCCAGCAGCCTCCAGAAATGAGGAACATTTATAGGAGCCAGAGCTTCGATGACCCATTAGCTTACTCCACAAGCTTTAATCCCGACAAGGAGAAGGCCAATGACTGGAAAGATGTGCTTTATGTGCGGGATTTCCCAGGAAACCCCGTTGATGGTTTTGGAATCGCACCAGATGTTTGCCGGTTTCATCTCACCCTCTTTTATGCCTTCTCGCATTTTGTATACTCAACTTTGTGTTGCATTTTGTTTTTTTTTCTACATATGTTGGGTGTTATGGGGATGCAAAACCTTAAACCTGAAACGCTAAACCCCTAGATTCTGGATTTGAGAACCTAGAACCTGAACAGTAAACCATTGGGAGTCAATATTATGGCTCGAGATAGGTTCATTCGTGTCTGGATTATTTATTTATTTATCATTTTCTAAAAGCAATAGTGCCACTACAAGGCTTAAATCTCGAAATTTTCTATTTGTGATCATGATTTACTTATGATTAAGTTCTAATACTTGGAGGTAATGGAATAAGGGGATTCTTGAGCAGGCATTTACAAATCTTCTACAACTCATGTAGTTAAGGTCTATTCAAATACCCTCATCAACGGGTTTTTAATGAATACGATTTGCATTATTTTCCTATTGACTCTGATTATGCTCTATTTAAATAGTAAAATAAGGGCTTAAGGTAACTGCATCCATTTAATTCATATGCTATTATGGTTAAACACATTGCATAACTACTATCTACTTTGAAATGGTCACTTTTATGAAACATCTCAAGAATTTTCACAATGGAAGAAGCATCAGGCACTGGAAAAAATTTAAAAACGAGATTTTGCCATTTGGACTTATTTTGGTTTCAGAGGAGCTTTCCAAGACTTTAGATATGAGGTTGCAAGACTTGCGAAACAGTTATATGAGGCCATTTTTGAAGGCTTGGGTCTGAGCTCTATTTGCATAGAGAAGACATTACCTGGTATACCATGGCTTGCTATGTGTGTGAATTATTACCCACGATGTCCAGATCCAAGCATTACATATGGTTCGACTGCACACACAGATGGAGGATCACTCACTATTCTTCTACAAGATGATGTTGCCGGCCTATGGATCGAAAGGAAGAACGAATGGGTTCAAGTCAAACCCTTGGCAAACGCCTTCGTTGTCAACATCGGGGATCAAGTAGAGGTATATCCTACCTCTTGGTTCATGCATTGTAAAACACATGCCCATTACATGTCATCATGAATCCAATAATTGAAAATCTCAATGCATATATATTTATGTGTCTATATGATGTTTCTTTGAAACATGAAAGTGCATGTGTAGATATTGAGCAATGGAATATATAAAAGTATCAAGCATACTGTGCTTACCAACTCAGAAAGACCCCGGATGTCGGTAGCTTGCATTTTTGGGCCGAAAGAAGATGAAAATATTGCTCCTATTGAAGAATTGGTAAGTGAACATCAACCGGCACGTTATAAAGAGGTAAGATTTGGAGATTACTTGGCTAATGTGTATAATGTGGAACTCGCAAAACTAGTGTGACAAGTTGCCAAAGTCTTTCTACAAGGAAATATATATATGTATATGCTGTCATGTAAGGCTATTCATTATGTATGGATTATTGTTCACATCGATTATATTGTATGTGAGTTAAAAGCCTCACTTTGAGGTTTCCCACTAGTAATAAAAGTGTTACTAAAAAAAAAGGTATGTGAGTTAAAAGGAGTACTTGTCAGTTTCTCTTCAAATGGGAAATTATACTGATTGATTTCAAGCTCATTTGGAGAATATATGTTATAAACTAAAAGGGAAAACATAAAGGATATCCTTCCAATACTTTTGGAGTATCAGACAATACCCCTGCTAGTTTCCAGGTATTAAAAATATCCTTGGTGAATAGTGAACCCATTTAAGAATAATCTTGCTTTGATGACAGCAATGAAAGTATTAACCCCTTGATTCAGCCATGCATATCGATTACACTCTCATTGCTATGTTCAAATGAAAGAGAAAAAGAAAATTTACAGAAGCTCATTTCCCTTGATTTTTCGGCAAAAGGAAATATTTCAATAATCTTCAGCCATTTAAGTAGTTCTTGTCTTCATGCATTGATAGATACCTACCACAACAAAATTACCTTTTATCTTAAATTTTTGAAATATGGAGAAGTGTTTCTGGGCATGCTTGGTACATATAGGAAAGAATCATGTCTTAGATGGAAAGTTTATAGATGAGTTTGTTCCAAATTCTCCAAACTTGGGCCTCCTAAAGAATGTAGATTCCCTATCTAATGCCTGATTCACATAGAGTGGCTTGATGAAAAGCATATGCCAATGATGGGCAAACATTGGTGACAAATAAAAACATTAGGAACCAATGGTTTAGATTTTATTATCTTCTTTGGAGACCAATATGGCCTATGGGACCAAAAGTGAAATATTGTCACGTAATATGTGTGGAATTGAGTATGCTGAAGAATTTTACTAATTGACATAGGATTGAGAGGGCACTGTGAGAGGAATGTGCATAGGGAGTGGACAGGATTGACAATGTGTGAATGCAAATTCAAATTGTCCGAAGGCAGCACATTGTCACAGAGGGTAACACTTACACCTGCCAATTCAAATTGGCCGAAGGCAGCAGGTTGTCTCAGAGGGTAACACTTACACTCCTGAACTTGTTCAGAGAAAAATATACGACATGTCTTCTTACCTGTGTCCCAATGCCCCATTTCACATCAAAGAGAATATGAAGTAATTGGTATGGCAGGAATGATATAGATGACAAACAAAAAGATAGGATATAGATGACCGCTCGAGAAGATGGATTTTTAGTTTGATGGAACATGCATAATATAATGTGTGAAACTTGAGCCTCCACATCTTTCTCGAGCGGTGATATATTGGTGTTTCAAAAAAGCCTCAATCATGGAGGAATTGAATGATGCTTCATGAAGCAAACATGATGCATCCGATTTCCAAACCATTTATTCATATCTTCCATCCATCTTGAACTCGAATCCAACTTGTTTTTGTGTGTCTCTTCAATCTTTGTACTTGCTTCTCATGTGATCTTAGAAAGTTTATGTGAGTTTTTTGTTTTGAACCATAAGCATGTACTCAATAATCCTTTCCATGGCCATGATATCAATGGGAAGTGATTCAATCTCAAGACGTAGGATGGGGTGTGCATACAAAAGTTTTCGATTACACAAGCTTTTGGGTATCTTCTAAAGTATTTGCAATAAGAACTACATCAACTTTGTATAACAAAAACATGATAACTATATTCCCAATGATAACTTCTTTAATGTGTTCTTGCTTTACAAACTCATCAACCATTTGTTTTTTTTATCAATGCATAAACCAAAGGGAGCGAGTGAGAGTGGGTATCCTTGCTTAACACCTGTAGTGCTGATGAAAAAATCTGAACTTCATATGCACATGCATATCACCTTTGTTTAGATTCAAGAGATTGCAAGCATCTATTCACCTAATGCCTGAAGTTCTTGCATGTGTCTTGAAAGATCCTTACAATTCAGCATATAAAAAGCTTTTTTGAAGTCTATGAACACATAATATAGTCCTTTAACTCTCAAATGACTTTCTTCCATTAGCACTCAAATTGTGACAAGGTGATCAATGATGCTATAGTGTTTTTGGAAATAGCTTGTGTAAACCGTCTTACCATTCTTTTCAGCCCATGCACTTAACTTAGCTTCCATTATACATCTAAATAGCTTTGCTATAAGAGAACTGACCATGATTGTCCATGCACTAAGTGGGATCAATAGCAGTAATGAGCATCAATCTCACTTTCCATCCCTGAGCACACTTGGTTGCATTGATTTCTAAATATTGATTCCGAAATAACCATTCCATCTTGTTTGAAGTTTAGGTTCATAGCATACACTCCATTGTTTGTTGCTGGGACATCAATATTAGTTGCGCTAATTATATTGGTTCTCCCTTGTATGTCAAAATATGGTAGTTTCTTGGTTGGATGGGTCCTTATTACCATCATTTTCATGTTGTCCACATTCTCTGTTATCTCACTACTTTTACAAAATGTTTCTAAGACACCAACCGGTGCATAACTTCCAGATTATATGAGAAGAGCTCATCATCATCTGCATATAAGCATAATAGAATAACCTCTGTCATAAGTTTTGGGACATCTAATCCTTCATCTTAGGCAGAGAACTCAAAGAAGCCCTCATTGATTTTCAACTGGCATCTAACTTGCCTAAACAATTGTGCTACAGCTGCTCTGCTTTGCCCAATACAATTCCTTCCCCTATGGAAAGTTCTGGGGATTCATACTTCGTCATTGAAATGAGAATTTTGACTATTGTGCCTCCTACTATCCTAAGATTCAAGACATCATTCAGTATCCCTCTCAACATGGGCCGCATTAAAGATTGGAAAAACTGTGGTCAGCAATATTATGTTTGTCAATGAATGGGGTAGTTTGATTTCGATACCATTCTTAAGGAATCTGAAAATGTATAGAGAATTGTTCTTCTTAGCATTTCGAATCTTGTTTGAGGCTCCTCTCCAATATGGATATGGATGTGTAAGTGGAAGTGGGAGAACAGAAAAATAAAAGAAGCAACGATGAAGAGAAATAGACAAGCTTGTGAGAAGGTTGTTCATATGTTAGAGTTCGTGCTTGCAACCAACCAAGAAGATCGAGTGCCCACTCAATTCATATATAAAATACATTACTGTCACAACGGTTTGATTATGGTTTCTTAATTCCAGAACAAAAAGGGGGTTCCTTTGCATGGTCAAGAGAACTTCTGAAGTTGAAGCAAGGTTCAAGTAACTCACTGCCTGTTCAACATGATTGGAAGATCGCACCATGTGTATCCAATTAGAAAAAACCCTAAAGGACACATTATTCCTACAGAGATAGATTCACCAGCTGATAAAGGTCGTTGATGGGTATAGGTAACATGGGAAAGAATTAAGGAGATTGGGAGAAGTGATCTACGATCAAATGTCTATTCAATCAAGATCTGCGTTTGTGGAAGGGGGAAAATGATTTACGGTCAACATCTATTTATGCTGAGATCAAAGGAGTGCAGTCTGGGTCTGCGACCAATGTCACATACAATGTTTATGAGGCTGTCGATAGCCAATTTTATGGTTGAGGTAATGAAAATCTTGATAAAGTGTTAAAGATGATCATTAGAGGTCCTGCGAAGGCTTTATATGTCCAACTGAGAGAAATGGATGTACTTGTGGAATTTGAGAAGGATATTGAAGATGAAGATCGCTTCTGGATTGTGGACACTTTGACAGACCTCGTGAAAGGAGAAAATGGACATTGATCGAGTTAATGGTGGAGGGACTATTGAGGGTAAGTGCGGATTAAATCATGAAAGGGAGCTTTAAAGGTGGTTCTAGATATTAGATTAGATATTTTTTAGCGCCCATAGAGAGGCCAATATTGATCCATGAAGAGAAGAAATTGTGCCTATAATCGACTCTGGTGCTGATGGGAGAGTACACATTAAGATGGATTTACATGAAAAGCTTGACATTAATCTGATTCCTCTTTTGCATATAATAACAATTGACTTAAAATCTCTTACCATTTTTGCATTTTATAATCATTGTTAATATGGATGGATATTTATTTCAGTCAAAATTGTTAAACATGTAGGGAGACATCGTGAAAATCATAATTTTTGTATAATAAGTTCAAAACCCACTGATTTTCAATTATTCATGTTTCAATTCAATGAGATATAAGCCTTCTATCACTTTCACATTGCTAATACAGAGGATATGCCTCCAAAGAAGAAAAGAGACCAAATCATCCATTCACTCGTGAAGCTTCTTAAAAGCTCAACCATCAACCATACTTCCACTACCAAAATAGTTAAAACCACAATCAATGCCCATCTATTCTCAACCCCAAGCTGAAAATTACTACCTTTTCACTAGTTGACATTTACTTCCATCCAAATCTTCTTGACACTAGTCTCACCTAAGTTTTTCGTGGCTACCTATTTTTAATGCAGTAATTTAATGTAGATGAGGTTGTACTAGTTTACTTCAATAATTGTGTCATCACTAGTTTCCAACAAAGACAAGCCTTTAACAGGGGGAACAAGTAAAGAGTAACTCTTAACAATATAATTAGTCTTTTATGTAATGGGATGCTGATATTTTCAACATACAAAAATGTCTGATTACATAAAAGATGACATACTGTCAAGGGAATGTTAGCACTCACTTTCAACATTCACAATCCCTACAGATGAACAAAAGCAAGCATGAAGAGCACTGGTAATCATATATAAAATAGGAAGTAACATGGAATCGATTGGCACACATACATAAGATGTTAGGATAGTCATCTTCTGAATGTATACATTCAATATTTTCAATCTTGATTGACATGACATGTACAAGCATTACTTTTTATGGATTCAGTCTATAGAAATTAATCCAGATTGATGGATCACTAAGGGTACCATTAATTTTGTTGAGTCTGGGGCAAGCTACAATTATGAACTGTACAATTGAAATGCAATAACAAAGAGCTATGAAATTAGATCAGCAGACCCTCTGGACAAACATATTCAATAAGAATAAGAATATGTATTACTGCTCCACTGACTTGCGTACACATTGCCTTACTTTCCTGTGTAGGAGAACACACACCACAATAAGACAATAATGTTTGTGCTTATATCTACATGTATGTATATATGAGATTGTATGCTTGTGCTTATATCTACATGCATACACATACATTACCAATTACGTATATATCTATGAAGTATCTATCCTTCAATGCTTATGAAGTAATAGATGATTATGAAGTAATGGATGACATGTATGATGCATCTGTCTGAAGATGTATAAAGAAATGCTAGGATTCACAGAACAATTTTGGCTTTGCAATATCATGTATGATATTCATATGAGTAACAATATCTACAGAAAGCTAGATTCTTAATTTACCTGTTATACATTTTAATATCATTTTGATACAAATGGGCTGCTCCTGGATTAGCAGGACTTGCCGGATTGGGATCAGTTAAAAGGGACTGTTTCACCAAAAACCAAAAGGCAGCATATTTAAAATAGATTTGAAACATGGAAAAACATTTCCCACTGGCATTTCTTGAAAATCAAAGAGGTTACCTGAATAGAAGTAAGAATTGTTGACACATTATGGCATGGAGACCAAGCATCCTGAATAATGTCCATACATAAAGTACCATCCGTATATACTGCAAGAAAAAGTAGTTCATCCTCATATCAGTCAAATAAGCACAAGGTTGCACGAGTTAAAAAGATGGCTTTTTTAAGTAGAGAATGTTATCTTTTATGCCTGAGGAGAATAATGGCTTCTTTAATTAGAGAACATTAATTTCACAACCCAAGTAGAATGTTTTTACTTACCATTGGGATGGAATACTTCAGATGTAAATCGGACTCTCGGAGGTTTTTCTGGATAGTTTTCACCAAAGGTCAGTCGCAATGAGAAGATGCCACCTGAGTGAGCAAACTCCAACCATTATATCACTTTCAAAGAAGATGGTAATAGCAATCAGGAATTCTATCCTTTATTCCTACATAACCTGATCTATAATTCAGATGAAATGAAAAAACAAGGAATAATTATTGAGAGTCTAATCAATAGCACATGAGGAAGAATCAAGACTTTTAACCTTTTTGGTCTTAGAAATTCTGTTTTAGGATACAAGTGGAACGACAAAAGCAACCATAGAACAAAAGCTCAAGCATTCTAACATTTCCTGAAGAAACACATGGACCCAGATGCTTACAATGCGAGCACCTCCCTTCCAAAACATAGTCATAAAGCAAACAATCCAGGCATCAATCTATGATCACCATGAGAATTTGCAAGCAAATTTCTCCTTGACTACCTTGTGTGCACAAAAAAATCCAGAACCAGCTTGAACACACAATTCAAAGGTTATGACACTGAACCTTTGCAACACATGGATCACAATCAAAGAAATACTTGTAAACTATTTCTACAAAGGGTCATCATCCCTAGGATGTTGTCTGAGGGTGATGAATAAATGCTTTAATGTGAAGCTCTTTGGTTTTTAAACCCCATTATAACCAAAAATTACAATAGAATATGTTGTGATATGGTCACCATTCAAATGGACTCAATTTCAGAAATCCAATGGAAGCACTAAACGTTTTGCACCTTCCCATGGGAAAAAAAAAAAACTTTTACATCAAAATAAACGTAGCACAAAGTTCTTCAGAGTTGCTTGCTTAGAAAGATACAAAATTTCCAGATATTTTATCTATTACAGTGGCATAAGTAGGAGATCTGTGCAAAGCATTTTGAGTATGAAGAACTCTGATAATCAGTTTAAAAGACAAAAGTATTATGAGAAGGAGCTGACCTTCCCAGGGTGTGTCATCGGGCCCAAAAATGGTAGCACTCCATACAAAGAGATTCTCTTCTCCATGAGGACTAGCACTGCATCCCTACAGATCCGATCCGATGATGGAATACCACACAGAAAAAGAGTCGGGATTAAGATTGACAAGAGAAGAAGAGATTCAAAGGAGGCAAAACCATAAAACACAGAAAAACAACAAAAAAAATCTAAAACAAAACCCCTGAAAACATAATCAATTAGATCCTAAAACACGCATAATCAATAAACGAAAGTACCCTACAAAACACACGCCGAAAACAACAGAACGAAATCCTAGATAGCAGAGAGAATCAAAGGAAACAGATATCCTAAAATATACAGGTACAATCAACAGGAACAGAAACCCTAAGAGCAGAAACAAACCCTGAAGGGCAGGGACAATCAACAGAAATAGAACCCTAAAACAACACCACAGATCATCAACAGAAACAAAACCCTAAAAAGGAAATACTAAAAACCATTACCTAAATCAAAATCCTAGCCAAAACCAGACAGAAAGAAGAAAAGAAAACAAAGCCTAGACAGCAAAATTAGACATAACAACAAAAAAAAAAACTGGGAAAGAGAAAAGTGTGTATGTGTGCGTGAGGGGGAGGTGCTGAAAACCTCGGGGGGTTCGTTGCAGATAGACTTCAGATCAGACATGAGGCGCAATTGAGCAGAGGACGCCATTAGATGAGGAGGAAGAAGAAGAAATTGGAGGGGAAGTTTTTTTTGGGGGGGGGGGGGGGGGGGAGAGCAGGGGAGGAGAAATCTCTCTCTTTCTCTCTCTCTGTCTCTCTGTATATGTGTTGTGTGTGATAATGTTTGTTTTGTTTTGTTGGGTTGTGTTTGATTGTTTGATACCTTCTTCTTCTCTATATCTCAAATGGAGAAAAAACAAGGACAAACACAGGAGGATGGATGGATCCACACAAACACACATTTTGACTTATATATATACATACATACATACATACATACATGTTGATGTAACATACATATGTTAATTATATGTATGTATGTTAATTTTATATAGATAGATAGATAGATAGATATATAATATATATGTATGTATGTATGAATACAAAACCAAAGTTTCCCAACATCACAAGCCTTTGGAAATTCACACCTCCCATACTCTCTGTATTTCGATCTCTAGACGTTATCGACTTCCTTATCTATCTGTCTATCTCTTCAACTATTTTAGAGAGGGATAAGTGTTTGGATTGTAGGAAAATTTGGAGTTTTTACTGGCCATTTGGAGCAGAGACAAAGAGAGAGAGAGAGCTATGACGGATGTAGCTCAGTTGGTAAGGTTGCCCAATGGAGACCGGATGGTCATGGGTTCAACCCCTACTTTCCATTGTGGCATCTAGTGAAGTAAGAGATGTCTATGGAGTAATAGAGAGAGAAACTTTATTATCATCCTCAAGTCCAAGTATGATCCACGGAACCAAAAAGTGAATTATTTTTACACATAGAGAAGGGGGGGGAGGGATATTTTGGGAATTGGAAAAGAGGGTCATGAGTGAGTGGGATAAAGAAAGTATAAGACGAGAGAAAGGGTAGCGTGGTACTCTCCATGACGTTCAAAGAACAATTAGGGGTATTTCGGTAAATGATTATTATATTTAGTGTAGCTTAGCCTTTTGGAAGCCTCACTCTCCTTCTACGTACTTTTGTGGTCCCTTAGAACCACTTCAATCCAATCCAACCCAACCCAACACACTACCATATATCAATATCTATCATGGTATAGATGTGGGACTTGTCTGTAAATTCAATGTGGCCAATTCCCCTTGTTAATGACCAGCTTGCAAACTCATCTCCATAAATATAAGCCTAATAGTATACAAAAAGGACATGTTCTAGGGCATGGAGCTCACAATATTTGTTTTGTATATGTGCTTGTGTGTGCTTGTGCATGCTTGTACTTTCATTGTGTGAACTAGATGGTATTAGAGGCTATCATTGCATGTTTTTAACGATATCCCAATGCACATGACATTGGTTGGGGGCCAACTTGCGCAAAGTCATTGATAAAGGCCTCGATCGTGTAACCATGAGTTATAAAACCCACTATTCTTTGCAAGATATTTTTACTTATCATTTAAGGGAGGCCTCAAATCCATCCGAAGATACATAACTTTTTATGCTTAGATATGTCATCAAATGCTTTTAAACGTGCACATTCTAAAATCTGTTGGTTTCATGATAGAAAGGCTTTGTTGTCTATGGGAAATCTCAAATCTAGGTGAAAACCCCGAGAAAAATAATGTCAATGTACAACATGTCTCATGGATAACATAGTGCTTTAAAGCTCTCAAAAGACTTTTAGATTCTCAATTGGGTTTCTTGTTCACACACACATCATTTCATTGTATAGTCTCAATGTGATTATTTTATCGACAATGTTCCGTATTGTGAAGAGGCATCATGGTTCATGAGCATTTCTTTCGGTGTGTAATATTAGAAGCAAGTACTAACAAGGAGGGTGGATAACACTCATTAATGCAAACCTTTTTGGTAATATCTCGATTCTGAACAACCCATTAACTGGGATGTGTTCGCAATGTTGACCATTCAAACCAGTATAAAATATGATATGTTCTTCTTCTTCTTCTGTACGTCATGAGTAAATAAGTGAATGCAATTACTTCATAAACTTCACCCTTAAAAAAATAATAAATTTAAGTTCTGAATGCATTTTCTAAGGAAATTAACTATGAAACCCTAAACTTTAGATTTAGTTTTAAATTGCAATGACATTTTGCTATCCAAGCAAACCATTATATGTGCGTGCTTATTATGTAGTTTTATTTATCTAGAAAACAAATCATCCACAAACATGACGATGGAATACGTACATAATGTGTACGAATTGTAATCACTATGCATGACCACATGCTCATAAGAAATATATATAAAGAGAAGCCAAAACAGGTTATCTGCTTTGGGCCGAGTATTGAAGAGTCTTTAGTAAATGCACGATTGTAGTTTTTTTGTACTCTTGTAGATTTTAGTATGTCGCCATTTTATGCTTTCACGTAAAGCAAATACCATTTTGAAACAAATGCAAACAAACATTACCTTGGTAGCATAAATGAATTTTATGGGTTGTTGTAGTGTGGATATATTAGCTATACAATCTTATTTAATAAAATAATAATTAGTGGAAAATCTCACCAACCCATTTTCTTTCATTTTATGATGATGAATAATCATGACTCATCTTTGTGTATAATCATCTCTTAATTTGTCCCTCATTCTCATAAAAAACCCGCATTTTATAATTATTCTTTGTAATGCTCAAGTTTCAGCCATGGATTGATGAAATTTAGATATATTTTAAATTGATACAATTTTGATGTATGGATAGTATTAGGAGCAAACTTACAAGACACCTTGACTTGTGATGGAACAATATGTAGATTCAAAACCAACATGAGAATTCACCAAGTAAAGATCTTCAAATTAAGTTTTCTTGTACTTAGACAAGTCCAACCTTTTTGGTCTATGCCACGTATCCCTACCCATTGTGCTTATCCATAGAACAACAACGTTAATATTTATGTTCTCTCTTTGCTAAAATGGGTGCTTGACTACTTCTTGACCAAAATCTTGTTAAATGATACATTGTTTTGATAAACTGAAAGTTCCCTATAACAAAGTTTTTGTCATTTTTGGTTCATATGGTTATGATTTTCTTTGACATGATGCTCACGTGCACACTCTTGGTATAACTTATATGTTTAACATATCATTGTCAAATACACATATTTGAATCTAAGGAGGTTCTAGTACATTCGTGATGTTGATGTGTATGTCTCGTGAAACTACATTTTCAACGATAGCATTCACATATTTTAAGGTGGCCTTGAAATACGTCATTTATATAGATTGATTATCACCAATAAATTTATTGATTCAATCATATACTAGTACATTGGCTCTCAAGATTTTATTTTCATCGTTAACTTAACTAGAGATTATCCACGATTTCATTTCATGTATTGAAAATGGTATATTTTAGTAGAATACAACTTCATAACATTGTCAAAGTAATTAGGTTAAAGATAGTTACCTTATGTCTAGTGACCTCTAGTCATTATAACTATTATAGAAGCATTGTGTAGTTTATAGATAGAAATCCAAGGAATGAGATGGTGCCAATATGCAACAATGTGAGCATTTGTCTTAAATGCCGAAACTTTTTCTTCTCTTTCTAATCATGGCTAATGAAAGGGCATGCATGGACTAAGAGGCAAGGACATTAGTAATTACTCAGGCAACCATTTTCCCATTTCTCTGCCAAAAAGACATTATCAAGATCTAAAACAGAATATACGGTTGAACTTCATTTTGGTTAATGAAAGGGCATGTGCCGAGAGGCAAGGGTAGTATTTTGAGAGACATTATATCCTTTCTCCATTAAAACATCATATTGAAGTGTTAAAACAAAATATATGTTTATATATTTATTGGATGCACATCAAAATAAAGCCTTATTTTATTTTATTTTTTATAATAAATATTCAGGTTGGTATTAATGGAAAGATGCCCAAAGGCTACAAAGAACTCATTAGTAAATTATCACCCTCATACCCACATTAAAATAAAACCTTGTTGTAATGTATGCATATTAAATGCCTATATGTTAGCAAAATAGATACCTAGGTTGATTGCATTAGATGTTGCATGTGTAATACCTCATGGGCCATGGCCAAGGTTGCAATTCTGAATTATTACTCTTTATTACTACCATCATTCATCATAAAGTGTACGAATTGCAATGGTGGTGGTGATGGTTGTTATTATTCATATTAGTTCTATTTTTACTCTATTATTTCTTGCTCTTCTTTTTTTTCATGGAGAAGGTAAGAGAAATGTTGTGAAATGCACATAAGAGATCAAAATTAGTCTCCTTAGCTTCTTACTTCTTAATCAATTTATAGTTGATACAACGGAACCCATTTGGGTTGGCTTGGCTAAAAAGGGCGTGCTAAAAGGGTGGGTCAACTTGGGTACGTGCATCCTAAAAAGTGTGAGCTAAACGGGTGGCACAAAGGAACACATGCACACCACATTTCCCCCCTGCGAGAAACAAGAGATTGAGGGGCATGAACAAGAACAGGACAAGTACATGAACAAGAACAAGAACAAGAACAAGAACATTGGCTTGTCGAAGGAGGGGGAGCATCTAATGGCAGGTTTCAAATGGAAATCCATGGATGATTCTAGTGCGAGGCGAGGGTTACGCTCATAGAGTGCTCGAAAAGGGTTGATTTATGCAACCATCTCGTGTTTGAGGGTCTTGTTGAGGCGTTCGGTGAAGATGGTGTGGGGATGCAAACATCTACGGACACGTAGTTGAGTTGCAACGACGTTGAGGACATCCCCGTGGAACTGTTGGCCTTGATAGTTGGACGAGGCTAGTGATGAAAAACGAGCTATCAATCGGCGAATAGAGATCAATCACTCCTGTGGACTGAGGGCCACGGGGACATGAGGGCTATCGAGGAAAGATCATATGGAAACGAAGATCAATCGCTCCTGTGGACTGAGGGCCACCTGGACTTGGCTGAGGTGGGGGACAAGAGAGCTATCGTGTCGGAGGGGGATCGAGGAAAGAACATATGGCGGCGAAGATCAATCGCTCCTGTGGACTGAGGGTCACCATGGACTTGGCTGAGGTGGGGGACAGGAAGGCTATTGTGTAGGAGGGGGATCAGAGAAACTCATGGGACAAGAAGTTAGTGGGCAACCTAAGGTGAGGGGGAAGAGTTGGTGGGGCAAGACATAAAAGTGGTGTGAGAAAGTGAGAGTGTCTAAGGTGAAGGTGTAGTGGGCTTGCATGCTAGAGAGGTCTAGATGGTGATCGCAAAAAAAGACTTGGATGGAGGAAGTGATGGATGTCGGGAGGCCTAACTAGTGAACTAAGGCGGTGCTAATGGAAGAGATACTACTACAAGAGACTGACAAGAGTGTCGGTGACAGTGGTGAGGGCGATGCTACCTACGAAGCGGAAGAGGTGGATGCTTGGATGTGGGGGCTGGTACCCGTCATCTCCACCAATATGTGAAATGCACATAAGAGATCAAAACCAATCTCCTTAGCTTCTTACTTCTTAATCAATTTATAGTTGATACAACGGAACCCATTTGGGTTGGGCTGGCTAAAAAGGGTGTGCTAAAAGGGTGGGTCATTTTGGGCACACACATCCTAAAAAGGGTGTGCTAAAAGGGTAGGTCAACTTGGGTATGTGCATCCTAAAAAGGGCGAGCTAAAAGGGTGGCACAAAGGAACACATGCACACCACAATATTAAAGAGTTAATTTAACCTAAAAACCCTAATTGTTGTATTAGTTTTACCTCCACTCTCTCCTATTCCATGCCTTTTGGAATTGCTAAAAATCTACACTAGGCTTTGAATCTAAACTCTAAAATCTAACTAGCATTCTTGCATGGGTTGTCTCAGTGTCCCCACATTATATAACAAAATGCATAAGATATCAACCATGTCGTCCTAGTGCTTATATCGAGGCTTCCAAGTACATTATTCTTCCATTGTGACATGGTATCAATGAAAATATTGACTTCATTATATGTCTTATTGCTTGATCTACTCCTTTTATCTACTTGTTCAACGGATATTGAACTAAACTATCATATAAAAAATAATATACAAATCTACTAAACTAAGTGTGATATATGTCTATCATATAAAAAATAATATACAAATCTACCAAACTAGTTTGGGTATTACTTCCCATGATGAACCTTTCAACCTCACATTAGTCCGTCCCTTTGGGTAACCTAAAGAATCTAAGAATTTCTAATATGAGGGATGATTATCAACCCTCGCTTATGGCTTAGATTTCTCCAACTCATCTTTCAAATCCTAATTATCCATCGTTTGTTTGTGGCACATTCCAATTCCCGACACCTTGCGCACGAGTTCCAATC
This sequence comes from Azolla caroliniana, assembly GCF_043228905.1. Taxonomy (NCBI): domain Eukaryota; kingdom Viridiplantae; phylum Streptophyta; class Polypodiopsida; order Salviniales; family Salviniaceae; genus Azolla; species Azolla caroliniana. Next base: position 5,200,788 of record NW_028230441.1, on the reverse strand, counting down.
CACAATCAAAAGATTGTGGATTGGAACAAGCCTGAAACTAACGGAAATGGGCAAAAACAAGAGAAGATAGAAGATAAAAAGGGATATAGTTTAGAGAGAACGAGATTGAAAGGAATGGGAGTGAATAAGGAGAGGGTCGTCCCAGTCTAATGAAATCAATCGATATCACTCTCGCGCTAGCTGCTACATAAAAACAGTCTGTTTCGTTGAACGATTCTTTCGGCAAGATGTAAATGTCTATTTTAGAACGTCAAACAAAATACGGTTGTGTTAGTCAAGGAGATATGGTTGATGTTTCTGCATTTTTTTTAGTAACACTCTTATTACTAATGGGAAACCTCAAAGTGAGGTGAAACCCACAAAGAATAAAGAGAAATATACAAGTGTCGATTAGACATTAAAGAGTTTAGAAGCAATTAAATTAAAGAACGTAAATTTGGAGTGTGACATATCTAAGTTGTAGACAATCTAATAGAGATTGCTTGAGGGATTGCTTATAGAAACTAACTTCATGCAATTGGTTTCGATCAAAGACCTTATTATTGCAGGCCATCCAAATGGTCCAGAGTGCCCAAAATCTTGTCCATTGGAGAAAATTGGCATTGTTGATAGGGCGCACAGAATTTGTCCAAATAGCCAAAAGTGTTTCCCAAACCTTCGGCCAGGAAATCTGTGAGAAAGAGATGCACTTAAACTTTGTACTAATGTTGTAGTGAATGAGCAAGCCCATAATAAGTGTGGGATTGTTTCCAATCGTCCACCACATCTTGCACAATGCGGTGAGGCTATTGATCACTTTTGAACATTCTACCTAGTCGGGAGCACACCTGTGAAAAAATAAGTTTTCCTAGGTTCTTGTTCAACTAGTGATCGTGGGAATATAACACTCCAATGTAAGCTTTCGAGGTGTAAAGAGTTCCTTGGTTTTGAATTCCTGCCTCTCCATTTTATATGGTGCAATACTTCCTTCCAGTGCTTTAGAAGCTTTGAGCTAAACAAGCAACCTTTGATGTGCTCCTCAAGCTTTCCAAACACTACATCCCAATGGTTAGTATCCCATGAGCCAAATGACTTGGTTTTCAAATTATCAAACATATATGATAGCATTCTTGCCCAAGGCAATGTTTGTTCAACAAAATTTGGCAGTAAAGTAGCTTTTCTAGCCAACATATGCAACTACAAATTAAGAATATTTAGCCCTCCACACAATCATGGAGTGCATATCTTCTTTAGTGATAGGAGTCACACACCTTTATGCAACTACTTGGAACACCAAAATTTGCTTATGATTTTTGAGTTAATATTTTGTATCATGTGTTTCGGCCAATCAATCATAATTAAGTAATACTACATGTAAGCCATGAATATAGATTGCACTATCCACAACTTGACATGGAGCGGGCATGTTGCATGATTTTTGAGTTAATCTTTTGTATCATGTGTTTCGGCCAATCAATCATAATTAAGTAATACTGCATGTAAGCCATGAATATAGATTGCACTATCCACAACCTGACATGGAGCGGGCATGTTGCATGATTTTTTAGTTAATCTTTTGTATCATGTGTTTCAGCCAATCAATCATAATTAAGTAATACTGCATGTAAGCCATGAATATAGATTGCACTATCCACAACCTGACATGGAGCAGGCATGTTGCAATCTTCCAATAGCTTAGTTTTTGTCTCACTTTTTGCAGAACCCATTCAACCTTTCCTTTCCCTATTGCATTCCATCCCAATGGATAGCCAAGATGTCTAACCATTTCATTTGGGCTAAATATGTTTTTGCATACTCTAAGAGGTCAATATAAATCAATAATCGGTGAACTTGATGTTGTGTTTTGTTAGCAACAACATTTAGACAAATGTGGAAAAAGGCAGGGGCCTTCACCTATTTTGGGGACAGAATAAAGTGGAGATATGCTCCACCAAGATGGCTTTTTCCGACCCTTGTCTCGGAAGGACCCATATTTTAGATGTGTAAATGCAATTGCTAAGGTAGTTGTGTGGGGGCTTTTGTTATTCGACATGTTGGTTGATAAGGGTATCATGATTATGTTTTCCTTTATGAGTTCTTTGTAGCCTTTGGGCATATTTCCATTAATACCAAGGCGAATCTTTAAAAAAACAAATTGTAAGAATGTCTTGCATATATTACGTGTACATTTTGGTTTCAATATCAAGTTTATATTGTTATTAAATCATCTATTGTTTTCTACTTTAATAGTACGCTTTTATAATTAAGATTTCGTTATCAATGTTGTTATTGTTTTTAATGTTTGATAACTAATCATTTTTGTTTTTAATGTTCATGAAGCTACCGTAATCATAGTTCCTAATATTCGCGTACATCCAACTTGGTGGACGTATGCGAACGTTTGCACATGTTCGCGTTGTCACGTAATTCCGTGTATACGTGTGAAGCTAGGCGGGACCGCGGGCGTACGTCCAACTTGGTGGACATATGCGAACGTTTGCACATGTTCGTGTTGTTGCGTAAATCCGCGTATGCGTGTGAAGCTAGGCGGGACCGTGGGGGCCTCGAACCAAGGATCGTAAAAGAAGAAGGATGAGAAGGAGAATAAGAATCGGAGTACGATGAACGTCGGCAACTAGAAGCGTTAGACCGGGGGATAGCGTTGGCCACAACCGGCTCGACCGGCAATAGAGTAACACACGAGTAATGCAATGAGGAATACCAACAAACAATTAGAATTGATCAGATTACAACCGGCTTAGTCGGGAGCTGAGCTACGAGCTCGGCGAACAACACACACACGCGCACCACGATACAACAGGGAGCCTCTGTCGGGAGCACACGGGCTTCCTAAGCGAGCAAAGGCGTCCCGCCAAACAGAATGTCCATTGAGGACTCAAAGACAGAGAGCGAGAGCCCGATTCCCAGACCGACAACACTTCCCTTTTCCCAAAACATGATCCCCCCGTCTAGTCCTCTCTTCCTCCTTTTTATAGATCAAGGTGAGAGAGTGAGGGTTGTTACATCGGATAGTTAATTCAGCCGCTTCGGACAGAGATTCTCCTCAATCTCCTCGTGTCAAACTCCCATATTCCACTCTATCCGTGCGAACACTTAAAGTATCTATTAAACCTAGTCCCTAGTACTTACTAATCCTACGTTATTTACACGTTTTTATACATAAGCATATTCGTGTGCATCTTTGCACTCCCTTGTTCATGCGCATTCGGTTACCTCTTTCCCCGTAGCTTGAATTTCCCACGACAGCTTATGATATGCGACATTCGTTTTTTTTTCCTGATATTCATCGCAAACTAAAGTCTAAGCAGTGAGGAGTCAAACATAATTTTGAGAAGTGCGAAATAGGGTTCAAATACCATTTTCCAAAAGTTGATTCCCATATTGGTGAAGATCAGTTTGTTTCTGAGGTTTCATAGCATCTTGCATAATGGTGAGGGCAATACTCTTGGGAAGAACTGGCCGGGATATGGCAGCTCTAAAAACATCCATAACATGGATCCCGCTTAGCATGGCAAGAGACGATCAATGGGGTTTGATCACGTGGTGGTTGGCTCAAATGGATTCGGAGAGGTTGGGGTTGGGGTTGGGGGTGTGGAGGAGGAGGAGCTTCTGCCATGGCCCATGGCCAATAGCAATTCAGTCACCAAAAACGCATAACAGAAGAAGAAGACTCTCTCTCTCTCTCTCTCTCTCACACACACACACACACACACACACAATGTACACCGTATGTATATATCTATGTATCGTGTGTGGATTTCAATCATACTCGGAGCCTTTTCACGTATGAGTATGATATGAATATTGGCGTATGAGTATGGCACGAATGGGACATATGGCTAGAACTATGACTGTAATATAATGAGGACTAATTGGGTATAATCTAGTATTAGCGATGTTCTCTAATCTCATTCACTCTTTCCTAATACATGGAAGGTATTGTCACTCTTATATATTTTGGAATGATGCTTCATTTTTGTACAACTTTATGTTTGTGGTATTTCCTAAATGAAGTGTACTTCTAACTTAAAAATGTGCAAAAGTAAGGGCACTATATTTTAGACTTGAATGTAAAATTAAGTAGTTGATAATGGAAAGGAAGTTCATGAGGAGATCATTGACAAGGAAATGCTAGAAAAACATGTTGTACTATACTCAACAATGCTTTGGGAGATATGTATGTCTATGGCATCCTAAGAGCACTTGAAAAGGGTAAGAATCCATGCTAAAGTTGTTTAGGATATTTGGAAGTGTCTATGTATCATTTAAATCACTTTAGACATAATATAAACCATCCTTGGGAAAAATAAAATAAAAAAATAAAGTGCATTTAAAGTTATCAAATACAAACTTTCTAAGAAGCCTATAAAAGGCTACAGTCAATAGGAAAATTTGGTTTGATTCATTTATCTTGGTGTCTCTTTTTCTACCATGGATACAATCATGACACCACCCCTTCAACACATGGTGACCATGTAACAAAATGGCCATGATCATAATGAGGCAGACGAATTGAAGCTACAGGTAAAGTGGTGCATGGTGATGTGATGATTCCCATCATAGAAGAAGAAGACAAAGAAAATTAAGAATGAACTAAGAAAAAAGAGGAAGAGAGAAGCTTGCCCCTATCTTTTTATATCTTAACTTTTTATAACTTGTTGCAATTGTCTCCTCATCAAGGGGTGCAACATTTTCATAGGTTCGATACATGTAGAAATAAAAAATTACCGAATTCACACAAATAAGAAAGCAACAACTAGTATCCTATATTGTTGGGAGGATAGATAGATGTCTTTTTTAACATCCACTAGAGACTAATTGTGATCTATGAGACACAAGCTAGCCCATGGGAAGGATTGAGCGTGGGTTTCCCTTAAATTTATGACTTGACAACCGACAATCACCAACAATCCAAGAAATAGCAAAGGACACAAAGTGCGAACTTGTAGACTAATGTGTCAGCCACTTGTACGATTCTAGCAGTATCCAGAGAGGAGAACAAATATCATGGTTGGGATGAAATGAATCCAAAAAGAGACTTGACAATCAACCCATTATTGCAATGCCATAAAGAGAGGACGATAGAAAATTCGACCTTGTAAACCAATACTTTAACCACTTACATGAATATGACCCTGGAGAAACGAAAGGTCTCAAAGGACATGGCACAAGGGAATACTTCAATCACATACTTTGGTGAGTTATTGTGGATTGAACAACTAGGGAACTCCATACTCTTAGAACAAGCAAATCATAAGTTGATTTGTAAATGGAGTCAAGTGGGAGTGTGTATAAGATTGGATGTGTAACAAAGTTGATGAGCATATGAGAATAAATGTAAGACACCAAATGATACAAGCACAATTGGACATGCAAAGAGCAAAGCACAATGGATGATTCAATGAACAAGTTGTTGAGTCAAGGGTTAGATGAATGAGGAGATAAGTGGTGATCGTGATAATAATAGTTTTTGTAGACAAAACCGTTATTTATTTTAAAGCGGCTATTCAAACTGAAAAGACAATAAATGTAATGGTAAAAGACTAGAGGTATGATATATATTGACAAGGATGAAGATAGGGGAAGAGTTCATGCTAGAAACCATAGGAGCATGAATGGAATTGAGTCATTCTTTCATTTAGGACTTTGGGTGAAAGTTATAGAAAAGAGCAACTTGAGAGCATAGAGAAAAAATAATCCCCAAATAATTGGCATTTCCAAAATTATGTAAAGTAGAATATCCTAGATGTTTTGGGTTTTTATACCATATGTGAGTCGTCTCAATGGCATTCCAAGCTATTTTAAGAGTAACTATGTAGGCTAAGAATAGTAACCTCAAACTTAGTCATTATTATGTTAGGTGAACAAGTATAGGAGTTGTGTGTAATTAATAGATAGAACCCACCATGTAATTAATGACCATTTGTGTTTATGTTCTATGCAATTCCTGATTTTGAGCATGATTCATGAAAGAGGTTGTGCCAAGAGGCCTATGAAAGGTTACCTAATATCCACTATAAAGAAAAGGGGAAATATTTATTCATTAATAGAGAGGATTTATTGATGTTACTCTCTCTCTCTCTCTCTCTCTCCAAACCACACAATTAAATTAATTAATTGCATGTAAAAACCTTACAATATTTTTGCCCTCCCTTCTTAGATAGGGCGAAGAACATTCCAAAGTGCCATTTAAAAGTGGACTACTCACACATACACACAATACTTAGTTACTATTATTATTATTTAGAAAACATATCATTCCATTAGTTTTAAAAAGCATATCAGCTACAAAATACAAAATGATGGAAAGGAAGTGATTATCCTTCCCCAACCTATCTTGTGTAAGCCATGGCTAGCCATGAATCCTTCGTTTTATAGACTTGATTGAGCACTTCCTCAATAGTTGAAACATACCATGAATTTGCATATGCTCAGAGCAAATCAATCTTCCTCATCATGTTCATATTCAACATATCCAGATACCACCTTTGAGACATCTAATCCTTGACAAACTTTATATACATCCAATATACCACCGCATTTACAATGACCAAGCATCCTCTATTTTCCATATTCAACGTAAAACACAAGCAAAGCATTATGGTATAGAGGTCATTTTGTATGCCTCGATCCATGATTTCAGCATGTATGAACATGCCTTCATGTAAAGCCATGTGATCGACGCCCACCTTGAGGGATCTCAGCACATCGAACAGTTTATATGCATCTGATAAACTTCCACATGTTGCATATGTTGGAGACATAGACTAATGTAAGCATTAGATAAGGATAGAATATCGATAGATAGATAGAAAGGAGAGAGAGAAAGAAGGGTGCCGATCCCCCTGACTACCCCCGAGCGAAGGGATTGAAACGGACTCGAGCCTCCATCGGCATCCCATACCACCACCGTGGCGTCGAGTCGTACTTGGTGCTGGCGCGCTCACTACAAGAGTTGACCCTCCACAAGACAGAGTCTCGACGTAGTCAACAAGATGATCAAATGAGGGTAGCTAGGCCTCTTATTTATAGCGATACCCAAGCCCCCCATGCAAGTTCACACTTGGCCTAATGGGTTGTCTCAATCCCGAGGATTAAAAGTAATCCTCTCCTTCTTTATACTCTCGTTTAACCCTCACACTTATCCACGTGTATAGAATACTACGGTAAATTCTTACCACGGAATATTATATGGTCATGCCCGTAACATACTCCCCCTCTTTAAAACATTGCACTCTTGCAATGGAAAGTTAGGGAAGTTAGTTCTGAGAGTATTTTCGCGTTCCCATGTGGCATTTTTTATTGATTTATCCATCCATTTTATTTTAAATTCTCGGATTTCTTTAGTACGTAATTTTTTTGTTTTAACATCGAGAATTCTTTCTGGTACATGTGGTTTAGAAGATAATTCTTCAGAAGTAACCAGAGTTTCAGTTGTAACTATATTGTCGCAAGAACCTAGAAGTTCTTTTAGATGACTCACATGGAAGATTGGATGAATTTCAACACCTTCGGGAAGAGCGAGACGATAGGCTGATGACCCAATGCGTTTGAGGGTTGTAAAAGGTCCACAAAACTGTGGGGCTAACTTAGCGCACTTACCCGTAGACAATGTCTTAGAATTGTGAGGTACACGTAAAAATACTTTCTGTCTAGGGTTGAATACACGAGGTTGCCTATGATGATCGGCATAAAAACACACTCTATCTTGAGCTGTTTTTATATTATCTCGTGCAATATGCAACATATCTTGCATATCCCGAAGAAAGTTTTGCGTACTTCGCAACTCATCATGATGTATATTAACAGCAATCAGGGCTCGTGGCTGAAAACCATACATCAACATAAAAGGACTATATCCCGTCGACGTATGCTTGGAGCTGTTATAAGCAAACTCCAAAATTGGGAGATACCGTTCCCATTTTGTTGGTTTTGTACCAACATATGCTTGAAGCATGTCCTCAATAATTTGATTTACTCGTTCTGTTTGTCCATCAGATTGAGGATGATCCGTGGAATTTATGCTCAACGCAGTTTCTAACTTCTTAAAGACTTGCGTCCAGAAGTCACTAATAAACTTTGGATCTCGATCACTCACGATATCCATCGGTAACCCATAAAAACGAAATAACTCGTCAACGAATTGGTAAGACAATCAGGAGTTTTTACCGTGGTTTTAGTAGCAATAAATCTGGCCATTTTAGTTAGTCTATCAACCACAACCCAGATGGCATCATGGCCTTTTTGGGTGCGAGGAACAATAAAATCCATGGATATACTCTCCCACTTATTATTGGGAATGTCCAAGGGATGTATAAGTCTTGCGGCTTTAAGTCGCTCGACTTTGTTAACCTGACATTGGTGACATTTAGTCACATAGCTATGTATGTCAAGGCGCATCTTAGGCCAATAGAATTGAGTGGAGACGAGAACGAGTGTGCGATGTATTCCAAGGTGCCCTGCTAAGGGTGCATCATGGCATTAAAAATGAATTCTGTTTTTGACCTAAGGCAAATCTGGAACACAAACCTTCCCATTACGGTAGAGCAGACCGTTAGCAATGTGGAAGTATTCCTTCAAGGATGTGGTGGTGTCTATTCTAGACTAAACTCTTGCCCAATACTTTGCAAAATAACTGTCATCAGGATACTTTCCTTGAAGGTGATCATAAAGATCTGATGATATTTCAGTGAAGCTAAGCATGTTAACTTCATGGATGCGACTTAGTGCATCAACGATAGTATTCATGGAACCTTTATGATATCGTATGGAAAAATCAAAGTCTTGGATGAGATCAACCCATAGTGCCTTACGACCTTTCAGGTCTTGTTGGTCACAAAAATATTTCAAGGACTTGTGGTCCGTAGTTACCACAAAGCGATTTCCATAAAGATAATGGCGCCATGTTTTGAGCGCATGTATAGCTGCAAATAATTCCTTTTCTTGAACGGTATGCCGACATTGAGCAGAATCAAGTTTCTTACTCTCGAATGCTATTGGTTTACCATGTTGATATAAGATAGCACCTATAGCATAATCACTTGCATCGGTTTCAACCTCAAAAGGTTTTGATGGATCAGGTAAAAGAAGTGAAGGAGCCTTGCACACAAGGTCCTTGAGTTCCTTAAAGGCGAGGTCTAGTGTAGCATTCCAGACAATAGGTTTTGTAGACTTACGTGTTTGACCTTTTAGAAGATCAGTAAACGGCGTCGTCAATTGGGAGTAATTACGAAGGGATTTTCGCAAAAACCCGACAAAACCAATGAATGATTGAACTTCTCTAATGTTCCGAAGAGTGGGCCAAAGCTTGATTTTCTTGATACGAGAAGGATCAATTTCAACTCCTCGTTCGGTTATGAGATGTCCAAGATAAGTAATTGATTTCTTGAAGAACACACATTTTGAGATCTTCGCATAAAATTGTTTGTCACGCAATGTTTGTAAAACAAAGCGGACATGTTTAACATGTTCTTGTAATGTACGACTATAAACTAAAATATCATCCAAGAAAATAACAACAAATTTTCCAAGTTGTTCTCGGAAAATGTCATTCATTTCTTATTGAAATGTAGCCGGAGCATTGGTCAAACCAAAAGGCATAACCAAAAACTCATAATGGCCATAGCGCGTATGAAATGCCGTTTTTGGAACATCGTCCTCACTTATACGAATTTGATGGTAGCTAGTACGGAGATCAAGTTCTGTAAAATACCGAGCTCCCTAGAGTCGGTGTCGTGAAGAAAACCGTCCCCAGGCGCAAACCGTGTGTTGTGTGTGAACCAGCCCTTACATGTGGGCACGTCCCTTGTCGTATGGTAGATAGGTAGGCACAAAGGTTAGATCCTAGGTAGCAATATTCTATAAGGGAAATCGAGGAGTATCTCTGTCCAAAAGGACAGAGAATTAATGTGATGTAAACGGGTGAAACGGCCTCCCTCCTTAGCAGGATCTCCATCTTGCTCTCTTGTGTGCGTGGGTGATCAGGCGTCGGCATCCACCTCGCCGACCTGGTCGGCTGTAACCGTTCGAGTCATCTGCATACATTTATATACATACGCTAGTGTTCTCAACTCGTGTCTCCTGTGTTGTTGGGCCGCGTCCCCATGCACTTCTCTGTCTATACGTTGTCGTGAAGAAAACCGTCCCTTAGCGTAATCGATGCATAGCGCGCGTGAACCGGCTCTTCACGTGTGCGCGCCCTTTAATGTATATAATAGAGAATTAGGTACAAAGGTATATCCTAGGTAGTTAGATTCGGTAGGTAGGAAGTTAATGAGGGAAACAACTCCCTTCTTGAAGCTATAAAAGAGAGGGAGACGCGGGGAGAAGGGGGGCATTATTTTATTGAGGAGGACGAAGTGCTGTCGGACCGAAACCGAACGCTTCTCCTCTGTTTGTTCTCCATCGCTCTTCTCTGCAGGTTTTCGGGAGGCTCGCGCTGCTTCGAGGAACGCCGTGTGCTTCTGGCAGCACCTCCATCCTATCCCCTTTCGTGCGTAGACGAGCAGGCATCGACATCTGTTCGCCGGCCTGTTCGGTTGTAACCGCTCGCGTGCTCTGTTGTTTATTTGTCATTCATTAATATACAAACATTCGTGTCTCTCTGTCTCTGTGTCCATTCGTGTCTTCTGCGTTGACAGCGCCGTGTCCCTGTGTTTCTTTGCTCATACGTAACCAAGCGTCTCTCTCTTTCTCTTTCCCCTTCTATAACCTGCTTTCTCCATAGACACATTGTACTATGTTGTGTTTACAGAAGGATGTAAAGTACTCGGTCCCACCTCGTTCTCCACGCACGCGCGTAGTAACGTGACATCTTTGGTGAACCCGACGTGAAACAAGGCGACATAGGAGCAGAAGATGAGGGGGTCGGATCTTGTAGAGGCCATGGCTTCGGCCGTGGACTGGATAGTGAGCGCGCGAGGGCACCGGCGCCCTTGACAGGGCTACTGAGGCGATTGTCGGTACGATCGGCCGGTTCAGTGGAAAGGATGCCACGAGTTATTTGGCGTCCTACCGGGTGGAGATGTTGATGAGGGATATTCCGGAAGAGAGGCGTCTTGCCGGATTCCCTCGAGTGGCGATGTCGGGCATCCATGCGGAGGTGCTCGAGGTCCGGGCGGAGAGCCGGACCTGGGAGGAGTTCGAAGTACGGCTCCTGGAGAAATACGGGCTGGGAGGAGTGGGTGGAGTCCCCCAACAAAGGAAGAAATGCGTCGGTACTCCTCCGGGAGTTTGAGGAACACTTTGCGCACCTTTTGGCGCTCGATCGGACCGTTCTGGACACAAGTCGTGTCCTACTGTTTGTCAAATCGGTTGACGCACGGGATCGGGAGCAAGTGGGCTCCTTACTGGAAACCGAAGACGGGCTGACGGCCGACTGGGTCGCGGTAAAAAGAGTTTGTGGCCGTTTTGACAAACGGTGGGAGTGGGCTGATACAGGGGCGACCGGGGCGGGTCCTGTCGCAGCAAGGAAGCTCGAACCGATACCACAGGCGCGAAGGGAAGAGATCCGGGAGTGGCTCGAAACCGGTTCGGCTTCGACTGGCGTGGTCAGAGGCTCGTCCGGGGGAACAGCTTTGGAGGAGTTGACACGGGCGTTAAAGGATCTCCAGATCACCCAGGCTCAGAGGGAAGGCAGCGAACAGGCTCGTGACCGACGACCTCCGGTAGGAAATAGGTGCATGTGGTGCGACGAGGTCGGCCACATCCGGAAAGATTGCGGGGACTTTGCAGAGGCTTTGAGAAGCCGGGTAGTGTACCTGTGGGAAGGTCGGGTGCACGCCAACGATACCCAGAGGGCCCTGAACCGAAACGACGGGCGAGGAGGAATGAAAAGGCTGATGGAAGAGGCGGCGGCGGCCCGGCACACGGAGACCGTCCACTACTCGGCGTCAGCCGGTATTCGGGAGGCCCGGAAGGAGAGCAAAGCTGGGTTCTGGCCGACGATGCTGGAAGGCCTCGTCGGTGCCCGACTAAGGAAAGATGAGGCGGACCGCGCGGAGAAGCGGGTCCAGGAGGTAACCGGGTGGAGTGACCCGGTCGAAGAAAAGACAGGTTTCGTCGAAGCAGCTTGCCAAAACTTTATGGTCTGCAACTTTAGCTTTGCTGTCGTGCTCTTTCCGTTGGAGCTTTGACATTGCTCTTTTGTATGACCCTTCTTTTTGCAGAATACACAAAAAGGATGTTGTCGCTTAAAATCGCGATCCATGAATTCGTTGGGTGTCTTGCGTTTCCCAGCGAATTGCGACTGCTTAGTCCTGGGCGCTTCGTTAGGTTTGTTGTGGTCCTTCTTCGAAGTGCATTGATAGCGAAGAACTATTTCAACAGCCTCTTCGAAGGATTTTGGATCCTTATTGTGCATTATCCAGTGATAGTCCGAATTGGGGATGCCATTGACAAAACAAGTTATTAACCAATTGTCCCCTTTTAGAACTGATTTTTGGATTTGGGTTCTAGCATGGTGAACATAGTCTTCTAGCGAGGAAAATTTCCTGCTACAGAGGTTCATAAAAGCTTGTGCTACCTCGGTTCGAGAGGGAGGTTGTAGAAATTGACCCTTAAAAACTGTGACAAAATCTGTCTAGGTATCGGGCAATTTCCCCAAAGTTCGGAGCCCACGCCACCAGGTGGCGGCCTTACCCCCTAGTTCTCGGCTGACATATGAAATCTTTGTACTATCTGGCGTGGGATAGAGATCAAAATGAGACTCCCATCGGCCCAGCCACATGTAGATTGCTTCTTTGGTTCTTTCCTTTTTTTCGCCCGTAAATGCCTTAATGACAAACGATGGTTCACCCTGTCGCTCATCAGGTCTATTAGTCTCACGTTGTAAACTAATGACACATTCCTCGAGAGCACTTTGAGATTGCCGATGTTCGGTTATTTGCGAAAAGTACATCTCAATGGACATTTGTCCAGGAGAATTCCCTTGAGTTCCTTCCGCTTGAGCGGATGACATCGAGTCGTTATTTTGAGCCATTAAATGATTATTTCTAGCAAAGAAATAGGATAAGGTCAGAGAGATAGTCATAACATCATGTCGTGATGTAAACATATCATGGGCGAACATTAATCAATATCATTATCTCACGTCAATACCCCTCTAGACGTATGAGATGAGGTTCAAGATCAGGTTACTATGGTAACACAAAGGTGTTTCAAAAACCATGGGGGTGACAATTTAATGTCTATCCCTGATCTCTATATCGATTTTTTCATGGCGGCTCCCCTAGGCTCAACTATGTATGTTCGCGTCATGAATTGTTTATACACGAAAAAAATGTTAACAATAAACTATGTTTCGGTGCCCACATATGTGGTTTCGGCTCTTCAACTCCTATTACGAGGACCCCGAAGTGCACTTAGACCTTAAGTCTAAACATGTGTTATAGTCATATGTATCAACGATGTTGTATGGTCTTGGTCATATTTAAACTCGAAACCTTGAGAACAAATGCATAAAACACTTGAACCAACCAAGTAGGTTGCTCTTCTTGAATGTTTAATGCTTCATGCGTATAAGAGATATGCGAGGCATTTGCCCATATATGTTTTTTTAAAAGAAACATATATGTCAAGAGTCCTTATTTCCCCCTCGTTTACTACAAAATATGTTGGTACGTTACCTAACCTCAAGTCTCGTAATTACGATGGCATACGCCAAAGTGCAACCTAATGGTCAAGCCAAATGAGCCCTCTTTTCGTAGTAGGCCCACGTGGCCCATCACATGGTCACGTCATTACGAATGCCTCTCGTAAGAATGATCTCATGGTGGCATCGTATCCATGTAATGAGGGAGGGATGTTGGATACATGTGTCATAGGAGTGACCTCACATGAAGTGGGTCAAGCCCTACGTACTCAACATCATTATGGCTATAGGTGTTTCTTTACGTAACGAAATATCGAGGTCACCAACGGGGATTTCAACAATAAAAAATTGTTGAAAAAAGGGATGGTGACAACGCTATTCTCACAAAAATGTGAGGACGGCCACCAAGATCCTTTCCCCGAAAAGGAAAACATTCGATTTAAAATCACGTAATAACTTATATACACATATGTATATTATCACATATATACGATCAACTACGTATACACGTGACCACATATGCCTATATTAAACAAATCGTTATATTTAATAGCCAAAAATGACGTAATCGAGATAGTACGTAATCGAGGCATATACCTCTACGCACACGAGACATCCAAAAATAAGGGTTAATCATAATACGCAATTGAGGTATTGACCTCTTATGCTGTCGAGGAAATCCTCGCGGATGCGTAGAAGTCGGGCAGGACCACGGGGGTCTCGAACCAAGGAATCGAGAAAACGAAGAGGGAGGAGTTTCAGGATCGCGTAGGTCTCGAGACCATGGGAAACAGGTAGGGCTAGCGAACAAGAGAGGGTAAGAGAGTCGTGCGTAGACACAAACATGGGCAAGACACTGAGAACAACGTATGTTAGGCAGAGAAGGTTTCTATTAAAAAAAAAAACACAGGTGCACGGTGATGTGGGTGATTACAACCGGATCCGAGCCGGTGATGGAGCGCAGAGCTTGGCAATAGCCAGACACAAAGGTACGTTGGCACGCTGAAGGTCGATCCCTTGGACGGGAGCACTCGGGCGTCTGACGATGTCATGAAGAATTTCGTCCAGAGGTGGAAACCGGGAAACATTGGCTACATCGGCGGGGTGTAACATGTGTGCTCACCCTTGTACATTTAGTGTGAATAACGAGGGCGCCTTTATGGCGCCGAAGAGTAGTTAAGTCGGGATTTATCCCACATTGTAACGCATCCCTCTCCTTGTTCTATAAAAGGAAGGGAGCGCCCTTTGTGAAAGGGTTGCCCATTTTTGCGTTAGAGGGTATACCGTTAGATTTAGGGTTAGTTACGCTTCTTCTTCTTCTTCTTCTTCTTCTTCTTCTTCCCCCTTCGTGTTTTGCTTAGGGTTTGCTTTGGCTCGGCCTCCTGTGCAAGACCCCGCTCGGCGCGACGAGCCGAGAGCTCCCCGACGACGGCTTGACAGTAGACGACTGCTGTAACCTACCTTGGTCCGGCACGAAGCGGAGAATGTATTCTTCCTTTTATATATATATTTGCGTCTGTCTGTGTATATTCGCGTCTTTGTTGGTGTCGGGTGCTTCCCCTTTCCTGCGTTTCCTGTACATAAGGGCGTGAGTCGGGTCGACATGTGTGTGCGTGTGCGTGTGTGTGCGTGAGTCGGTGTTAAGCGCACACTCCCTCTCTTTCTCTCTCTCCCTTCGGTCGCTTCCGGCTTTCTTCTGGGATCCCCCGGAAACGGTGAAGCACGACTTCCTACGCTCCGTCACTCCCTAGTCCAAGACCCCCGTGGTCCCGCCTTTCTCCACGCACGCGCGTAACAATGCGACATCTTTGGTGAACCCGACGTGAAAGGCGGCAAGGGAGGATGGAGTCGGAAGACGACGACCTCGCGGTGATGGTGGCCGAAGTGGTGTTGGAGTCGGCACGAGTGGTGATCGGCACGAGTGGTGATGAGGCGAGAAGCAGCGTAACAAGCGGTTGAGCGAGTGGTCGAAAGAGTCGGCCGTTTCAACGGGGACAAAGTCCCATCTTACTTGGGAGCCTACAATGCGGATATGGAGGAGCGTGGCGTAGACGAGGCATTGAGGCTGGAGTTCTTCTGTCGGGTTGTAGCTGTCCGGATGCATGCGGAAGTAAAGGAGCTCCGTGAGGCTCATAGTTCATGGGAGGCCTTCGAAGAGGCGCTCCTGAAGGCATACGGAGGACGGCGGAAGAGCCGGGGACGACACGACTTCGACCAGTGGGTAGCATCGGCAAAGACCCACCAGGGCGCGACGAAGGTGTTCCAAGAGTTCGAGCGACGGCTTGCTTGGCTCCCGGAGCGGAAACAAGGTTTGGTGGGGACAGACAAGGTCCTATTGTTCGTCAGGTCGATCGACCGAGCGGAACGGGAGGCCATTGGGATAGAGCTCGAAGATGATGACGAAGCAAATGGGCTTACAGAGGACTGGTCAAAGGTCGGAAGGGTGTGCCAACGGCTAGACGATGAGCGAGCCGAGAAGGCTAAGAGGAAGGCGCGCAACGGCGTGCCATCACAGCGGGAAGAGGTCGAACGGCAAAGGGAGTTGGCAAGGGTCGGTGTTGGGGCCAGGATTGCGGAGGCGTACGCAGCTCTCGAGGCGATGCTCGAGGAAGAGGGAAGATCGAGGCCGCAAGCCGAGACCGAGGAGACGAACTTGCCCCACGCGATGGCAGAAGATCGGTACGACGGTACCACGGGAGAGGGTGCGGAACAAAACGCCCTCTCGAGTTGCGGAGATAGAACGGCCAAGGACGAGGCCGAGATACAGATCGCGGAACCGGGTAGTTGGGACCAATGGTTTCGGGCGTGTCGGCCCGAAACCCCGGAAATCGAAGAAGCAAGCCCAGGTGGGGCTTGCGCGATCGGTAAGGAGACGACTGCCGACCACGAAGAGCCGGTGGCTACGGACAAGGGCGTAAACTGGACGGGCGATTCTTTGTGTCTTCCCACACTTGCTCCCGAGATGATGGCAGTCGGGCCCGAGTGCCCACGTGAGTCCCAAGCGGAGGAAGGCGGCGGCAAAAGACCAAGAATCACCGGCGAGACGATACGGGGAAGGAGCGGAGAAGAGCCCTCCACGCAGATTCTGAAGACTCCGGCGGTCGTGCCCATGTGCCGACATGAGACCGGAGAGAAAGAGGGCGCCGACGAGGAGTCTTGGCACGATGCCAGTGAAGGGGGATGGGAAACGGCCTGTGAGGAGGCCAAGGACGGACGTAGCATGAGAAGATCGGCATTCCGATGCGCATGGAGCAGAATCCGGTCGTGGATCGTTCGATCGGGGCCAGATTCGGCATAAAGGTGCCAATTCGGGAGAGGGTGCGGGACGAGCCGCTCTCTTTTACGTGGGGAGAAAGACCGACCGGGCGAAGGTCGGGAGTTACAAGGGATGAAGAGGAGAACGAAGTCCGGTCCTACAGGATCCTCACACTGATCCGGAGATCTCGGCAGTTCAGCCAACTTGGCAACGTGAGACCTAGGGAGAAGGTTGGTGGCGACAGGAGAACGGGACCCGGCAATCCGGAGAAGGACGAACGGACCCGGACGAGAACCGGGCGGAACGGTGTCGAGGTATTCCTCGCGGATGCGTGGAATGAGGCGGGGCCTCGGGGGTCTTGTACCGAAGAGCAAGAGACAAGGGAGAAGAGAAAGGACCCACTACGTGCGAGCGTAGATTCACAGGGACACGGCCCTTCGACACAAAGACGCGAGTGGGACACCGACGCAGAGAGACACGAATGTATGTATATATATATTAACAAAGACAAACAACAAGAAGCACGAAGTCTGTTACAACCGAACAGGCCGACGAATAGATGCCGATGCCTGTTCGTAAACGCTCAGAAAGAAGGGAGTAGGTTGGAGGTGCTACCGGAAGCACTCGGGCATTCCTCAGAGCAGCGCGAGCCTCCCGAAAACCTGCATAGAAAGAAGCTACGGAGTATGGAAGAGAGAGAAGCCTTCGGCCGACAACCCGACAACACTTCGTCCTCTCTAACCGCGATCCCCGTCCTCTCTTCGTCTCCCTCCTTTTATAGGCAAGGAAGGAGCCGTTTCCCATTAACTTCCTACCTACCGAATCTACCTACCTAGGATCTTCTATGTACCTAATTCTCTCTTATGTACAACATAAGGCGTACGTGCATGAAGAGCCGGTTCCTACGCTCCGGTGCACCGATTCCGCTTGTGGATGGTTTTCTTCACGACATCCGCCCCCACCTAACCGCGCATCCACCGGCATGCGCCAAATTGAGTTGGGACGGAGAAAACCAGTCCAGCCTTCATTCCCCGCCTGTCGGTTCTTCCTCGGTTTCGGATCGTTCGTCGTCGCGGTCCAGGTTAACCGGATCCGGCTCGTCGTCGTGACGCTTCTTGAACGCTTTGATCCGCTTCCTAGCTACCGGTATCACCATTCTCGTGCCGTCGAGTTCCGCCAGATGGTACGTCCCGTTGTCGTTGGCGCTTTGTACCACGTAAGGCCCGAACCACCTTCTTGCGAACTTCCGTGTCGCTCGGTGTTGGTTGTCGAGGCTGCTGTCGTAGACTAGCACCCAGTCGCCTTCCTCGATCTTCTTTGGTCGGAGCCGGTGCGTCCGGTCGAACTGGTCTTTGTTCCTCGTCCTTGCCACCCGAAGCTTTCCCGCAGCCTGCTCCACGTCCTCCGGTCTTCGCTCGAGCTGTCGTATGCGCTGTCGTGAAGATTTTCGGCAATAGTGTGAAAATCCCATAAAATGTACGAAATCGAGTATGAATCACATAATACAATAATTGTGAAGATAACATTTTTAATATCTAAGTACAAAATGATGGAGGTTTCGAATGCACTTTATTACACGAGAAATGGACAACTAAATGTCAAGATATGAGGGTATAAAGTTTGTGAAAAGAAAAGAGAAAATTGTGAGATATCCCACATAGGCACGACAAATACGGCTCTCATCATATATAAGGTGGAGCAAAAGATATTATCTTTGTGTCTATGTGTGGAGCATAGAGAGTTTAAGGTAACTTGAACTAAGAGTGGAGGTGGCTAGTTACTCGTAAAGGGTTTTGGCCAACCAAAACTGCACCGGCGATGGAGCCGGTGATCCGACGGCAATCCGGCGACGGCATCTGGCGAACCGGCGTCCGGCGACGAGATAAATAAATATATAAATATGTATACATATTTACATATACAAGGAGGGCAAGTAAGGATTCGAACCTTGCACCTCCAAGTTAGGAGTCAATTGGCTTACCATTAAGCCAAGCTATTTAGTTAAAATTATATTTCTA
Source organism: Azolla caroliniana (assembly GCF_043228905.1). Classification (NCBI taxonomy): domain Eukaryota; kingdom Viridiplantae; phylum Streptophyta; class Polypodiopsida; order Salviniales; family Salviniaceae; genus Azolla; species Azolla caroliniana. The sequence continues at coordinate 5,181,923 of NW_028230441.1, read as the reverse complement.
TCATTGTACTTTTACATGTAAATTCTCATACATGAGAACTAAAATGAGTGACATGGTTATCATGCACCACATGTAATACATAAGCGCCAAATGGCAAACATGCAATTTATGCATGTCTTGTACCCTCACATGCATCATATGCATGAGAGCATCTATAAAAGAGGGAAGGGGGAGGAGAAAAAAACACGGTTTTATTTATTTATTATGAAATTAAGAAGAAGAAATTCGTTATCAAATTGATGGTGTAACTTGTTTCTCAAATCCAAAGATAAAAAGTTCAATCGATCTTTCTCAATCGTTTAATCTCAACTTCTCTCTTTCCCAATCTATCTTAAGTACTTTCTCGCCAAAGCTTGTATTGACTCTAAATCCTTCTGGTCCAGAAGCCCGGCGGTTCCGCCTCATGATACGCGCGTAGTGACGGATCTTCACGACAGCGCGCCGCCAACAGTTCCTCCCGGCTCATCTCGTCTCTCCAGTCCACGGTTGCCCATGAGGAGATCGTACGTTCCATCGGCATGATCGGCTTCTGCCCAAACATGAGCTCTGCCGGCATGAATCCGGTTACCGAACTGTGCGTAGTTCGGTCTGCCCACAACGCGAAAGGCAACAGCCGCGGCCAGTTCCCGACTTGACCTCCGCATGCCCGAACTAACGCCTTCACGATCGGTCTGTGTCCGCGCTCCACCTTCCCATTCGCCTCCGGATTGTACGCAGTGGTAAGCAAGAGCTTGACTCCTAGCCGGTCGAACAGCTCCTCGGCCTCTTCGGCATCCAACTCACCGCGATCAGCCACGATCTTCCCGACGCACCCATAATGGCATATCACGTCCTCGATCAGGAACCGAAATACGGCCGCGGTCGTTTTGTTCTGAAGGGCTCGGCCTTCCACCTGGTTCGTCAGATCTTCCCGAGCCAGGACCAGATACCGCATCTGTCCTACTCCCATCGGCATCGTCACGAGATCTACCATCCATTTGAAGTGGATGGTCGGAGGGTACGTAGGGTGAAGTTCGTCCCGATGCCGGACTATGGAGTGCATTTGACAGCTCTCGCAAGTTGTCACGAACCGATGCACGTCCCGGTACAGTCCCGACCACCATTACTTCCCCTTTATCTTCTCGAACGTGGCCCATGTTCCGCGGTGTCCAGCCCAAGGGCTGTCGTGGTAGGCAGTCAGCAGCTCCTCCTGTTCTTCCTTCATCGCCACCACCCGAAGCGGGACGCCGTTCCTCTTCTTCGGGTGCTTCCATAAGTATCCGTCCCGGAGAAAGAATCGGTATGCTTTCTTCCGGATCCGTTTGGCCTCGTCCCTCGTCCATGACGCATCCGACGTCATTGTCCTCAAAAACGCACCGATCTGTAGCCACTCGCCGTTGGCAGGCAATCCGTCTTGATAATCACTTCTGTCCCGATTAGGTAGTCTTTGTCGGCCTTTACTGCCGAAACGATACCCCAGAGTTCGCGTTTAACCTGGGCGTACCCTCGTTGTCGCTCACTGAGGACCTTCGCGCCGAATCGGATCGGGAACCGAATGCCGTCCTCGTCTTCTTGGTTGACGACCCATCCGATCCCGGTCGGACTCGTATCCACTGTTATGTATACTGGGGTACCCCTCTCGTAGACAACCTTCCGGAGTGCCGGTGCTACCGTAAGAGCTTCCTTCAGCTTCCGGACCGACTCCGTGTGCTCGTCTCGCCACTCGAATTTTCGCCCTTTCTTCAGCAACCCGTATAGTGGCTCCGCAACGTGGGCGTAATGCGGGATCCATATGTGGTAGAATGCGCACGCCCCGAGGAACCTCCGAACTTCCGTAACCGAGCTACAGTCGGTCTTCATCGCGGAGATGGCTTCTACTTTTGCCGGAGACGGCTTCCGGCCATATGGTCCACATAGGTCTCTGACCACCAGGATTTCTGATTGCCGAAGGCCGATTTCTCCCCGGAGAAGGTGAGCCTCGCAACCTCTAGCCTTTGTAGCACCTTCTCGCAGTCGTCGATGTGTGTTGCCACGAATCGCCGGTATCCGTCCGGCCCGAGTGTCTCGTCCTTCTCTTCCACTGGGCACCCTTTGATCGGGATGTCGTCTAGAAATGGCATGGTGATGTCCGGGATGCAATCCCTCAGTACCTTGTTCATTGCATTCACCATGTGGGCCACCGCGTTGGTCCCTCCTTGTGGCAGGGTACACATTCGCACTAGGCCGAGGGGGGTTCGCATCGTCGTTATGTCTCTGCTCTCCACGGCTAGCTGGAACTGGTCGTACCCCGAATACAGATCACCGACCGAGTAAATCGACCTTCCGGCGAAGGCCTCCGCGAACTCGTCTATGGTCGGTCTGATTCTTGCGTTCCGAATGGTCACTCTGTTGACCGGTTGCAGGTCTTGAATGAAGCGCAATGTTCCGTTTTTCTTTCGGTAAACCATCGGTTCGAGTATGGGGCACTTGACGGTTCGAGAATGCCCATATCGACTTTCTGCCTCAATAGCTCCATCAACTTCAAGATGTGAGCTCTCGGTACTGGAATCGGCTTGAGATTCCACGGTACATGCGGTACCGTGAATATCACCATCGGCTCTACGATTGTCGGGTCTACGCACCCGATCTCTTCCGGCGAGAATGCGAAGGCTTTCCCGTGCCTTCCGAGCATTCTCCGAAACCGGTCTTCCTCCGCCGGCAGTAGGAACCCGCCCCCACCGATTTTGAGCTCCCGGAGCGTCCCGTCGGTGAAGGTGTGACCTATGCAGACCGGATCTCGTAAACTGGGGTCCGACGCAACCCCTTCGATTCGGGATTCGCTACCCTCCGGTAAGGGAGCCGCGACTGGCCTTACCTTCCGGTCCATAGTCTTGTACTTCGTGCTAACTCGGGCCGTCCGATCCGGCTCGAGCCCCTGACTGAAGTTCGCGATGACTTCGTACATCTCTTCGGAACATACCGGTGTCGTTCGGTCTTCGTTAAGGTCTTCTCCGGCTACCTTCCTCAGCATTCCCAAGGTGTCATCGAAGGAGACCGCCCCCATGGCTCCGCTGATTTCCTCGTCCGGGCCGAGAACTCCGCATGCTCGAAGTCGCACTTCCGCCCTTGCCTTTTCTCGGCCAACGATGCCAACTATCATACACCCTCCGTTGTTGGAGAAGCAAAATTTTTTACTTATCGTACAGGGTTCCTTCGGTTTCGGTTCTATCGTACAGCTGTGGGGTCTTTCCCGAGTGTCCGGACTGTCTCGGCCCCACGCCTTGGCAGCCCTCTCTAAAAATCCTCCCCGTTCTCGCCACCGAGGGATTCGCGGTTTCGCTCGTGGTTTGGTCGCACCGTCAGGAATTGGACCGAATGGCGCCTGTCCTGGCTTTTGACCCTCGCGTAGGCCGAACTGTTGTCTAGCACCTTGGTCTCCATCCACGCCGCCGTGATGTATGGCTCCCCTAATATGACCGGGTGCGAGGACGTCTCCTGTACGAAGAAGTGCTGGTCAATCTCGACGTCGCCGATCTTGACTCGCACGTTCGGGTAGGCCTCGTGCAGTTCCTCTGTGGCGCGCGTCGCGGCCCGTATCTTCCACCCGTGCTTGGTGTTGATCGGCCACTTTCCCTTCTTATAGAAGTCCATGGACATCAGCTTTATTTGCGAACCGTGGTCCACCAATGCCACCACCGGTTCCTGAACATCTCCGATCTTTACCGGGGTCTCCGTGGTCGCTCGGGCCCAGTGTGGCCTTGAATAGTGGCTCTCCGCCCACTCATTTTCCAGCGTCAAGTCGTCGATGTGCGTCGTCCGCACCTCCACCGGTCTTTCCGGTTTCGTCTCCGTCGACAGCCTCTTCCGCTTCACCTAGTCCACAATGGAGTCGTGGAACTCCTTCTTAGCGATCCCTAGCACCTCCCGCCATGACAACTCCACTTTGCTGTCGAGGATCTATTCTTCTAGGACCTTTCGTAGGTCCGTGGTCCTTTCTATTTTCGTCCCCAGTCGGTATACGCCCTTCCTGGGGTTATCTTGCGCGCTGGACCCACCGGCATCGTTCCGTTGTTGCCCGAATCGGGTCTCGTACCGTTGTGAGGGCCTGGCCGCTCCGGCTTTCCCCACTAGTTTGTCTTCTACCAGAGCCTCGTAGTTCCGGCAGGTGGCTTCTACGAAGCCCGTCTTCTCCTCAACCGGGTCGCTCCACCCGGTTATTTCCCGGACCCGTCTCTCAGCGCAGTCCGCTTCATCTTTCCTCAACTGTGCGCCGGCGAGGCCTTCTAGCATTGCCGACCAGAATCTGTCTTTGCTCTCCTTTCGGGCCTCGCTGCCCCCGACCCGAATACCGGCCGACGCCGAGTAGTGGATGGCCTCCACGTGTCGGGCCGTTGCCTCTTCCATCAGTCTCTTCATACCTCCTCGCCCGTCGTTCCGGTTTAGGGCCCTTCTAGTATCGCCGGCGTGCACCCGACCTTCCCATAGGTACACCACCCGGTTCCTCAACGCCTCTGTGAAATCGCCGCAGTCCTTCCGAATGTGGCCGACCTCGTCGCACCACATGCACATGTTCCCTTCTGTCGGCCGTCGGTCACGAGCCGGTTCGCCGCCTTCCCTTCGAGTCTGGGCGATCTGGAGATCCTTTATCGCGCGCGTCAACTCCTCCAGCGCTACTCCTCCGGACGAGTCATTGATCATGCCGGTCGGAGCCGAACCGGTTTCAAGCCACTCCCGGGTCTCTGCCCTACGCCCTTGTGGTGCCGGTTCAAGCCTCCTTGCTGTGACAGAGCCCGCTCCAGTCGCCCCGTTGTCAGCCCATTCTCGCTGTTTGTCGAAACGGCCACAGACTCTCTTCACCGCAGCCCAGTCGGTCGTCAGCCCGTTGTCGAGGTATTCCTCGCGGATGCGTGGAATGAGGCAGGACCTCGGGGGTCCTGTACTGAAGAGCAAGAGAAAAGGAGAAGAGACCCACTACGTGCGGGAGTAGATTCACAGGGACACGGCCCTTCGACACAAAGGCGCGAGTGGGACAACGGCACAGAGAGACACGAATGTATGTACGTATTATCAAAGACAATCTACAAAAACACGAAGTCGGTTACAATCGAACAGGCCGGCGAACAGATGCCGATACCTGCTCGTAAAAACACAGGAAGGAGGGAGTAGGTTGGAGGTGCTGCCGGAAGCACTCGGGCATTCCTCAGAGCAGCGCGAGCCTCCCGAAACCTGCACAGAAGGAAGCTATGGAGCTTGCGAACCAGAGAGAGAGAGAAACCTTCGCGCCCAAACCGCCAGCACTCCGTCCTCGACTCTTTGCGATCCCCTCCCCCTTTGCGCCTACCCCCCTTTTATAGGCAAGGAAGGAGCCGTTTCCCCCTTTCCTTCCTACCCACTAAATCTACCTGCCTAGGATCTTCTATGGACAACATTCGAGAAGAGCCGGTTCCTACGCTCCTGTGCACCGATTCCGCTTGTGGACGGTTTTCTTCACGACATCCGCCCCCACCTAACCGTGCATCCACCGGCATGCGCCAAGTTGAGTTGGGACGGAGAAAACTGGTCCAGCCTTCATTCCCCGCTCGTCGGTTCTTCCTCGGTTTCGGATCGTTCGTTTTCGCGGTCCAGGTCAACCGGATCCGGCTCATTATCGTGACGCTTCTTGAACGCTTTGATCCGCTTCCCCGCTACCGGTATCGCCATTCTCGTACCGTCGAGTTCCGCCAGATGGTACGTCCCGTTGTCGTTGGCGTTTTGTACCACGTAAGGCCCGAACCACCTTCTTGCGAACTTCCGTGTCGCTCGATGCTGGTTGTCAAGGCTGCTGTCGTAGACTAGCACACAATCGCCTTCCTCGATCTTCTTCGGTCGGAGCCGGTGCGTTCGGTCGAACCGGGCTTTGTTCCTCATCCTTGCTTCCCGAAGCTTTTCGGCAGCCTGCTCCACGTCCTCCGGTCTTCGCTCGAGCTGTCGTATGCGCGCCGCCAACAGTTCCTCCCGGCTCATCTCGTCTCTCCAGTCCACGGTTGCCCATGAGGAGATGGTACGTTCCATTGGCATGACCGGCTTCTGCCCAAACATGAGCTCTGCCGGCATGAATCCGGTTACCGAACTGTGCGTAGTTCGGGCAGCCCACAACGCGTAAGGCAGCAGCCGTGGCCAGTTCCCGACTTGCCCTCCGCATGCCCGAACTAACGCCTTGACGATCGGTCCGTGTCCGCGCTCCACCTTTCCATTCGCCTCCGGATTGTACGTAGTGGTAAGCGAGAGCTTGACCCCTAACCGGTCGAACAACTCCTCGGCCTCTTCGGCGTCCAACTCCCCGCGATCAGCCACAATCTTCCCGACGCACCCGTACCGGCATATCACGTCCACAATCAGGAACCGACATACGGCCGTGATGGTTTTGTTCTGAAGGGCCCGGCCTTCTACCTGGTTCGTCAGATCTTCCCGAGCCAGGACCAGATACCGCATCTGTCCTACTCCCATCGGCATCGTCACCAGGTCTATCATCCATTTGAAACGAAAGGTCGGAGGGTACGTAGGGTGGAGCTCGTCCCGGTGTCGGACCACAGAGTGCATCTGACAGCTCTCGCAGGTTGTCACGAACCGATGCACGTCCCGGTATAGTCCCGGCCACCAGTACTTCCCCTTTATCTTCTCGAACGTGGCCCACGTTCCACGGTGTCCAACCCAAAGGTTGTCGTGGTAGGCCGTCAGCAACTCCTCCTGTTCTTCCTTCATCGCCACCACCCGGAGCGGGACACCGTTCCTCTTCTTCGGGTGCTTCCATAAGTATCCGTCCCGGAGAAAGAATCGGTAAGCTTTCTTCCGGATCCGGTTGGCCTCGTCCTTCGTCCATGACACATCCGGCGTCATTGTGCTAAAAAACCCACCGATCTGGAGCCACTGGCCGTCGTACTTGCTCTCGTCGAAGCCGTTAAGCGCCGGAGTGCTCGTCCCATCGGCCGTCACGTACGCCGCCTCGAAGAAGTCCACGCCGACTTCTTCGTCCTCCGAAACCATGCCGCCCTCGTCATCAAACCTCGCCCTTTAAAGCATGTCGGCCATGGCGTTGTCCTTTCCGGAAATGTGCCGTATTTCCGGATCCAGGGACTTGATGTATGCTATCCACCTGAGCATCGCCAGGTCCGGTGTCGCGCATCCGGAAACCATGCCGAGAATTGGCAGGCAATCCGTCTCGATGATCACTTCCCTCCCGATCAGGTAGTCTTTGTCGGCCTTTACTGCCGAAACGATACCCCAGAGTTCGCGTTTAACCTGGGCGTACCCTCGCTGTCGCTCGCTGAGGACCTTCGCGCCGAATCAGATCGGGAACCCAATGCCGTCCCCGTCTTCTTGGTTGACGACCCATCCGATCCCGGTCGGACTCGTATCCACCGTTATGTATACCGGGGTACCCTTCTCGTAGACAGCCTTCCGGAGCGCCGGTGCTGCCGCAAGAGCTTCCTTCAGCTTCTTGACCGACTCCGCGTGCTCGTCTCGCCACTCGAATTTTCGCCCTTTCTTCAGCAACCCGTATAGCGGCTCCGCAACGTGGGCGTAATGTGGGATCCATATGTGGTAGAATGCGCATGCCCCCAGGAACCTCTGAACTTCCGTAACCGAGCTACAGTCGGTCTTCATCGCGGAGATGGCTTCTACCTTTGCCGGAGACGGCTTCCGGCCATACGGTCCACATAGGTGCCCGACCACCAGGATTTCTGATTGCCCGAAGGCCGATTTCTCCCCGGAGAAGGTGAGCCTCGCATCCTCTAGCCTTTGTAGCACCTTCTCGTAGTCGCCGATGTGAGGTTCCACGAATCGCCGGCATCCGTCCGGCCCGACTGTCTCGTCCTTCTCTCCCACCGGGCACCCTTTGAATGGGATGTCGTCTAGAAACGGCATGGTGATGTCCGGGATGCAATCCCTCAGTACCTTGTTCATTGCATTCACCATGTGGGCCACCAAGTTGGTCCCTCCTTGCGGCAGGGTACACATTCGCACTAGGCCGAGGGGAGTTCGCATCGTCGTAATGTCTCTGCTCTCCACGGCTAGCTGGAACTGATCGTATCCCGAGTACAGATCACCGACCGAGTAAATCGACCTTCCGGCGAAGGCGTCCGCGAACTCGTCTATGGTCGGTCCGATTCTTGCATTCCGAATGGTCACTCTGTTGACCGGCTGCAGGTCCTGAATGAAGCACAATGTCCCGTTTTTCTTCGGTACGGTGTCGCGAAGAAAACCGTCCATAGGCGGAGTCGGCGCACCTAGGCGTGGGAACCGGTTCTTCACGCGCGCAAGCTCCAAGTTGTACATAAAAGCGGATTAGGAGGATAATCGGCAGGAACGGGCCCTAACACAAGTGGAGACAAACACCGCGCGAACAGTCTTCTCGGTCGCGCGCGCGAGTTAAGGAACTGTACGAGTCGGCGGCGTAACTACGCGGATGCGTGAAGAACGGAGCGGATCCCGGTCCAAAAGGGACAGGGAATAAAGCTGACAGGACGGCCTGCTCGTCGGCCTATATATAAGGAGCAGGAAAGAGCTGTTGCAGGGATCTCGCGCAGAGAGGGCGAAGTGCTGTCGGACCGTTTCTGGACGCTTCTCTCTCAGTTTCCTTCCTTCTTGAGCCCCATAGCTTTCGGTGCAGGGTTCCGAGGAGGCTCGCGCTGTTTCGAGGAACGCCCGAGTGCTTCCGACAGCACCTCCGACCTGCTACCCCGTTTGTGCGTCGACGCGAACAGGCATCGGCATCTGTTCGCCGGCCTGTTCGGTTGTAACCAACCTGCGCCCCATCGAGGGTTGTAGTCGTGTTAGCAATTTTGTTAATATACATATTTAGTCGTTCGCGTCTGTCTGTGTCGGTGTCTGTTCGCGTTCTCCGTGCTGAAGGGCCGTGTCCCTGTGTATCCCCGGTCCTGCGTAGTCGGTTCTCTCTCTCTCTCCTCCCTCGCTTGCTCTTTGGTTCGAGACCCCCGCGGTCCCGCCTCATCTCCACACGCACTTGCGAAATATCTCGACATCTTTGGTGAACCCGACGTGAAAGAGGCGGCAGAAGAGCAGAAGATGAGGGGGTCGGATCTCGCAGAGGCCATGGCTTCGGCCGTGGATCGGATTGTAAACGCGCGCGAGATCACCGGTGCCCTCGACAGAGCTATTGAGGCGGTCGTCGGCACGATCGGCCGGTTCGATGGGAAGGATGCCACGAAGTATTTGGCATCCTACGGTGCAGAGATGCTGATGCGGGACATTCCGGAAGAAAGGCGTCTTGCCGGATTTCCCCGAGTAGCGCTGCCGAGCATCCATGCGGAGGTGCTCGGGGTGCGGACGGAGAGCCGTACCTGGGAGGAGTTCGAAGGTCGGCTCCTAGAGAAATACGGGCTGGACGACGCGCTCCGGCTTTCGAAGCGAAGGTTCATGGAATGGGTGGAGTCCCCGGGGAAGGGAAGAAACGCGTCGGCGCTCCTCCGGGAGTTCGAGGAAAACTTTGCGCGCCTTTCGGCGCTCGACCAAACCATCCTGGACACGAGCCGGGTCTTGCTGTTTGTCAAGTCGGTCGATGAGCGGGATCGGGAGCAAGTGGGCCTCTTGCTGGAAACCGAAGACGGGCTCACTACCGACTGGGCGGCTGTCAGGAAGGTCTGTGGCCATTTCGACAAACGGCGAGAATGGGCGGATAACGGGGCGACCGGGTCGGGCTCGGTCGCAGCGAGGAAGCTCGAACCAGCGCCACAGGTGCGCAAGGAAGAGACCCGGGGGTGGTTGGAAACCGGTTCGGCTTCGACCGGCGTAGTCAGAGGCTCAACCGGAGGAGCGGCGCTGGAGGAATTGACGAAGGCGATAAAGGACCTCCAAATCGCGCAGGCTCGAAGGGAAGGAGGCGAACCGGCTCGTGACCGACGGCCGGCGGCAGGAAACAGGTGCATGTGGTGCGATGAAGTCGGCCACATTCGGAAGGACTGCGACGACTTCGCGGAGGCGCTGAGGGACAGGGTGGTGTACCTGTGGGAAGGACGGGTGCATGCCAGCGACACCCGAAGGGCCCTGAGCCGAAACGACGGAAAAGGTGGTATGAAAGGGTTGATGGAAGAGGCGGCGGCCCGACACGCGGAAACCGTCCACTACTCGGCGTCGGCCGGCATTCGAGTCGGGGGCGGCGAGGCCCGAAGGGAAAGCAAAGCCGGATTCTGGCCGACGATGCTGGAAGGCCTTGCCGGTGCAAGGCTTAAAGGGGAGGAATCGGACCGTGCGGAGAAACGGGTACGGGAGATGACCGGGTGGAGCGACCCGGTCGAGGAAAGGACGGGCTTCGTGGAAGCCGCTTGCCAGAACTACGAGGCTCTGGTAGAAGAGAAGCGGGTGGGGAGACCCGGGACGACCGGGCCCTCACAACGATACGAGACCCGGTCCGGGCCACGACGGGACGAAGCCGGCGGGGCCGGTACGCAAGATAAACCCCAGAAGGGCGGGTACCGTCTGGGGACGGAGATAGAAAGGACCACGGACTTACGAAAGGTCCTGGAGGAACGGATCCTCGACAGCAAGGTGGAGCTGTCGTTACGAGAGGTGCTGGGAATCGCCAAGAAGGAGTTCCACGACTCCATCGTGGACTTGGTGAAACGGAAGAGGCTGTCGACGGAGACAGAACCGGAAAGACCGGTGGAAGTGCGGACGACGCACCTAGACGACATGGCGCTGGGAGACGAGTGGGCGGAAAGCCACTATTCGAGACCACACTGGGCCCGAGCGACCACGGAAACCCCGGTGAAGATCGGCGATGTCCAGGAACAGGTGATAGCTTTGGTGGACCACGGATCGGAGATCAATTTGATGTCCATGGACTTCTATAAGAAGGGCAAATGGCCGATCAACACCAAGCACGGGTGGAAAATAAGGGCAGCGACGCTGTCGCGTTGTTACGCGCGTGCGTGGAGAAGGGCGGAACCACGGGGGTCTTGGACTAAGGAGAAGGGGAGAAGGAATAGGACTTCGGAATGGAGCTTAGCACAAGAAGAGAAAGAATGAACAAGAGGAAGATGGAGGCCAAATGCTCAACAAGATATATTAGAAACCGAAAACCGATTACAAAATGGCGGCCGCGTAGGCCGCGCCAAACGACACAAGAAACCCTAACTAAGGAACCCTAAACGAAACCCTAACCCTAAAACGAAATGGTATACCTCACTCACACTAAAAAATAAGGCAACCCCCACAATGGTGCTCTTCCTCTCCCTTTATAGCACAAGGAGGGAAGACCGTTACATAAAGGTGCTACAAAATATCCCCTTTCAATCAATGGGGATATTTCCCTTGATTTTAGGGGAGGTGGGAAGGAGGGGTCTTAACTCCCACCTCTACACGAACTACTATGTACCTATCTCTCTCTCTCACGTAGATGTGCGCGCAAAAGCACATTACCGTTACACTTTACAAATCCTAAGGTGCATTTCTAGCACCATACTTATCACTATCGATAAATAGAAATACAACATGTTGATGTGCAACGTTGCACATCGCGGGTTTGCTTGCTTCGCTCGGTTTTCCGCCTATGGACGAAAATCTTCACGACATCCGCCCCCACCTAACCGCACATCCACCGGTATGTGCCAAAAGGGGAACAAAACACGAGATTTTCGGCCAAGGCGGCCAACCGAGCCCTTGACAACCTCGTGGGCTTGCCCGGCTTTGTCTTCCACTTTGAGCAAGTCCACCCCGTCCACACGAACCACCGTCGCCTTCCGGCCCACCATCTCCGCCGAATGGTTTCGAACCGTCGGCTCTGTCCGATCCGTCACGCTTGACGACGTTCGCCGAGTCGTTGCCTCCACCCGATCCGCCACGTCCACCGTGTTTCCTCGAACCACCGTTTACATCCGGACCGCCGTTTCCGATGCCCGCGCTTTCTTCCCCGATCGCTCCTCCCGAACGCCGTTGCCGACCCTTTGTCCGCCTTGCATATCCTCCGGATCCGCCTTTTTCGTGCCGCGCACCTCGTCGTGCCGACTCTTCTCGCTCCGCGCTTGCCTTCCGTAAGCTTCCCCGTACGTCGGTGTCGCCCTCCGAATGCGTGCTCGTGCTTCGGTCCTTCGATGACCCCATCACGCATTTTTCGCCTTCCCTTTGCTTGCCGTGCTCTCTTGCCGTAGAGCATACCATCGCTCCCGTGCTCGTTGCTTGGCCCTCATGCGGCCGCATTGCACGTTTCACATTCCGCTCCTCTTCGCGTACCCTTTCGGAAAGGTGCCTTTCTTCCCCGACCTCCGTTTCGCTCGGAGGAACACCCTCTTGGCCCTCTTGGCCCGCTCGACCGCACACATCCTTCGTGATGTCGTGTTCGTTCTTTTGGGCGCATACATCTTCGTTCTCCGCGACCTCCCGTATGCCTCTCTCGGTGCCTTCATCCGTTGTGGCCTTCGTCCCCTCGCCGCCACCGTCTGCCACTCTTGGTCTCACGTCGGCACTCGCGCCGACCGCCGGAGTCTCTATAGCCGGTGTGGAGGATCCCTCTCGGGCCTTATCTTCGTGGCCTCCGGTCTTAGCCTCTCCGTAGGCCACCTCTTCCCACCAATCTTCCCTAGCATCGTGCCAGGTCTCGTCGTCGCCGCCTTCCTCCTCGTATTCGCCTCTCGAAGGCGTGATCCGACCGTCATCTTCGGTCACTCGATGTGGCTCCTTCGTAGGCATGCTTGTGTCTTGGCCCTCCATCGGCCGTATTGCATGCATCTCGTCTCGCTCTTCCGCCGTAGACCCGACCTCCGTGTCGGTCTTCTCCTCCTTTGTCGCCGTAGCCCGTTCCGACACGGGCTCGCCGTCTTGGACCCACCCGTCCACCATCTCGTACCGGATATCCGTTCCGGTAACCTCGTACGCTCCGGCCTCCGACTCCTCGCCGCCACCCGCCGTCTCTCCGGTCTCATGTTGATCCGCAACCGCCGTAGTCTCTAGAGTGGGTATGGAGGGTCTCGTTTGTTTCCGTTTTTCCCCCGAACCATGGTCGTCGTGCCCGGTTAGCCTCCATCTCGCGCTTACCGGCTCCCATCGTAACCGTAACCGTAACCGGCCAATCGGTCTCGCCGGCTTCCTTCGGTTTGGGCCCGGTTCGCCGGTCCTTACTCTCTTCTTCTTCCGTGCCGTATTCCGGTCGGGTCGGTTCCCGACTCTCTCCTCATTTCCGCTCCGGTCCTCTCCGTCGGACCCACCGTATACGCCCATTCCGGGCCCCGCATACTCGTCTTCGTATGCGCTCTCTCCGGGCCTCACCTCCTCACGGTCATCGCCCACCTCTTCGGTCTCATGTTGGCATTCGAGCACAACCGCCGAAGTCTCCGGCCCCGGTGTCAAGGGGTCTTGCCTCCGTCCGCTCCAATCTTCCTTCTCGTTTCCGTTGCCCGCCTTGCCGCCGTCACCTCCCGTCGCACGAAGCCTCATGCCGGCACTCGGGCCGGCCATTGGAGCCTCTAGGATTGGTGTGGGTAAGGACCCGGCACCGTCGCTTGTTGTCTCCGTAGCCGCTTTCGTTCGGACGTCGTTGTCCGCGGCTCCCCCATCTCCGATTCCGTAAGCCTCTAGTATGCTTGCCACCACCTCTTCTTCGCCGTTCTCCGCGTCATTTTGTTTGCCCGCCTTGCCGCCGCCACCGCCCGTCGTTCTAGGTCTCGTGCCGGCACTCGGGCCGACCGCCGAAGCCTCTAGGGCCGGTGTGTGGAAGGTCGCGGCACCACCGCTCGCCTCCTCTCCGCTCGATGTTTTGGGCCGCCGTGCCCCGAATCTTCTGCCCACTTTCGAAGTGGCGCCCTCCGCTTTGTAGTCACCGGCCTCATCCTTGGCCGTCCATTCGCCGCAAGACGAGAGGGTTGCTCGCTCCGCACCCTCTCCCATGTCGTCGTCGTTTCGGTTGCCCGCCTTGCCGCCGCCACCGTCCGTCACTCTAGGCCTCTCGCCGGCTCTCGGGCCGGGTGCCGGAGTCTCTAGGACCGGTGTGTGGAAGGTCGCGACACCACCACTCCTCTCGTCCGTAGCCACCTCCATTCGGACATCGTCGTCCGTAGCTACCCCGTCTTCGGTTTCGCAAGCATCGAGTATGCTTGCCGCCGCCTCTTCTTTGCCGGTCTCGTCCTCATCTCGGTTGTCCGCCTTGCCGCCGCCACCGTCCGTAGCTCTAGGTCTCGTGCCGGCACTCGGGCCGACCGCCGAAGCCTCTAGGGCCGGTGTGTGGAAGGTCGCGACACCATCGCTCGTTTCGTCTTCCTCCTCCATTTCGCAAGCCTCGAGTATGCTCGCGAAATCCTCGTAGAACGTTTCGGGTAACCGCGTCCCGAAACTTCCGCCCACTCTCGAAGTGGCGTCCATCGCTCCGTAGATACCGGCCTCGTCCATGGCCGTTCTTTTTCCCCGGGATGAGACGGTCGCTTGCTCCGCACCTTCTCTCGTGTCGACGCCGTGGTCGCCCGCCTTGCCACAGCCACCGCCTTTCACCATAGGTCTTACGCGGGCACTCGGGCCGGCCGCCGTGATCTCCAGGAATGACGCGTGTAAGGTCGCGGGACCGCCGCTCGTCGATGCAATGTCCGTAGCCACCTCCGCTCGGACGTCGTTGTCCGTGGCTACCCCGCCTCCGTATATGCAAGCATCGATTATGCTTGCCGCCGCCTCTTCCGCGGTCTCCTTTCCGTTGTCTCGGTTGCCCGCCTTGCCGCCGCCACCGTGCTTTTCCCTCGGTCTCATGCGGGCGCTCGGGCCGGCCGCCGTGGTCTCTTGAACCGGTGCGTGGAAGGTTGCGGTACCGCCGCTTGTCTCCTCCGTACTCGATGATTCGGGCCACCATGTCCCGAATCCGCCATGTCCGCTCGAATCGGCGATCGCCGCCTCACCGTCCCCGACCTCGTCCTCGGTCGTTCTTTCCCCCCATGTCGAGAGGGCGGCTCGCTCCGCACCCTCTCCCGTGGTACCGATGTACCATTCTCTTTCGGCCTCCGCATAGGCCCCGTCCTTCATGTGTGAGGAAGCTCCTTCCTCCGTGTCCTCCGATCCGCTCGGGCCCGACCCCGCAATAAGCCATTCTTCGGCTTCGATTTCCGCCATTACGAGCCCGCACGCCTCCCGTATTAGCGCTTGTAGGTCGAGCCCCTCCAAACCGGTTCGTGATGAGCTCTCGTCCGGCGGCATGGCGTAGTCGGTCGACGCTCTCTCTTCTCCCCCGCTCGCGGGCCGTGTTGTGGCCGACCGCCTCGCCTCATGTTGCCGACACACCCATTCCACTTCGGGCCACTCCTCGGTGAGACCATGCGCCCCATAATCGTCTTGAAGCTCGAGCATGATGTCCATCCTCTCCTCATGATGGACCGTCTCCAAAAATAGGAGGACTTTGTCCGCCCCCACCGATCTTCGTTCCCACTCCGAGAGTTGAGAGAAACGACGCTCGAACTCTCGAAATGCCTCTATTGCGCTCCGATGGCGCCTCGCCGACGCCATCCACCGATCGAACTCTCGCCGACCTCTTACCTCCGATTCCGCGCACCCGTATGCCTCCATTAGAGCCCCTTCAAAGGACTCCCACGATTCGTGAGCTTCTTGGAGCTCCTTGACCTCCTCGTACTTTGATGCGGCCGCCGCTCGACGAAAGAACTCTAGCCTCGTCGCTTCGTCCACGCCCATCCCCGTCGTTTCCGCATCGTAGGCTCTCAAAAATTTTGGGACCTCCTTCCCATCGAACCGGCCGACTAGACGGACCACCCTTTCGACCGCTTGTTGAGCCGCCTCTCGCCTCGCCCTCTTCCGTCCGGCGTCCATCAAGATCTTTGTCATCATCTCCTCGAAGTCGAAGCCTTCCTCCATCTCTTTCTCCCTTGCTGCCCTTCACGTCGGGTTCACCAAAGATGTCGCGTTGTTACGCGCGTGCGTGGAGAAGGGCGGAACCACGGGGGTCTTGGACTAAGGAGAAGGGGAGAAGGAATAGGACTTCGGAATGGAGCTTAGCACAAGAAGAGAAAGAATGAACAAGAGGAAGATGGAGGCCAAATGCTCAACAAGATATATTAGAAACCGAAAACCGATTACAAAATGGCGGCCGCGTAGGCCGCGCCAAACGACACAAGAAACCCTAACTAAGGAACCCTAAACGAAACCCTAACCCTAAAACGAAATGGTATACCTCACTCACACTAAAAAATAAGGCAACCCCCACAATGGTGCTCTTCCTCTCCCTTTATAGCACAAGGAGGGAAGACCGTTACATAAAGGTGCTACAAAATATCCCCTTTCAATCAATGGGGATATTTCCCTTGATTTTAGGGGAGGTGGGAAGGAGGGGTCTTAACTCCCACCTCTACACGAACTACTATGTACCTATCTCTCTCTCTCACGTAGATGTGCGCGCAAAAGCACATTACCGTTACACTTTACAAATCCTAAGGTGCATTTCTAGCACCATACTTATCACTATCGATAAATAGAAATACAACATGTTGATGTGCAACGTTGCACATCGCGGGTTTGCTTGCTTCGCTCGGTTTTCCGCCTATGGACGAAAATCTTCACGACAACGCGCGCCACCGAGGAACTGCACGGGGCCTGTCCGAATGTGCGAGTCAAGATCGGCGACGTCGAGATTGACCAGCACTTCTTCGTGCAGGAGACGTCTTCGCATCCGGTCATTCTGGGAGAGCCGTACATCACGGCGGCGCGAATGGAGACCAAAGTACTGGACAATGGTTCGGCCTACGCAAGGGTCAAAAGCCAAGACGGGCGCCATTCGGTCCAGTTTCTGACGGTACGGCCGAACCACGAACGTAACCGCGATTCCCTCGGTTCCGAAAACCGAGAGGATTTTTAGAGAGGACTGCCAAGGCGTGGGGCCGCGACAGTCCGGATGCTCCGGGAAACCCCCACATCTGTACGATAAAACCGTGTACAATAGGTAGGAAATTTTGCTTCTCCGACAGCGGAGCATGTACGATGGTCGGCATCACCGGACGAGAGAAAACAAAGACGGAGGGGAGACTTCGGGCGTGCGGAGTTCTCGGCCCTGACGAAGGAATCAACGGAGCCGTGGAGGCAGTCTCCTTCGACGACACCTTGGGGATGCTGGGGAAGGTAGTCGAAGAAGACCTTAACGAAGACCGGACGATACCGGTATGTTCCGAAGAAATGTACGAAGTCATCGCGGACTTCGGTCGAGGGCTCGAGTCGGAACGGACGGCCCGAGTGAGCACCAAGTACAAGACGGTGGACCGGAAGGTGAGGCCAGTTGCGGCGCCCTTACCGGAGGGCAGCGAATCCCGAATCAAAGGGGTTGCATCGGACCCCAGCTTACGAGATCCGGCCTGCATAGGACACACCTTCACCAACGAGACGCTCCGCGAGCTGGAGATCGGTGGGGGCGGGTTCCTACTGCCGATGGAGGAAGACCGGTTTCGGAGAATGCTCGGAAGGCACGGGAAAGCCTTCGCATTCTCACCGGAGGAAATCGGGTGCGTAGACCCGACGATCGTAGAGCCAATGGTGATATTCACGGTACCGCATGTACCGTGGAATCTCAAGCCAATTTCGGTTCCGAGAGCTCACATCCCGAAGTTGATGGAGCTGTTGAAGCAGAAAGTTGATATGGGCATTCTCGAGCCGTCGAGCGCCCCGTATTCAAACCGGTGGTTTACCGTACCAAAGAAAAACGGATCATTGCGCTTCATTCAAGACCTGCAGCCGGTCAATAGAGTGACCATTCGGAACGCGGGGATCGGACCGACCATAGACGAGTTCGCGGAGGCCTTCGCCGGAAGGTCGATTTACTCGGTCGGTGATCTATACTCAGGGTATGACCAGTTCCAGCTAGCCGTGGAGAGCAGAGACATTACGACGATGCGAACTCCCCTCGGCCTAGTGCGGATGTGTACGCTGCCGCAAGGAGGGACCAACTCGGTGGCCCACATGGTGAATGCAATGAACAAGGTGCTGAGGGACTGCATCCCGGACATCACCATGCCGTTTCTAGACGACATCCCGATCAAGGGATGCCCGGTAGAAGAGAAGGACGAGACGGTCGGGCCGGACGGATGCCGGCGATTCGTGGTAATGCACATCGACGACTGCGAGAAGGTGCTGCAAAGGCTAGAGGATGCGAGGCTCACCTTCTCGGGGGAGAAGTCTGCCTTCGGGCAGTCGGAAATCATGGTGGTCGGACATTTGTGCGGGCCATATGGCTGGAAACCGTCTCCGGCAAAGGTAGAGGCCATCTCCGCGATGAAGCCTGACTGCAGCTCGGTCACGGAAGTACGAAGATTCTTGGGAGCATGCGCCTTCTACCACATATGGATCCCGCATTACGCGCACGTCGCGGAGCCGCTGTACGGATTATTGAAGAAAGGGCGAAGATTCGAATGGCTAGACAAGCACGCGGAGTCGGTCCGGAAGCTGAAGGAGGCTCTGTCGGCAGCACCGGCGCTCCGAAAGGCTGTCTACGGGAAGGACACCCCAGTGTACATAACGGTTGACACGAGTCCGACCGGAATCGGGTGGGTCGTCAACCAAGAAGACGAGGACGGCAATCGGTTTCCGATCCGATTCGGCGCGAAGGTCCTCAGCGAACGGCAGCGAGGATACGCCCAGGTTAAACGCGAACTCTGGGGTATCGTTTCGGCGGTGAAGGCCGACAAGGACTATCTGATCGGGACGGAGGTAATCATAGAGACGGATTGCATGCCGATTCTCGGCATGGTTTCCGGATGCGCGACGCCGGACCTGGCAATGCTCAGGTGGATAGCGTACATCAAGTCCCTAGACCCGGTAATACGACACATTTCCGGGAAAGACAACGCCATGGCCGACATGCTTTCAAGGGCGAGATTCGAGGACGAGGGCGGCATGGTCTCGGAGGACGAAGAGGTCGGCGTGGACTTCTTCGAGACTGCATATGTAACAACCGGCGGGACAAGCACTCCGGCGCTTAACGACTTCGACGCGAGCAAGTACGACGGGGAGTGGCTGCAGATCGGTGGGTTTTTGAAGACAATGACGCCCGATGCGTCATGGACGAAGGACGAGGCCAACCGGATCCGGAGGAAAGCGTACCGGTTCTTTCTCCGGGATGGCTACCTATGGAAGCACCCGAAGAAGAGGGACGGCGCTCCGCTCCGGGTGGTGGCGATGAAGGAAGAACAGGAGGAGCTGCTGACGGCCTACCACGACAGCCCTTGGGCTGGACACCGTGGAACATGGGCTACGTTTGAGAAACTGAAGGGGAAGTATTGGTGGCCGGGGCAGTACCAGGACGTGCATCGGTTCGTGACAACTTGCGAGAGCTGTCAGATGCACTCCATAGTCCGACATCGGGACGAGCTTCACCCCACGTACCCTCCGACCATCCACTTCAAATGGATGGTAGATCTGGTAACGATGCCAATGGGAGTAGGACAGATGCGGTACCTGGTCCTAGCGCGGGAGGATCTGACGAACCAGGTGGAAGGCCGGGCCCTTCCGAACAAAACGACCGCGGCCGTATGCCGGTTCCTAATCGAAGACGTGATATGCCGGTACGGGTGCGTCGGGAAGATCGTGGCTGACCGAGGGGAGTTGGACGCCGAAGAAGCCGCGGAGCTGTTCGACCGGCTGGGAGTCAAGCTCTCGCTCACCACTGCGTACAATCCGGAGGCGAATGGGAAGGTGGAGCGCGGACACGGGCCGATCGTCAAGGCGTTGGTTCGGGCATGCGGAGGCCAAGTCGGTAACTGGCCGCGGCTGCTACCTTATGCTTTGTGGGCAGACCGGACCACGCACAGTTCGGTAACCGGGTACATGCCGACGGAGCTCATGTTCGGCCAGAAGCCGATCATGCCGATGGAACGGACGATCTCCTCATGGGCAACGGTCGATTGGAGGGACGAGATGAGCCGGGAGGAGTTGTTAGCCGCGCGTATACGACAACTCGAGCGGAGACCGGAGGACGTGGAACTGGCTGCGGAGAGGCTCCGGGCGGCGAGGGCAAAGAACAAAGCCAGGTTCGACCGAACGCACCGGCTCCGACCGAAGAAAATCGAAGAAGGTGACTGGGTGCTCGTCTACGACAGCAGCCTCGACAACCAGCACCGAGCCACACGGAAGTTCGCACGAAGGTGGTTCGGGCCTTACGTGGTACGGAGCGCCAATGACAACGGGACATATCACCTGTCGGAACTTGACGGCACGAGAGTGGCGATACCGGTTGCAGGGAAGCGGATTAAAGCGTTCAAGAAGCGACATGACGACGAGCCGGACCCGGCTCTCCTAGTCAGCAGTGACGAACGATCCGGAAACGAGGAAGAACCGACGGGCGAGGAATGAAGACGGGCCGGTTTTCTCCGTCCCAACTCTCTTGGCGCATACCGGAGGATGCGCGGTTAGGTGGGGGCGGATGTCGCGAAGAAAACCGTCCATAGGCGGAGTCGGCGCACCTAGGCGTGGGAACCGGTTCTTCACGCGCGCAAGCTCCAAGTTGTACATAAAAGCGGATTAGGAGGATAATCGGCAGGAACGGGCCCTAACACAAGTGGAGACAAACACCGCGCGAACAGTCTTCTCGGTCGCGCGCGCGAGTTAAGGAACTGTACGAGTCGGCGGCGTAACTACGCGGATGCGTGAAGAACGGAGCGGATCCCGGTCCAAAAGGGACAGGGAATAAAGCTGACAGGACGGCCTGCTCGTCGGCCTATATATAAGGAGCAGGAAAGAGCTGTTGCAGGGATCTCGCGCAGAGAGGGCGAAGTGCTGTCGGACCGTTTCTGGACGCTTCTCTCTCAGTTTCCTTCCTTCTTGAGCCCCATAGCTTTCGGTGCAGGGTTCCGAGGAGGCTCGCGCTGTTTCGAGGAACGCCCGAGTGCTTCCGGCAGCACCTCCGACCTGCTACCCCGTTTGTGCGTCGACGCGAACAGGCATCGGCATCTGTTCGCCGGCCTGTTCGGTTGTAACCAACCTGTGCCCCATCGAGGGTTGTAGTCGTGTTAGCAATTTTGTTAATATACATATTTAGTCGTTCGCGTCTGTCTGTGTCGGTGTCTGTTCGCGTTCTCCGTGCTGAAGGGCCGTGTCCCTGTGTATCCCCGGTCCTGCGTAGTCGGTTCTCTCTCTCTCTCCTCCCTCGCTTGCTCTTTGGTTCGAGACCCCCGCGGTCCCGCCTCATCTCCACACGCACTTGCGAAATATCTCGACAACGGTAAACCATCGGTTCGAGTATGGCGCACTCGACGGTTCAAGAATACCCATATCGACTTTCTGCCTCAGTAGCTCCATTAACTCCGGGATGTGAGCTCTTGGTACCGGAATCGGCTTGAGATTCCACGGCACATGTGGTACCGTGAATATCACCATCGGCTCCACGATTGTCGGGTCTACGCACCCAATCTCTTCCGGCGAGAATGCAAAGGCTTTCCCGTGCCTTCCGAGCATTCTCCGAAACCGGTCTTCCTCCGCCGGCAGTAGGAACCCGCCCCGACCGATCTTGAGCTCCCGGAGCATCCCGTCGGTGAAGGTGTGACCTATGCAGGCCGGATCTCGTAAACTGGGGTCCGACGCCACGCCTTTGATTCGGGACTCGCTGCCCTTCGGCAAGGGTGCCGCGACTGGCCTGACCTTCCGGTCCACAGTCTTGTACTTCGTGTTAACTTGGGCTCTCCGGTCCGACCCGAGCCCCAGACTGAAGTTCGCGATGACTTCGTACATCTCTTCGGAACATATCAGTATCGTCCGGTCTTCGTTAAGGTCTTCTCCTGCTACCTTCGTCAGTATTCCCAAGGTGTCGTCGAAGGAGAGCGCCTCCACGGCTCCGCTGATTTCCTCGTCCGGGCCGAGAACTCCGCACGCTCGAAGTCGCTCTTCCGCCCTTGCCTTTTCTCGGCCGATGATGCCGACTATCATGCACCCTCCGCTGTTGGAGAAGCAAAATTTCCTACCTATCGTACAGTCGTGGGGTCCTTTCCGAGTGTCCGGGCTGTCTCGGCCCCACGCCTTGGCAGCCCTCTCTAAAAATCCTCCCGGCTCTCGCCACCGAGGGATTCGCGGTTCCTCTTGTGGTTCGGCCGCACCGTCAGAAATTGCACCGAATGGCGCCCGTCCTGGCTTTTGACCCTCGCGTAGGCCGAACCGTTGTCCAGCACCTTGGTCTCCATTCTCGTCGCCGTGATGTATGGTTCCCCTAATATGACCGGATGCGAGGACGTCTCCTGTACGAAGAAGTGCTGGTCAATCTCGACATCGCCGATCTTTACTCGCACATTCGGGCAAACCCGTGTAGTTCCTCGGTGGTGCGCGTCGCCGCCCGTATCTTCCACCCGTGCCTGGTGTTGATCGGCCACTTTCCCTTCTTATAAAAGTCTATGGATATTAGGTTTATTTCCGAACCGTGGTCCACCAACGCCACCACCGGTTCCTGAACATCTCCGATCTTTACCGGGGTCTCCGTGGTCGCTCGGGCCCAGTGTGGCCTCGAATAGTGGCTCTCCGCCCACTCATCTTCCAGCGCCGAGCCGTCGATGTGCGTCGTCCGCACCTCCACCGGTCTTTCCGGTTCCACCTCCCTCGACAGCCTCTTCCGTTTCACCAAGTCTACAATGGAGTCGTGGAACTCCTTCTTGGCGATCCCTAGCACCTCCCGCAATGACAGCTCCACTTTGCTGTCTAGGATCCGTTCTTCTAGGACCTTTCGTAGGTCCGTAGTCTTTTCTATTTCCGTCCCCAGTCGGTACCCGCCCTTCCTGGGGTTATCTTGCGAGCAGGACCCACCGGCATTGTTCCGTCGTTGCCCGAATCGGGTCTCGTACCGTTGTGAGGGCCCGTGCGCTCCGGCTTTCCCCACTCGTTTTTCTTCTACCAGAGCCTCGTAGTTCCGGCAGGCGGCTTCTACGAAGCCCGTCTTCTCCTCGACCGGATCGGTCCACCCGGTTATTTCCCGGACCCGTCTCTCAGCGCTGTCCGTTTCATCTTTCCTCAGCCGTGCGCCGGCGAGACCTTCCAGCATTGCCGACCAGAAACCGTCTTTGCTCTCCTTTCGGGCCTCGCTGCCCCCGACCCGAATACTGGCCGACGCCGAGTAGTGGATGGCCTCCACGTGCCGGGCCGCTGCCTCTTCCATCAGTCTCTTCATACCTCCTCGCCCGTCGTTTCGGTTCAGGGCCCTCCTGGTGTCGCCAGCGTGCACCCGACCTTCCCACTGGTACACCACCCGGTTTCTCAACGCCTCTGCGAAATCGCCGCAGTCCTTCCGAATGTGGCCGACCTCGTCGCACCACATGCACCTGTTCCCCGCTGCCGGCCGTCGGTCACGAGCTGGTTCGCCGCCTTCCCTTCGAGTCTGGGCGATCTGGAGATCCTTTATCGCCCGCGTCAACTCCTCCAGCGCTGCTCCTCCGGACGAGTCATTGACCATGCCGGTCGAAGCCGGACCGGTTTCAAGCCATTCCCAGGTTTCTTCCCTTCGCACTTGCAGTGCCGGTTCAAGCCTCCTTGCTGTGACAGATCCCGCACCGACCGCCCCGTTGTCAGCCTATTCTCGCCGTTTGTAGAAACGGCCACAGACTCTCTTAACCGCAGCCCAGTCGGTTGTCAGCCCGTTTTCGGTTTCCAGCAAGGAGCCGACTTGATCCCTGTCCCGCTTGTCCACCGACTTGACGAACAATAGGACCCGGCTCGTATCGAGAACGGTTCGGTCAAGCGCCGAAAGGCGCGCAAAGCGTTCCTTGAACTCCCGGAGGAGTGCTGACGCGTTTCTTCCCTTGCCGGGGGACTCCACCCATTCCATGAAGTCTCGTTTCGAAAGCCGGAGCGCGTGGTCTAGCCCGTATTTTTCTAGGAGTCGGCCTTCGAACTCCTCCCAGGTACGGCTCTCCGCCCGCACCTCGAGCACCTCCGCATGGATGCTCGGCATCGCCACTCGAGGAAACCCGGCAAGACGCCTCTCTTCCGGAATGTCCCGCATCAACATTTCTGCCCCGTAGGACGCCAAATACTTCGTGGCATCCTTCCCGCTGAACTGGCCGATCGTACCGACGACCGCCTCAATGGCTCTGTCGAGGGCGCCGGAGCCCTCGCATGCGCTCAATATCCGATCCACTGCCGAAGCCATGGCCTCTGCAAGATTCGACCCTTTCATCTTCTGCTTTTCTGCCGCCTCTTTCACGTCGGGATTACCAAAGATGTCGAGGTATTCCTCGCGGATGCGTGGAATGAGGCGGGACCTCGGGGGTCCTGTACTGAAGAGCAACAGAAAAGGAGAAGAGACCCACTACGTGCGGGAGTAGATGCACAGGGACACGACCCTTCGACACAAAGGCGCGAGTGGGACAGCGGCACAGAGAGACACGAATGTATGTACGTATTATCAAAGACAATCGACAAAAACACGAAGTCGGTTACAACCGAACAGGCCGGCGAACAGATGCCGATACCTGCTCGTAAACACACAGGAAGGAGGGAGTAGGTTGGAGGTGCTGCCGGAAGCACTCGGGCATTCCTCAGAGCAGCGCGAGCCTCCCGAAACCTGCACAGAAGGAAGCTATGGAGCTTGCGAACCAGAGAGAGAGAGAAACCTTCGCGCCCAAACCGCCAGCACTCCGTCCTCGACTCTTTGCGATCCCCTCCCCCTTTGCGCCTACCCCCCTTTTATAGGCAAGGAAGGAGCCGTTTCCCCCTTTTCTTCCTACCCACTAAATCTACCTGCCTAGGATCTTCTATGGACAACATTCGAGAAGAGCCGGTTCCTACGCTCCTGTGCACCGATTCCGCTTGTGGACGGTTTTCTTCACGACACCGTCTTTGGTTTCTAGCAAGGAGCCGACTTGATCCCGGTCCCGCTCGTCCACCGACTTGACGAACAGTAGGACCCGGCTCGTATCCAGAACGGTTCGGTCAAGCGCCGAAAGGCGCGCAAAGCGTTCCTCAAACTCCCGGAGGAGTGCCGACACGTTTCTTCCCTTGCCGGGGGACTCCACACATTCCATGAAGTCCCGTTTCGAAAGCCGGTGCGCATCATCGAGCCCGTATTTTTCTAGGAGTCGGCCTTCGAACTCCTCCCAGGTACGGCTCTCCGCCCGTACCTCGAGCACCTCCGCATAGATGCTCGGCATCGCCACTCGAGGGAACCCGGCAAGACGCCTCTCTTCCGGAATGTCCCGCATCAGCATTTCTGCCCCGTAGGACGCAAAATACTTCGTGGCATCCTTTCCGCTGAACCGGCCTATCGTACCGACGACCACCTCAATGGCTCTGTCGAGGGCGCTGGTGCCCTCGCGTGCGCTCAATATCCGATCCACGGCCGAAGCCATGGCCTCCGCAAGATCTGACCCCTTCATCTTCTGCTCTTCTGCCGCCTCCTTCACGTCGGGTTCACCAAGATGTCGAGGTATTCCTCGCGGATGCGTGGAATGAGGCGGGGCCTCGGGGGTCTTGTACCGAAGAGCAAGAGACAAGGGAGAAGAGAAAGGACCCACTACGTGTGAGCGTAGATTCACAGGGACACGGCCCTTCGACACAAAGACGCGAGTGGGACACCGACGCAGAGAGACACGAATGTATGTATATATATATTAACAAAGACAAACAACAAGAAGCACGAAGTCGGTTACAACCGAACAGGCCGGCGAACAGATGCCGATGCCTGTTCGTAAACGCTCAGAAAGAAGGGAGTAGGTTGGAGGTGTTGCCGGAAGCACTCGGGCATTCCTCAGAGCAGCGCGAGCCTCCCGAAAACCTGCACAGAAAGAAGCTACGGAGTATGGAAGAGAGAGAAGCCTTCGGCTGACAACCCGACAGCACTTCGTCCTCTCTAACCGCGATCCCCGTCCTCTCTTCGTCTCCCTCCTTTTATAGGCAAGGAAGGAGCCGTTTCCCATTAACTTCCTACCTACCAAATCTACCTACCTAGGATCTTCTATGTACCTAATTCTCTCTTATGTACAACATAAGGCGTACGTGCATGAAGAGCCGGTTCCTACGCTCCGGTGCACCGATTCCACTTGTGGACGGTTTTCTTCACGACAACGGACTCCCGGATGACCATTCCGGGAGGGAGGAAGAAAACAGGCCTACGAAGAGGCCGAGGAGACGGTACGTCGGTACCATGGGAGAGGGTGCGGAGTAAACCGTCCTCTTGGCATGCGGAAAAGGACGACCCGGGACAGGGTCACGAAGACAAATCAGAGGATCCTTCACACCGGTTCTAGAGACTTCGGCAGTCGGCAATGCGGCCGACGTAAGACCAAGATACTGATGGTGGCGGCGAGGTGACGAAGGAAAAGGGCTACGGATGGGCGGTCTACGGAGATCCTCACACCGATCCGGCGGTTGGCCCGAGAGTCGGCGTGAGTCCTATAGGAAGGGACGGTGGCGGCAAATGAACGTGACCGGACGACGAAAGCAGAGAAAGAAGGTATCAGGCCGGCGGGTCGGCTACGAACCGAATCGGACCTTTCGGCAAGGTCAGTAGGCGAAAGGAAGTCCGGTCCTACGGGATCCCCACACTTAACCAGAGACTCCAGCAGTTCGGCCAACGTGGCAACATGAGACCGAGAGAGAAGGTTGGTGGCGGCGGGAAACGGGACCCGACTACGCGGAAGACACGAGAAGAGTCCGTGAGGGACTCAAACAAAAAGACACCCGAATTTCGGCAAGCATAGAAACGGAGTCTGGTCCTATGGGACCCTCACACCGATCCGGAGACTCCGGCAGTTCGGCCAACGTGGCAACGTGAGACCTAGGGAGAAGGACGGTGGCGGCAGGGAACGAGACCCGACGACACGAGGTTTTGGAAGGAGTCGGTAGGGGCAAACACGAGGAGGTGTGTCAGGCCGGAAAGGCGCACTTGGGATGGAATAAGAGTCTCGCAAGTGGTCATCGCGGGCCAGATCAAAGCGTGACTACGGGACAGTGTTCGGCACGAGCGGTGCCGACCGAAGGGAGCGAAAGATGGCGCAAGGGAGGTGCCGAGAACGAGGTGACAAGTGCCTAGTGGACTGCACAAGGTCGGAGTCAAGGGGATGGCAAGAGAGGCCGGACGAGGATCCTCCACACTCGCTTCGTAGATCTCGATAGCTCCGTCGAAGCATCGAAGACTGACACGACAAGCCGGGATGACAAGCTGGTGGGGGCGAGGGGACGACGGCAAGCGAAAGACTCAGGACCTGTTGTAGCAGCACGAAGACGGGAAGGGCCAAGCGGGCTACTACGGGGTGTTCCTCGGATGAGGAGAACACCAGTATGCGGGTGAGCGGCGATGCACGATCTGGCCGGGAAAGGGGCCGACAAGGCGTGCAATGAACCGGAGTATGGCACAGGCGGTGCCAAACAACGGACGAGCGTATGTGGCGCACGGAGGTGCTGGAGCGGAAAGGCGAGCGCGGAGATAGGTTGCGCGGTTCGGAGGTAGCGCGTAGAAGGCCAGAAAAGGGATCCTCCACACTATTCCGGAGACCATGGCGGCGATATAAGACCATGAAGAAGGAAGGTGGCGGCGAGAGGACGAAGGAAACGCGAAACAACATGGGACGACAATCAGGACATCACGAATGGTCAACGAAGGCCAAGCGGGCCACTACGGGCGTGCCTCAAGCGGAGGACATCGGGCTTACGGCGGGAATCGGGGCGTTCGGGCCAGCGGAAGTACGCATACTACGGAGATCGCGGTGGAGGACCCATCGACGGGTCGAATGAGCCTACGGGGGGGTAAGCGCGAAGGAAGAACCGAAGCCGATGGATCAAACCGGCTACGAGCCGGGATGCGGATTACGGAAGACCCGTTTCTCAATGGCCGAAATCTCTCACCCTTCACCGGAATTGGCACGTACCGGTGGACGTGCGGTTAGGTGGGGGCGGATGTCGTGAAGAATTTCGTCCAGAGGTGGAAACCGGGAAACATTGGCTACATCGGCGGGGTGCAGCATGTGTGCTCACCCTTGTACATTTAGTGTGAATAACGAGGGCGCCTTTATGGCGTCGAAGAGTAGTTAAGTCGGGATTTATCCCACATTGTAACGCATCCCTCTCCTTGTTCTATAAAAGGAAGGGAGCGCTCTTTGTGAAAGGGTTGCCCATTTTTGCATTAGAGGGTATACTGTTAGATTTAGGGTTAGTTACGCTTCTTCTTCTTCTTCTTCTTCTTCTTCTTCTTCTTCTTCCCCCTTCGTGTTTTGCTTAGGGTTTGCTTTGGCTCGGCCTCCTGTGCAAGAACCCGCTCGGCGCGACGAGCCGAGAGCTCCCCGACGGCGGCTTGACAGTAGACGACTGTTGTAACCTACCTTGGTCCGGCACGAAGCCAGGAATGTATTCTTCCTTTTATATATATACATTTGCGTCTGTCTGTGTATATTCGCGTCTTTGTTGGTGTCGGGTGCTTCCCCTTTCTTGCGTTTCCTGTACATAAGGGCGTGAGTCGGGTCGGCATGTGTGTGTGTGTGCGTGTGTGTGCATGAGTCGGTGTTAAGCGCGCGCTCCCTCTCTTTCTCTCTCTCCCTTCGGTCACTTCCGGTGTTCTTCTGGGATCCCCCGGAAACGGTGAAGCACGACTTCCTACGCTCCGTCACTCCCTAGTCCAAGACCCCCGTGGTCCCGCCTTTCTCCACGCACGCGCGTAACAACGCGACAACGCGTGCAAGGGGAAGCACCTTCCAACGATTTGTCCTCCCTCTCCTCTCTGGATATCCTCTCCCCTCAAAAATGGCATCTTGAAGACAGTCGAAGGTCGTTCCTTTTATAGCACAAGAGGCGACCGTTACAAGCATACATGACCCGTCGCTTTCCCTTCCAAGATTCTCTCTCCTCGTAACTCTCCCTACATATGCGATGGTGTATTTCTTCTTTAATGCTCTAACTACCTAGTGCCCCTCCGTATACTCATGCCTAATACTTTCCCTATTTAATTCTCTTGAGGCGTGCACTCGCGTTGTCGTGCCCTTCGGCTCCGGATCGTTGCGTGAGTCGGGTGGGAATACAACTTAAGGCTAGTTATGAATAGTGGAAAGAGAAGTAAGATAGCAATCTCGTGAATCCCACGAGTTTAGTGTAATAAAAACAATATTTAGATTATAAGAGCAATTAGATGGCAAAATTCGTGAATCCCACGAATATATTAGATTGATCAATCCTTGTATATTAATCAACAACCTTATACATATTTCTCTCCTCCTTATATAAAGATGGAAGAGGCTAAGCATGGCTTCATGCTTTTTCACCTAAAGTGTCCATGCACACTAAATGTGCATGTGATGCTTTGTCATTTCCTAAATATAGGGCTCATGCACGCTAGATGTGCATGAGTCACTTTTAATGTCACGTGTAAATAAAATATTCACACTCTAAAGAATACATGATTTTTACCTTTTAATAAAGGTATGTGTAAATAAAGGTCTTATACGTACTAAATCTATATTTATAACACTAAAGATAAGTTATTACAATGGTAAAGTTGGGGTTTATCTACGTGGAGGTGCATGGTTTGAATCTTGCCCTATGCACGTGATAAATTCTTTTGATATATTATTTATTTATTTATATGTATCTAAAATCGGATATATTATTTTATGGTTTTCACGTAGTGTGTGGAATACACTACGACACTCGCCCCCTCCGAACGCGCACATCCTCCGGTATGTGCCGAAGTTCTCGATTCCTCATATCCGTCTTCACCCAAAGCTTCCTCCGATTCTCCCCTTATGTCGACTATGAGTTGTAATTCACTTTCTTCGCTTCCCGCATCACCGTGGTTTTCATCCGATTGCTCTTCGTTGTCGGCCTTGGCTTGGATCACATAGGGTTTGTCGTCGGTCCGCTTCTTGAAAATCTTCACCCGCTTCCCGGCTATGGCACTCGTAGTATTGTTCCATCCAACTCGGATAGTCGGTACGTTCCGTTGTCGAAGACTTTCCGAACCTCGTATGGCGCGAACCACCTTTTCGTGAATTTCCGCATCATTGTATGTTGATGGTCCAAACTACTGTCATAGACGATCACCCAATCTCCTTCTTCAATCCTCCTCGGTCGTAGTCGGTGCTTTGTGTCGAACCGGCTTTTGTTCCTTAATCGCGCTTCTTGTTGTCGGCGTATTGCTTCCGCTATGTCTGCCGGTCTTCCCTCTAGTTGTCGTATCCGGACCGCTAGTAGTTCTTCCCGGCTCATCTCTTCCTTCCACGGTAGCACTGTCCATGTTGCGATCGCGGTTTCCGTCGGCATTACCGGTGCTTGTCCGGTCATGAGTTCTGCCGGCATATAACCGGTTATGGAGCTATGCGTCGTCCGATCCGCCCATAGTGCATACGGAAGCATCTGCGGCCAGTCCTTCACCTTTCCATCGCATGCCTTCGCAAGTGCTTTCACGATCGGACTATGTCCTCGTTCGATTTTCCCGTTGGCCTCCGGATTGTATGCCGTTGTCAGCGATAACCGAACTCCGTGTTTGGCGAAGAATCCCCTAGCTTTGTCCGAGTCGAGTTCTCCCCGGTCCGCAATCACTTGTCCTACGCACCCGTACCTGCAAAATACTTCCTCCAAAAGAAATTGGCATACCGCGAAACACGTTTTCCTCTGAAGCGCTCGACCTTCTACTTGATTCGTGAGATCTTTCCGAGCTAATACCAAGTATTTCTTTTGTCCGATCCCGGTCGGCATGGCCACTATGTCAACCATCCACTTGAAGTTGATTGTCGGTGAGAATGTCGGATGTAACTCATCTCGATGTCGAACCCCGGAGTAGACTTGACATTTCTCGCAGCTTTCCGTGAACTCCGCGACATCTTTGTACATTTTCTTCCACCAATATTTTTGCTTGATCTTCACAAATGTTGCCCATGTTCCTCAGTGTCCAACCCAATCGGATTCGTGAAACTCGGACATTATCCGGTTTCGTTGCTCTTTTGTCCTGACTACTCGAAGTGGTATACCATCCGGTCTTTTCGGCGCCCTCCATATTAATCCGTTTTCCAAGAAGAACTTTTGGACTTGTCTCTTCTTCCTTCGGATCTCGGCTCTTCTTCCTTTATCGTTTGTTGAATCCTCGGCCTCTTGTAACATGTTTCCGATCATCAAGCTTTCTCCCTCGTATTCTTCTTCCCGGAATTCTCGGATTACGTTTACTCGGCATATGTGCTCCGACGCGAAGTAGTCTTCGGAAACTTCTTCATTATCCGATTCGGTTATGTCGTCTCCGAACCGAGCCCTTGATAACATATCCGCTACCGCGTTGTCCTTCCCCGAGATGTGTCGAACCTCCGGATTAAGCGACTTGACATATGCAACCCACCTTAGCATAGCTACATCCGGTATCGTACAACACCGCATCATCCCGAGTATCGGAAGACAATCCGTCTCGATCACCACTTCGGCACGATTTTATCGCCGACACGACTCCCCACAGTTCTCTTTTGACTTGTGCATATCCTCGTTGCCTTTCGTTGAGAACCTTTGCTCCGAATCGGATCGGATACTGCGAACCATCCGAGTCGGCTTGGTTGATGACCCACCCGATACCGGTTGGACTTGTATCAACCGTTACTATGATCGGTCGGTCATAGCTCGGCTTCTTAAGTGCTTCCGCCCTCCGAAGTGTCTTCTTCAATTTCTTCATGGCTTTGGTGTGTTCCGGTTTCCATTCAAATTTCTTACCTTTCCGCAACAAGTGGTAGAGCGGGTCCGCTATATGTGCATAGTGCGGAATCCATATGTGATAGAATGCACATGCACCGAGAAACCTTCGGACTTCGGATGTTGACTCGCACACTTCCTCCATAGCTTGAATCGCATCGATCTTTGTTGGTGACGGTCTTCGGCCGTAGGGCCCACATAGATGTCCGACCACCAATATTTCTTCTTGCCCGAATGCCGATTTCTCCCCGGAAAGTGTTAGGTGCACATCTTCTAGCTTTCGCAACACTTTCTCGCAATCATGAATATGGTCGACCACGAACTTTCGGCATCCCCGATCATCCATAGTCTCATCTTTTTCTTCTACCGCGCATCCTTTCATCGGAATGGCATCGAGGAACGGCATCGTTATCTCCGGAATGCAATCTCGAAGCACCTTGTTCATCGCGTTCATCATATGAGCAACCGAGTTTGTCGCTCCTTGTGGTAGTGTGCACATTCGGACTAATCCTATCGGTGTTCGCATGGTTGTGATGTCTCGGCTCTCCACGGCTAGTTCGAATTGGTCATACCCCGAGTATAGGTCTCCGATGGAGTATATCGCACGACCGGCAAAAGCTTCCGCAAATTCGTCCACTATCGGACCGACTCCCGAGTTCCGGATCGTGACCTTATTCACCGGTTGCAAGTCTTGGATAAATCGGAGTGACCCATTGTTCTTCGGAACCGTAAACCATCGATTTGAGTACGGAGCAGTTGATGGCTCTAGAATCCCCATCGCCACCTTCTCCTTGAGCAAGTCAATGACTTTCGGAATATGCGCTCGTGGCACCGAAATCGGCTTTAGGTTCCACGGTACATGGTCAATCGTGAAGATCACCATCAGCTCCACTATTCTCGGATCGACGCACCCTATCTCCCTTGATGTAAATGCAAACGCTTTGCCGTGTTGCTCCAACATCTCGCGAAACCGTTCTTCTTCTTTTTGTAATAGGAACCCACCTCCACCGATCCGAAGTTTCTTCTGGGTCTCATCCGTGAAGGCATGTCCGATATCCACGGACTTCCGAAGTGTCGGATCTCCCGAGACTTCTTTCCTCTTTTGTTCGCTATCGGCGGGTAGTGGTCCCGCGGCCGGTTTCACCTTCTTCTCCACGGTCTTGTATTTCGTACTTACCATTGCTTCTTCTTTGCAGAGCGTATCCGGCTCCATTTTCGCAATGATCTCGTACATCTTGACCGATTCCACCGGGACTACCCGGTTCCCTTGGCTTTTATCTTCCGTAAGCTCTTCAAGTCGTTGTAGCGTGCTCTCATAGAACACTTCTTCG
Organism: Azolla caroliniana; assembly: GCF_043228905.1. Lineage (NCBI taxonomy): Eukaryota > Viridiplantae > Streptophyta > Polypodiopsida > Salviniales > Salviniaceae > Azolla > Azolla caroliniana. The sequence continues at coordinate 5,149,050 of NW_028230441.1, read as the reverse complement.
ACTATCCCCACGATTTCTTCATCTTCTTTTATTATTGATGCCGACCGCAACTTATCCTCCACTTGTCGGTATCCTTTCTTCAATCCTCCGGTTACGGTCGTGTACGTAGATGCCCCATCCGGACCGATTCGTACATGTTTTGCTCCGAGAGTTTTCTTCTTGTGTGGGGTATCAGGGCTTCTCGGACTATCACTTCCCCACTCCGCAACAGTCCGCTTTAAAAATCCATTCTCACTTGGGACAAGAGTTCCCTCTTGTTCCTTTTGTGATTTGCCGGCACCGTTAGGAATTGGACGGATTTCCCACCGTTTTGGCTCCGAATTCGCGCAAAAGCCGCACCGCTATCGAGCACCTTCATCTCCATCCGTGATGCTGTGATAAAGGGTTGGCCGAGGATGACGGAATGTGAAACCTCATCTTGCACGAAGAAATTTTGGTCGATCTCGACATCCCCGATCTTCACCGTCACATCCGGACAAGCCGCAAATAGATCTTCCGTTGCTTTGGTGGCCGCCCGAATCTTCCATCCATGGTTGGTGTTAATAGGCCACTTCCCCTTTCGGTAGAACTCCTTGGACATCAAGTTGATCTCAGATCCGTGATCAATCAATGCTAGCACGGGTTCTTTGATGTTGCCGATTCGGACCGGAGTCTCCGTAGTTGCGCGTGCCCAATGTGGCCTTGTATAGTGGGAGTTCGGAATTTCGTCCTCCACTTCGGTGTCGTTCATTAAAACGGTGTTCGCATTCACCCTTGGAGCATTTTCCTCCGTACTTTGTCTTTTTCGCTTCACGAGATCCACGAGAAGATCGTGGAACTCCTTTGCTATTCCGAGTAGCTCCCGAAGCGAGAAATCTACCCGGCTATCCAAGATTCTTTCCTCGAACACTCTTTTCAAGTCGGTTTGTTGTTCTATGTCCGAGGCGAGCTTGAATGCCGGAGTCGCCTTTTCTTTTCCCTTACCTCCGGAGTTCCAGCTTTCCGGTATCTTCGATGGCCCGGCCGCATCCTCTGTGCGTCGTCGTTTCTCGTCCACATACACCTTATGCAATTGACACAGGGCATATACGCTATTCTTGTTGACAGGGCACTCCCATCCCGTAGCTTCCCGGACGCCTTCCGCGGTGCTTCGGATCTCGTTGGAGTCGGTTTTCTCGGTGTTTTCTAGAACTTCCGGCCAAAAAGACGTCTTTGCTCTCGATGACTCCCCGACACATATTCCCGCGGTTGTCGCATAGTTGCTTCTTGCCGCCAATTCCTCCTCGAGCACCTTCTTCATGCCGCCTTTCCGGAAATTTGGTCGGAGTGGCTTCCGAGAGTCCATCGAATGAATCCGGTTTCCCTCGTAGTAGATGAGATCCCGCCGTAGCGCCTCCTTATGCTCGTCGCAATCCCTCCGATTGTGTTCGGCGCTATCGCACCATATGCACCGTCGGTCCGTATACTTGGAGCTTGTGGGGCGGTCATCCGACTTCTTCACCATCGCGATCTTCAGATTCTCCATCTCCTTCAATAGTTGCTCCACCGTAGATGCATCAATCCCCTTCTCGGTTGTAGTCTCTCGAGCCCTCGGTTGATGGTCTTCCAATCCGGTTCTCGGTTTCGGAATCAGTTCTGAAACCCTCTTTTCCTCGTTGGCAACCCATTGCCCCCTCTTCGTGTATCGCGCAATGATATCCCACACGCTATCCCATGTTTCAGTGAGACCACTCTCTGTGGTCATGTCCTCCAAGAGCACTCCGAGATCTTTCCGGTCCCGGACGTCCACGGCTCGCAAGAACATGATCACCTTGTCCGGTACGAGGATAGCTTGATCTCTCGTGGACAACCTCCCGAACTGGCTTTCGAATGCCGAAAACACATCAACGACCTTCAATCCCTTGTCCGGCGTCTCCACCCAATCTTCGAATCCCCTTCGCGTCGCCTTGGAGGAATCCTCGATGGCGAACGTCCTCTTTAGCTCTACTTCAAACGCCTCCCATGTCGGATTTTGCTGTCGTAGCCCATGGATGCTTGCTTGAAGCCCGTCGGTCGCCACCCGGTTGAAGGAGGTCACTTGCAGTCCTTCTGATATTCCGCACCGTAGCATCTCCGCCTTGTAGTCCCGAAGATACCGCGACACGTCTTTCCCGTTGAATTGCCCATTTCGTTGCACGAGCCGCTCCACTGATGCCGCTATCTCTGACATCGCGCGTTGTTCTTGTAGCATGCGCTCGAACATCATCATCATGTTGCTAGCCTCCGGTTGATTTTCCATCTCCTTGCTACCCGGGTTTCACGTCGGGTTCACCAACTGTGTCGTGCCCTTCGGCTCCGGATCGTTGCGTGAGTCGGGTGGGAACCGCCGAGGTTTTTGACTAGGAGGAAGAGGAATACAACTTAAGGCTAGTTATGAATAGTGGAAAGAGAAGTAAGATAGCAATCTCGTGAATCCCACGAGTTTAGTGTAATAAAAACAATATTTAGATTATAAGAGCAATTAGATGGCAAAATTCGTGAATCCCACGAATATATTAGATTGATCAATCCTTGTATATTAATCAACAACCTTATACATATTTCTCTCCTCCTTATATAAAGATGGAAGAGGCTAAGCATGGCTTCATGCTTTTTCACCTAAAGTGTCCATGCACACTAAATGTGCATGTGATGCTTTGTCATTTCCTAAATATAGGGCTCATGCACGCTAGATGTGCATGAGTCACTTTTAATGTCACGTGTAAATAAAATATTCACACTCTAAAGAATACATGATTTTTACCTTTTAATAAAGGTATATGTAAATAAAGGTCTTATATGTATTAAATCTATATTTATAACACTAAAGATAAGTTATTACAATGGTAAAGTTGGGGTTTATCTACGTGGAGGTACATGGTTTGAATCTTGCCCTATGCACGTGATAAATTCTTTTGATATATTATTTATTTATTTATATGTATCTAAAATCGGATATATTATTTTATGGTTTTCACGTAGTGTGTGGAATACACTACGACAGCGTAAACCGATGTTCCTGCACGTTTCACCTTGTTTCTACCTATGGCCCGGAATCTTCACGACAACGCATACAAGACCAAATGCATATCATTTACAACGAATCGAGGTATTGACCTCATACGCAAACGTAACATATGTTTGTGAACGTAATGCGCAATTGAGGTATTAACCTCGTGCGCATACGACACTCATCACATATTCAATATACGTCAAATGAGGTATTGACCTCATACACATATGTAAACGTTTTATACAACCAATGAATTACCACTACAACATCATTGAATTAATGAAAAAAATCTACATATTAACCATACACATGATTAGATGGGAGAAGAAAAAATAGACAAAAAAAACAAGAAAGATTATTGAAGTTCCTTTGTTGATCCTTGTATGCATGAAGGCCGACCGCATGTAGATCGATCGCCATCAATCAAGAACATAAAAGACAACAAAAGAAACATTAGGAAATGAGCTCTAATACCAACTGTTAGAGACATAGACTAATGTAAGCATTAGATAAGGATAGAAGATCGATAGATAGATAGAAAGGAGAGAGAGAAAGAAGGGTGCCGATCCACCCAACCACCCCCAAGCAAAGGGATCGAAACAGACTCGAGCCTTGATCGGCATCCCATACCACTGTTGTGGCGTTGAGTTGTACCTGGTGCTGGCGCGCTCGCTACGAGAGTTGACCCACCACAAGACAGAGTCTCGACGTAGTCAACAAGATGATCAAATGAGGGTAGCTAGGCCTCTTATTTATAGCGATACCCAAGGCCCCCAAGCAAATTCACACTTGGCCTAATGGGTTGTCTCAATCCCGAGGATTAAAAGTAATCCTCTCCTTCTTTACACTCTCGTTTAACCCTCACACTTATCCACGTGTATAGAATACTACGGTAAATTCTTACCATGGGATATTATATGGTCATGCCCGTAAGAACATACATATGAACAATGTTTCTAATGAGCATATCCAAGTTGATACCTAGCTAAGCGATGGTAATATGGATTTCTTTTCCTTTCTTTTAAATCAAATGTGTTCGACCATGAAAATCACATCTTGAATGCAAGATTTGAAGAACAACGATTCCATCCATCACATAAGAAGAAATGGAGTTTTTCTAAATGCATACGTAAGAGCATCCTCCCCCCACTTGTTTCAATGACTCCATCCATCTCATAAGAAGAAATGGAAATTTGCATACATATCAATTAGCATATAATTAGTGATTACAAGATCATGTTCCAAACCCTGTTTTCAGATTTCACTTCTTATCCTTTTTCTACTGCTCGAAGGGCAAAATTCCAGATAAGCCATGTCGCCATTGTTTCTTTTGATATAAAACAACCCTAAGTTCATTCAGGATTATGCTTTGCCAATGTCTTTGAGATCTATGGCAAGCCAAAGGTAATGACTTGATGCTCGCCATAATGAGCAATGCAATATTTACAAATTCTTGGGCTGATGCATACCACACAAACCTCTCTTCAAAGCTATCACCTCTACATAGCTCTATAGCTTTTAAGATGTTAAAAAGTTGCCAAGTGAAGAGCTCATGAATCAAATCTATCCTTACAAGATGAACTGATGTGTATAAAACTTTCATACAAGTTATGTGACGCATGAATTCTATAAAATTTGCCTTAATTGCATATTGTCCACTCAATATCTTCAATTTATAGTTGTACCTTGTCATATGTTTTAATTTCAGAAACATTTCTTGCCCTTCGATCGACGTGACATTTATCACAATTGTGCTCTGTTGATGCTTCATGATAAACTTGAATGCTTCAAATGAAGTCACTTCTCCATGGTGGTTTAACAAATCAAGGACTTTCTCACTCGAAATATTTTTCTACATTTTTCCTAGCAATTAAATTCAAGAGTGATAGTCGCCTTTTCTTACGTGCTCTCCCACCACTATAGCAATACTTCCTTTTCTTAAGCTTCTTCCACTAATAATACTAGAGAACTGATCTTCAATCACATTATTCTCACTCTCAATCATATTTTCGTTCTCTATATCTAGCTGAAGCCTGTATGATTTTGCATTTCTTCTCTTGCTTTTGTTGGTAGACAGGTCCCTCCGGATGGGAAGGGAGAAGAACAGTGCTGAAACGGTATGAACCGGATGGGGAGAACCCGACTGTGGAGAGCCGGATGGTGTAGGCCCGACTGCGGAGAGCCGGACGGGGAGTACCCGACTGCGGAGAGCCGGATGGAGCCCATCAAGGCTACATTTGTAAATAGCCGAAAAGTCATACTAGTATAAGTATGACTTAGGGCAAACTTTTAGATATAGAGTAATCATTCTTCGCTGTTGGTGAAAGAAGAAATCAGAGCGCGTAACTGTACAGAGAGAGAGAGAGAGAGAGAGAGAGAGAGACGAGGTCGTAGCCTCCGTTGTAACCGCCGCCTGTGGCGAAGATCTGAGAGCACGAGGTCGTTGCCTCAGTGATCTCACTGTTGTATTTTTTTTTCTACATAGAGACAGTTTGCAGCTTGTGGGCTGCCGTGGTTTTTCCCCTATTTTGGGGTTTTCCACGTATACCTCCTGTGTACTATTTTCTCCTCTTTTGTGTCGCGTTTCATTGCCTGTTTTTTCTATGTATGTAAAGAATCTCGGTTGTGGCCGAGCGTCGGACATAAGGAACGTCAAGTTCCCAACAAGTGGTATCAGAGCGAGATCGACACAGAAAATGGACGAATCGTTTGGCGGCATGTTCAAGCTCACCGGTTCCAACTATTCAGTGTGGAAGTCGAAGATGAGGGACATGCTCGTGGTAAAAGACCTCTGGCTGCCGGCTCAGTTCGGGGACAAGAGACCGGACAAAATCTACGCCGCGATATGGGAGGTGATGCACATGAAGACAACGGCGTACATACGGTGCTTCATCGACATGAGCCTGTACAACAACTTCAATGAAGAGAGTAAGGCTCATGAGCTCTGGGAGAAGATCGGCACAATGTTCCAGAACAAAAATGCTGTCAATCAAGCGTCGGTATTCCGGAAGCTTGTAAGACTCCGGTACCAAGATGGCCACAGCATGGCGGAGCATATGAATGCCTTCCAGGGGCTGATTCACCAGGCAACGTCATTGGAAGTACCTCTTGCCGATGAGGTCCTAGCGCTACTCCTGCTCGGTTCCCTCCCGGATAGCTGGGAGACGTTGGTTGTCACTTTGGGCAACGCCGGGCCGGAAGGAAAACGGTTATCCCTAGCAAGAGTAAAGTCGATCTTGCTAGATGAGGAGGCTCGTCGGAAAGACAAAGATACGAGCTCCGACTCCAGAGCGCTCCTTACCGAATCGGAATGCGGAAGACAAAGAAACCGTAGTCCCCAGAACCGGGAGAAGTCGGGGACACGGTCAAAGTCAAGCGGGAGGCCTACTTGCTTCTATTGCGGCAAGCCAGGGCATTTCCAAAAGAACTGTCGGCATTTCCGTAAAGACAAGGAAACCGACGGTACCGATTCGAAGCAAACCCCGAACCGGAACGGTACAGACCGGAATGGTAAAGACCGGAGGGGGCCGGACCGGAAGGGAACGACGGCAATTGCGGCAAGTGAAGAGGAGTTGATGCTCATCACCGAGGAGAGTGAGATAAACCTTGCCGGCGACGAGATGACCTGGGTGGTAGATTCCGGAGCGTCGTTCCATCTTACCCCAGACCGGAAATGCTTCTCATCCTACTCAGCCGGTGATCACGGTTGTGTCCGGATGGGGAATGAAGGAACATGCCGAATTGTCGGCATAGGAGACGTGTGGCTGACAACACCAACCGGATGCAAGTTGCTGCTGAAAGATGTCCGACACGTTCCGGAAGTTCGTCTGAACCTGATATCAGCCGGTCGGCTAGATGATGAAGGCTACACGGGTAGCATCCGGAATGGTGTCATGAAGTTCAGCAAAGGGAGCCTGATTGTGGCTCGGGCCCGGAAGGTAAACACACTGTACCTGATGAATACCCGGTTATGTCCGGAAGAAGTGAACGTGGCTTCCGACACTGCCGGTGAGCTGTGGCACAAGAGGCTATGTCATATGAGTGAGAAGGGGATGAAGAGGCTTGCAGACGACAACCTCATTCCAGTGAAGAACGTGCATTTAGAGAAGTGCACTGATTGTCTGGCCGGTAAGCAGAACCGGACCTCCTTCCGACCAAGGCCACCGATGAGACGTAGTGCACCACTGGAGTTGGTGCATACGGATGTTTGTCAAGTAGACACGAAGTCACATGCCGGAGCGCAGTACTTCGTGACGTTCATAGATGACCACAGCCGGAAGCTGTGGGCCACACCGCTGAAGACGAAGGATCAGGTGTTATCCGTCTTCAAAGAGCTCCACGCGAGAGTGGAAAGAGAAACCGGTCGGAAGCTGAAGGCGGTTCGAGCAGATAACGGAGGAGAGTACCGGGGGCAGTTCGAGGAGTACTGCCGCTCGAAGGGAATCCGGCTCGAATTTACCGTGCCGAAGAGGCCGGAACTAAACGTACTGGCCGAGAGGATGAACCGGACCATAATGGAGAGGGTCCGGAGTATGCTAGGGCATGCAAAACTACCCAAGAAGTTTTGGGCTGAGGCACTGTCAACGGCGACATATGTGATAAACAGATCACCCTTAGTACCCTTGGACGGAGACACGCCACAGAGAGTATGGACCGGTAAGGAAGTGTCCTACCGGCATCTGAGGGTGTTCGGGTGTCTCGCGTACGTGCATGTAGCAAAGGACCGGAGAGGAAAGTTAGACCCAAAGACCCGGCCATGCATATTCCTCGGTTACGGTGACAATGAGTTCGGCTACCGAGTGTGGGACCCGGTCGACAAGAAGGTATTCCGGAGTCGAGATATTATCTTCATGGAGGACAAGACGCTCGCCGACTGGGAGTCGGAGAAGAAGATAACGAACTCCGAGTCGACCGGTAAGGATAGACTCTACAATGAGCAGACCCAACCGGCAGGAGACCGGTTAGCACTCGAGGAACCAGCCGGTTACGGTGAGGATACTGAACCGGCAGAAGAAGAAGTAGAGGAAGCTGAGACCGGAACCGGTCATCACCCCGAATCAGATTCGGATGAAGAGCAAATAGAGGAACCGATTACCGAAGCCCGAAGACGCAGATATCCTCTCAGAGAGAGAAGGGCGCCCCGGAGATTTCCGGATGCAGAGCATGTCCTGCTGACCGATGAGGGGGAGCCGGAAAGCTTCGAAGAAGCGAAGGAAGACACCCATAGCCGAAAATGGTTAGGTGCCATGCAGGATGAGATGGATTCCCTGCATGAGAACCATACGTACGAATTGGTGGAGCTGCCGAAAGGAAAGCGGGCACTCCGAAACAAGTGGGTGTTCAAGTTGAAACCGGGAGATGCCGGCAACCCCCCGAGATACAAAGCCAGGATCGTGGTGAAGGGGTTCCAGCAGAAGAAGGGCGTGGACTTCGACGAAATATTTGCCCCGGTAGTAAAGATGACCTCCATCCGGACGGTGCTGAGTATAGCAGCAAGCATGGATCTCGAGGTAGAGCAGCTGGACGTGAAGACGGCATTCCTCCACGGCGACCTCGAAGAGGAAATCTACATGCAGCAACCGGAAGGATTTGTGGAGAAAGGGAAGGAGCACCTGGTTGCCGGTTGAAGAAGAGCCTATACGGACTGAAGCAGGCTCCTCGGCAATGGTATCGGAAGTTCGACTCCTTCATGACCGATCAAGAGTACCATAAGACGCAGGCCGATCACTGCGTGTTTGTGAAGAAGTTCGAAGGAGGGGACTTCCTGATAGTCCTCCTGTACGTGGATGACATGTTGATCGTCGGACGAGACCAAGGCCAAATACGGATGCTGAAGAAAGCTCTCAACCGGACCTTCTCAATGAAAGACCTGGGTCCAGCAAGACAGATGTTGGGGATGCACATCATTCGGGACTGGTCAGTGAAGCAGCTATGGCTGTCACAGGAGAAGTATGTGACAAAGGTGCTTCACCGGTTCAACATGTCAGATGTAAAACCGGTCGGATCGACACTACCGGCAAACTGCAAGTTGTCCGGCAGGCAAAGCCCGAAGACAAAGGGAGAGAAGGCAGATATGATGAAGATTCCATATGCCTCTGCCGTCGGGAGCTTGATGTACGCAATGGTTTGTACCCGACCGGACATTGGATACGCAGTCGGAGTGGTGAGCCGGTTCATGAGTAATCCCGGCGAGCAGCATTGGAACGCGGTCAAATGGATACTCCGGTATTTGAAGGGCACTTCAAATATGTGTCTCCGATTCGGCTCCGGAAAACCCCAACTGGACGGTTTCACCGATTCGGACATGTCGGCTGATGTGGATACCAGCCGGTCTACATCCAGGTATGTGATGACATATGCAGGGGGAGCTGTTTCGTGGCAGTCGAGGCTGCAGAAGACGGTTGCATTGTCAACCACAGAGGCGGAGTACATGGCGGCTGTAGAAGCCGGCAAGGAAATATTATGGATGAAGGACTTCATCGGAGAGCTCGGTATCCGGCAAGAGGAATACCGACTCTACTGCGACAGTCAAAGTGCCATCCACCTTGCTAAGAATGCGGCCTACCATTCCCGGACGAAGCATATCCAACGGAGGTATCACTGGATCCGGGAAAGGGTAGATGACCAGGAGTTCGCATTGGCGAAGATCCACACGGCCGAGAACGGGTCAGATATGCTGACCAAAGTGCTGACACCCGACAAGCTGGACGCATGCCGGAAGAGGATCGGGCTAGAAAGACACCCCATGCTGGAGTGAAGGGGGAGTTTGTTGGTAGACAGGTCCCTCCGGATGGGAAGGGAGAAGAATAGTGCCTCGGCCGAAACGGTATGAACCGGATGGGGAGAACCCGACTGTGGAGAGTCGGATGGTGTAGGCCCGACTACGGAGAGCCGGACGGGGAGTACCCGACTGCGGAGAGCCGGATGGAGCCCATCAAGGCTACATTTGTAAATAGCCGAAAAGTCATACTAGTATAAGTATGACTTAGGGCAAACTTTTAGATATAGAGTAATCATTCTTCGTTGTTGGTGAAAGAAGAAATCAGAGCGCGTAACTGTACAGAGAGAGAGAGAGAGAGAGAGAGAGAGAGAGAGAGAGACGAGGTCGTAGCCTCCGTTGTAACCGCCGCCTGTGGCGAAGATCTGAGAGCACGAGGTCGTTGCCTTAGTGATCTCACTGTTGTATTTTTTTTTCTACATAGAGACAGTTTGCAGCTTGTGGGCTGCCGTGGTTTTTCCCCTATTTTGGGGTTTTCCACGTATACCTCCTGTGTACTATTTTCTCCTCTTTTGTGTCTCGTTTCATTGCCTGTTTTTTCTGTGTATGTAAAGAATCTTGGTTGTGGCCGAGCGTCGGACATAAGGAACGTCAAGTTCCCAACAGCTTTCTCTATCCTCCCATTCTTATTGTTTGATTCCTACACCCTCAACACCATCATCATTTTTCAAATCTTACAAGAAGGAAAAATAGATAGATGAGAATAAAAATATGATTCAGCACCAACATAAGACCTTAACTCGAACAACTTCACGAGAGTGCTTTCACAAAAGATTCCTTCATGCTTCAAATTGACATTCAAGGTAAATTTCTCAACAAGCATTGTCAAGTGTGCACCATTTCAACAAAGGATTGCGATAACATATGGCTTTATCACATATGAGATGAAAATATTAAACATCTCTTGGAATGTCAAGATAAAATGTCCTTTTGTAATCAACAAACTCAAGTTCTTCCTAAGTAAGTTGTAAGTCTTTGTAACTTCCACATGTTTTCAAGACACAAACAATGTGATGACATTAAGAGATATACCTTCCGAATGCATACGTAAGTGTAAGTGCCATTTTTCCTTCAAAGATTTTCTTTAGTAGTATTAACGAAAAACACCTGAATGCTACAACTTGAGCTTGTCTGCCCAGAAGCTTACAATTTTATTTATTTATTTATTTCCAAAACAAAATATACTTCTTATACCAAGCATCATATGCATGTGAATCATCACCATTACTCCCCACATGTAAGGAATAATTAAAATCTAGCTCCCAAAGTGAGAGTTTCCCTTCCATATCTCTCAAGAAAAACAATATTATGAGCAGTAGATCCACCATATTGTGATGCCAATTGTATCTCCCATATTTTGATACATATCCATCAGAGCATATGCTATACTACTGTGTAATTCAATCCTTGGGAATATCTGACAGCCCCAAGGAGAATAACTAATGACCTAAGGCAGCCAATCCATAAGAATTGAGCAACATTTTTCCGATCGAAGCTGTTCATATAGTTTTTTCTTTCTTTTTGCAAATTTTTTTGGAAGTCCCAATGAATGAAATACAATCACTCTCCCTCTGCAAAAATCTGGTTTAGATAACCAACCCCCACACCATCATCACTCATCCTGATAAAAAAACAGAAAATCAGCTTCCTCAAGTCCACATCAACCATCTAGATGTTGCCGATTATCACCAAAATCTTGTACATCAATAGTCTTGCCAACTCGCCGATTACGACCAAAATTCTGTACTGACAACAACAAATGAGTCTAAAAAAGACTTTTCCTCACCTCCTTGCGATAATATGCTTCAAACCCCATACCATCATCACTCATCCTGATCAAAAAACAAGAACTCAGCTTCCTCAAGTCGACATCAACCATCTCGTTGTCGCCGATTATCACCAAAATGTTGTACCTACAAAAACAACATGAGTGTACTCTCTACCTCTCCTCATGAAAATATGCTTCAACCCCTGCCAACATCATCACTCATCCTTATCTAAACTAAAAATATGCTTCATTATCCGCATCAACCATGTTAAATATTACCGCAAAAATCGTCTTACATCAATAGTCTCACCATCTCGCCGATTACCACCAAAATCCTGTACTGTCAACAACAAATGAGTCTAAAACAAATTTTCATCACCTCCTCATGATAATATGCTTCAACCCCCACACCATCATTGCTCATCCTAATCAAAAAACAAAAAATTAGCTTCCTCGAGTCCACATCAACCATCTCACTGTCGCCGATTATCACCAAAATCTTGTACCTACAAAAACAACGTGTGTATACTCTCTACCTCTCCTCATGAAAATTTGCTTCAACCCCCGCCAACATCATCACTCATCCTTATCTAAACTAAAAAATATGCATCATTGTTCACATCAACCATCTCGGAGATTACCGCGAAAATCGTCTTGCATCAATAGTCTCGCCATCTCGTCGATTACCACCAAAATCATGTACTGTCAACAACAAATGAGTCTAAAAAAACTTTCCCTCACCTCCTCATGATAATATGCTTCAAGCCCCACACCATAATTACTCATCTTGATAAAAAAAACAGAATATCAGCTTCCTCAAGTCCACATCAACCATCTCGTTGTCGCCGATTATCACCAAAATGTTGTACCTACAAAAACAACATGAGTGTACTCTCTACCTCTCCTCCTGAAAATATGTTTCAACCCCCGCCAACATCCTCACTCATCCTTATCTAAACTAAAAATATGCTTCATTGTTTGCATCAACCATCTTAGAGATTACCGCAAAAATCATCTTACATCAATAGTCTCACCATCTCGCCGATTACCACCAAAATCTTGTACTGTCAACAACAAATGAGCCTAAAACAAATTTTCCTCACCTCCTCCTGATAATATGCTTCAACCCCAACACCATAATTGCTCATCCTGATCAAAAAGCAAAAAATTAGCTTCCTCAAGTCCACATCAACCATCTCGTTGTCGTTGATTATCACCAAAATGTTGTACCTACAAAAACAACATGAGTGTATACTCTCTACCTCTCCTTATGAAAATTTGGTTCAACCCCTGCCAACATCATACTTCATCGTTATCTAAAATAAAAAATATGCTTCATTGTCCGCATCAACCATCTCAGACCTTACCGCCAAAATCGTTTCCATTCCTATATGCCGCAACCACCTCCTCCATCTTAACTCATGTTCTTAGCTACGTCCACTTAACATCAACGCTTGCATCCAGCATGATAGGAATAGATGACCAAACTCGTTGAATTCTCCTTCTTTTTCAATTAGCTTACAATTTTTTATGTACAAGGATGTACAATAATCCTAAGACCAAAGATAGGACTTTGTAGAAGGTTTTAGAATTTGCTGCTACACACTGCCATGATTTACTGATATTCAAGAAAGGGTCCATGGAAGTCGATAGTGCTATTGAGGCCCTTGAGTTGGCTCTATAAACAGGGGCAACTTTTTCCATAAGTGAATAAGCTTCTTCCTTCTCTTATTCACAGTCTCTGGGGAACCATGCATATTGTCATACTGGCCACGGACTACTGCCAACAAGTTCTCCCATATCTCAAGCAAGACATCTTCGACACTTTGATCTACCGCATCATAAAGTCGGTTGCATCGACATTTCCACACAAGACTTAGTTGCATCTACATTTGCAACATAACTATGCCGAGGCTCAACTTTCTAATGTATGCATTCATTCCATGTCAGAACCAAGGATAAAAGATAGAGTGATGGAAGAAGGATAGAGAAGAATGGATGTATAAGATAGAGAAAGAAAGAGAATGGATACAAGATATGTAATGAGAGCTAAAGACTGGTGTTGATTCGAATTGATTTGAGAATACATGTATGCGCTTATTTATAGGTTCCTATAGAATAGCTTAGAGATTTCTAGAATGTTCTAGAATGTTCTAGACCTAGAATGCTCTAGGACATTCTAGAACATTCTAGAATAATCTAGAGTTTTTACAATAATCAATGTAATACAAGAAGTAGCTTTTATTGTTTCATATAACAATAAGCTATCTTAATGGTTGAGGTTTTCAAGTATGAATTACAAGGTTCGAGGTTCAAGTCCGGGTGATGTCGTAATGGTCATGTGTTCATGACACTATCCCTCCTTCGAGAACGCCGAGTGGAAGTCGGCGTTAACATTGTTGGGTCGGGCTTGTTTGGATAGTGATGATGGAAGTCGTTGACCAGAGCTTCAGCATTACAAACGTTATCGATGGGTTCCCAAGTGCGATCACTCAGAGGATAACCAAGCCAATCAACTAGATAATAAAGCTTATTGCGCACAATCTTAGAATCGAGAATAGCAGCTACCTCGTATTCGGGGCCATCCACAAGTTGTACAGAAGGCGGTGGTGGCACGACACGATCAGGAATTAAAGAGGTGTGGCAAGGTTCCAAAAGAGAGCTATGAAAGACAGGGTGAAGCCGTATATGTGCAGGAAGGTTAAGACGAAATGTTGCATCATTAATCTGCGCCGTGATGACAAAAGGACCTAAGCGTTGATAGTCAAGCTTAGCACACGGTCGGGTAGTCTTGATGTGACGACGAAGCAACCATACACGGTCACCAACCTTAAACGGAGACTTAAGACGATGTCGATCGGCATTGGTCTTATGGTGTGCTTGCGCTTTCTGAAGATGTGACGATAACTCGAACTGGATTTGTTGTAGTCGGTGGAGGTGATGCACCGCACTAGGGTTTCGTGACACCTCGGGAAGATCCAGTATACACCATCGAGGGTGGTTGCCGGTGTAGGCAAAGAAAGGTGTAACTTTGGTAGAAGAGTGGACTGTGTTGTTGTATGCAAACTCAGCAAGATGTAAAATTTTACTCCAATCATCTTGTTGATAACTAATGAAACATCGAAGATATTGCTCGAGCGTTTGATTTGTGCGCTCTGTTTGTCCGTCAGTTTGTGGATGATAAGCCGAAGAGAGTTTGCAAGAGATTTTGAGGCCTGCCCATAGGTGCTTCCAAAAGTGTGAGATAAATTGAGGACCTCGATCGCTAATAATATCATTCGGGAGACCATGATGGCGAAACACTTCACGCATAATGAGATCTGCAGTTTCTTCACTATTGATGGTCTTTACACATGGTACAAAATGTGCCATCTTGGTGAACCGATCCACTACTGTTAAAATAGTATCAAAGCCTTTGGAAGGTGGCAGATCCGTAATGAAATCCATAGAAATAGACTGCTATGGCTTGTTGGGAGGGGGTAATGGTTGTAGTAAGCCATAAGGGTGATGCCGGGGTATTTTGGCGCGACAGCAGGTGTCACAAGTGCGAACATAATCTTCGACAAATTTTTGCAAGTGAGGCCACCAAAACGAACGTTTCACCAGCTCAATGGTCTTGGAAATACCAAAATGTCCAACCATGGGGGCATCATGACAATGTTCCAACACTTGAAGTCGGGGTGATCCGTCGGGGACGTAAAGGAGATTCTTGTAGAAGAGTAAACCATCTTACCACTTGAAGTCCTTATAATGTTGAGATGACCCTGGCAATGTGGAGCAAGATGGATGACTTGAACCACAGTGGGCTAAGACATCCTTAGCAAAATCATCCGAATGAAGTTGTTGCCGAATAGTGTCAAGAAGGGTAGAATCAAGTGGTGTGGCATAAATTGTTGTTACCTGTAGCTTTGATGGCCCGAGGAGAGTTTGCTTTTGATTGTCAAAGGCCGGATCTCCAGGTCGAAGTGCTAGATACGAACGCCGAGACAGAGCATCTGCTTTCCCTTGTTGTTTTCCGGGGCGAAAAATGATCTTGAAATCGAAACGCGTTAGAAATTGGGCCCACCGAGCTTGTCGTCTATTTAATACTCGAGCTGTTTGAAAATATGTGAGATTTTTGTGATCACTATAAATGATACTCTGATGAGGTGATCCTTCTAGAAAATGACGCCATTGCTCGAATGAGTCGACCACAGCTAGTAACTCCTTGTCATGCACCTCATAGTTTATCTCCGAAACAGTAAACTTTCTCGAGTGAAACGCGACTGGATGTATCTGCCCGTCCTCGCCTGGTTGCGATAGGATACTCCCCAATGCAAAGTCTGATGCATCCGCCTCAATAGTAAATGGCTTTTCAGGATCAATATGTGCTAGGATGGGTGCTGATGTGAATGCCTCTTTTAGCTGCGTAAAAGCCTTGTCCGCTTCGATACTCCAAAAAAATTCTTGATTTTACTTGGTGAGTTGAGTAAGGGGCAACACAATGCTTGAATAATTATGTATGAATTTGCGATAGAAGTTCGCAAATCCGAGGAAACACTGGACATCCCGAACTGAGCATGGGGGTTTCCATTCCAATATTGTTTGGACTTTTGCCGGGTCCATGAAAACACCCTGGGATGAAATAGTGTATCCCAAAAATTCGACTTGTTTGCAATCAAAACTGCATTTCTCAAGTTTGGCGTAAAGACCATACTTCCTTAGGCGTTCAAGTACTTGCCGCACATGTATATCATGCTCCCCCTGTGTTTTAGAGTAAATCAATAGATCATCTAGGTAGATGATTAGAAAAATATCCAAGAAATCCTGGAAGATGTCATTTGCCATATGTTGAAATACGGCAGGTGCATTTGTGAGCCCGAAAGGCATGACTGTATACTCGAAATGACCATACCGAGTACAAAATGTTGTTTTCCACTCATCTCCTGGCCGAATTCGAACAAGATTATATGCACCCCTTAGATCAATTTTGGTAAAATGCTTTGCCCCACCAATGCGTTCTAAGAGATTGGAGATTAAAGGTAAAGCATACCTATTCCTTATGGTGACTTTATTTAAGCCTCGATAGTCCACGACCAAACGAAGGGAGCTATCCTTTTTCTTCACAAAAAAGATAGGAGCACCAGCTGGAGACTTTGAATGTCGAATAAACCCATGTGCAAGATTTTCCTCGATGTATTCTCGAAGAACCTCAAGCTCAGTGGGTGATAAATTGTAAATCGGACCCCACGGAGGCTCTTTTCCTGGTTGGAGATCAATAGGACAGTCGTACAGCCGATGCTTTGGAAGAACACTAGCTTTGACTTTGTCAAAAACATCAGCATAGTCTTGATCTTTTTTGGGAATTTGGATGTCTGAATTCCCTTGAGTGACACTAGAAGGTGTCACTGATACTGCAAATAAGAAAAGGTCCTCCTTGCCTCCCACTTGGTGCAATTGTTGCAATGTGATGGCTGAAATTTGATGAGAAGGATATGGTGCATCAGTAGAACTATATACTTTGGGAGGATAATCCCGAGTTCGATCCTTGACAATGATATTTTCTGCTAAAGGGCACCTAATTTCTCACTTCCTCCAATCGATTCTAGGGTTATGTAGCTCGAACCATGGCAAACCAAGGACAATTGGATGCTCAGGACTACGGATTATGTTAAAGGAAACTAAACATCCTAAATCACCCAAGAGTATGTGTATTGGCTCAGAATCTTCAAATATCTTCCCGGAAGCTATGGGGCGTCCATCAATCACTACTACAGAAACTGGACAAGGAAGTGTATGCAAGGATATTTGGTGTTTTTGGGCAAAATCTCTATCCATGAAACAAGAATTGGCTCCAGTATCTAAGAGGGCTTGGACTTGAAGTTGACAACTGGGTGTCCTAACTTGTACTAGGGCTGAGAAGACTCTACTAACATGCTTGGAAGAAATGGAACCCACACCAGGTTGTACATATCTAGGGTTGTCCAACCAAATGGCTCCTATTTTGGCTGGACTTATTCGTTTGACTCCTCTTCTAATTGGCTTAGGACTTCAAATTTATTGGACAAGGGTGGATTATTCATAATATTAGATTCACTAACTACTTCTAAAATGTTGGACTCATTTTTATTGTCATAGTGAATTTGATTTACCTGACGTCTCGGCTGTCATGGCAAGACTCGAACCCATGACTTTATGCTACATGGGTCGAGCTCTTACCATTAGATTAGGAATTGTATTTTGTAGGATATTATTTTCATTTATACTTTATCATAGAAAATTGATGTATATTCCAGATCTCTCTGGAACATTCTAGAAGCTTCAAGATTATTCCTAAAAACACTATAAAAGGAGGCACAAGGCATTGTTTTGAACCAAATTGGTTCAACACCAGTCTTAAGCCTCTTAGTCGATTTGTACTTATCTTTCATATAATATAAGAGCTGCTGTCATCATCCTATTTCCCTCTCTCTCCTCTTCTCACTTCCTCTCTCTCGGGAATCTTACGCAGTCCTGTTCTCTTAGTACTAATAGTACTACTCTTCTTAGTACTAATTCCATCTCTGTTTTAGTACTATTCCTGACAGTTTGAACCAATTTTTTCCTCTAGCCTACTTGTCACTCTCCCTCATCCTCCTACCCTTTTCCCTATACTATGGCTACTGTTAGCGTCCAAGAATACCAATCCGTTTTCTCCGAGCTACAGTGTCTAAAAGAAAAATTTGTTGCCCTGGAACAAGAAAACCAACGGCTGATAGGGGATCTGCAACAAATCGCTCTAGAAAAACAACAAACGCAACAACAACATGGGGAGTTAGCGTTACGGGTACAACAACTCGAAGCAGCGTTGCAACAACAAGGATCCAGTCCCCAAGGATTTCATAAAGAGCCCAAGATTGGACTTCCTGTGAAATTTGATGGAACGCGTTCGCAATTCCGGGGATTCCTTAATCAGGTACGCTTAGTCATCCAGATGCATCCTTCCCGATATCCCACTGATGCATCTCGAGTCGGCCTAATAGGCACGCTACTTAGCGGCTCAGCCTTGGCATGGTTTGCTCCGCTTCTAGAAAAACAATCACCCTTACTTAATAACTTTGAAGATTTTATTGGTGAGTTTAAAGCCTGCTTTGGAGACACCGACAGCATCAGGACGGCGATCAACAAGATCCGGCGATTGCGTCAAGGCGATCGTCCAGCCTCTGCCTACGCGGCGGATTTCCGCCTACTTGCTTCAGATATACCCTGGGATGATCAAGCACTAATGGAGCAGTTTTGCTATGGCTTGCGAAACGATGTCAAAGATCTACTTCTAACTTTCCCCGAAGAACCAAAGTCTCTTACGGAGGCAATCAGTCGAGCAGTTCGATGTGACAACCGCCTTTTTGAACGGCGTTCAGAACGTCAATTACAGATACCACGCTCTAGGCCAGAGCCCACTTACGCCGCAGTCGCGGCTAAACCGTTTGCACGAGACACACCTCAAGCAAATACTTCGACACCGATGGAGATCGATACCATGCGTCGACGCGGCCCGTTATCGGAAGAAGAAAAGCAACGACGACGTGCCAATCGATTATGTCTTTATTGCGGTGGACCAGGACATATCGCCATCAATTGTCCCCATAGGCCAAGAAGACAGGTAAATCAAATCGTCGCCTGTACTAAACCCGAGTCAATTCTTCCCTTTGGAGTGTCTGATAGTATTAATAGTACTAATAGAGTGTCAGATAGTATTCATAGTACTAATAGCCCAAGTATCTCAAATAAATTTGAAATCCTTAGTCAATTAGATGAAGAGTTAAACGATTGAGTCCAGCCAAAATAGGAGCCATTTGGTTGGACAGCAACCCTAGATCTGTACAGCCCATTAGTGGTTCCATTCCTTCCAAGCAAGTTAGCAATGTGTTCCTAGCCCAAGTCATTGTTAGTACTAAAAGTACTCCCCCAGTACCCGTTGTCGTAGTGTAGGTTGCACACTATGTGGAAATTATATTTTGTCCCTCCGGATAGAGAATGGAGTGCTCGGTGAGAACCGGCAAGGAAGAAAACGGCAATACAAAAATTATTCGTGGGATTCACGATTTATACATCTACTTCTCTCTTAACACCCTAAGTATCAATTAATATAGTATACTCGTGTGATTCACGAGTTTCTTATCTTTCTCTTTGCTATTTACTCATAATTAATCTCTATCTCACGAACTTCTTTCTCCTAGTCCAAAACCTCAGTGGTTCCCACCCGACTCACGCAAACGATCCGGAGCCGAAAGGCACGACACCGTCCTAGCACTTTTAGATTCCGGAGCTAATTCATGTTTCATGGATCGAAATTTTGCCCAAGCTTCTCAGATATCCTTAAGAAAACTTCCTTGTCCTGCATCTGTAGTGGTCATTGATGGTCGTCCCATTGCTTCCGGGAATATTGTAGAAGAATCAGAACCCATTCAAGTTGTCCTAGGTAGTTTTGTGTGTATAATATCATTTAATATAATTAGTAGTCCAGAGCATCCCATTGTCCTAGGATTACCTTGGCTTGAATTACATAATCCAGCCATAGATTGGAGAACAAGAGAAGTCTGATATCGACCACCCCAAGAATCAACTCACCGAGTTTCGACCATTTCACTCCATCAACTACGCGAAGAAGGACCCAAGGAGGCAATGTTCCTATTTGCCATATCAGTACATCCTTCTAGCACTATTAAGAAGGACTCCTCAATACAACTTCCGGCAAAATATCATCCTTATGCCAATGTATTTGACAAGGTAAAAGCCGGTACCCTTCCTCATCACCGTCCCTATGACTGTCCCATCGATTTACAACCAGGAACCGAGCCACCATGGGGACCAATTTACAACTTGTCACCCACCGAGTTAGAAGTCCTTCGAGCCTACATAGAGGAGAACTTGGCAAGCGGGTTCATCCGTCATTCGAAATCTCCGGCCGGTGCACCCATCTTCTTTGTCAAGAAGAAAGATGGCTCACTTCGTCTTGTCGTTGATTACCGCGGATTGAATAAAGTCACCATCCGGAATAGGTATGCACTTCCTCTTATATCAAGTCTTTTAGAGCGAGTTAATGGTGCCAAGTTTTTTACTAAAATCGACCTACGAGGAGCGTATAATCTCGTGCGGATCCGACCGGGAGATGAGTGGAAGACCGCTTTTCGCACGCGGTATGGGCATTTCGAGTATACTGTTATGCCGTTTGGCCTAACCAATGCACCCGCAGTCTTCCAACACATGGCAAATGATATATTCAGAGACCTCTTGGATATCTGTTTGATCATTTATCTGGATGATCTGTTGATTTATTCGAAGACCCAGGAAGAGCACGATTCTCATGTACTATTAGTACTAAAGCGACTCCGCGAGAATGGTCTTTATGCCAAGCTAGAGAAATGTAGCTTTGACTGCAAGCAAGTGGAATTTCTAGGCTACGTCATCTCCTCAAAGGGCATCGCCATGGATCCAGCTAAAATCCAAACTGTACTAGAGTGGCAAATTCCACGGTCGGTACGAGATGTACAATGTTTTCTAGGCTTTGCTAACTTCTACCGTAAGTTTATACAGGATTACTCGAAGATTATTTTACCTCTCACACAACTTACGAAGAAGGGCCAAGCATTTCTTTGGTCCATCGAAGCAGATATGGCTTTTCGGCATCTTAAGAAAGCCTTTACATCAGCACCGATTCTAGCTCATGTGGATACAAGCAAACCATTCATCATGGAGGCCGACGCATCAGATTTCGCCCTCGGTAGCATCCTTTCTCAACAAGGCGATAAAGAAGAGTTGCATCCGGTGGCTTTCCATTCGCGCAAATTCAATGTCGCAGAAATCAACTACGAAATACATGACAAGGAGTTATTAGCCATCGTGGATTCATTTGTACAATGGCGGCATTTCTTAGAGGGCTCTCCACATCAGGTCATTGTCTTTAGCGATCATAAAAATCTTGCTTATTTTCAGAACGCTCGCGTACTAAATCGACGGCAAGCTCGGTGGGCGCAATTCCTCACGCGTTTCAACTTCGAAATCACATATCGGCCGGGGAAGCAGCAAGGAAAAGCAGATGCACTATCACGGCGTTCATATCTTGCACCTCGTCCTGGTGACGCAACATTTGATAATCAAAAGCAAGTAATCTTGGGACCAACACGATTGCACACGACGCGGATTTTTCACACCCCGATGGATTCACGGATTACCGATGACATACGTGCAACCTTGAAGACGGATAGTTTTGCTCAAGACATCCTGGCGCACATTGATACTTCTCGGACATCCTGTTCTCAGTCTCAACAACCAGGTATTGACTACCGACAATTCGAATATCATGATGGTTTGTTATTCTTTAAAAAGCGCGTATATGTCCCCGATTGCTCCTGTCGCCTTCAAATCGTCCAACATTGTCACGACACCCATACGGCGGGACATTTCGGTAGTACCAAGACGTTGGAGTTAGTGCAGCGATCTTTTTGGTGGCCCCACATGCGCCGTTTTGTCGACGACTACGTTCGGACCTGTGATGCTTGCTGCCGAGCAAAGATGCCATGACACCATCCATATGGCTTGTTGGAACCTTTACCAATTCCAAGTAAGCCATGGCAGTCTATTTGTCTTGATTTTATTACAGATCTGCCGGTCTCGAAGGGGTTCGATGCTATCCTAACCGTCGTCGATCGATATACGAAGATGGCACATTTTGTGCCATGTACTAAAGCCATCACTAGCGAGGAAACCGCCGCTCTTGTTATGCGTGAGGTATTTCGGCATCATGGCCTACCAGACAGTATTATCAGTGACCGAGGCCCGCAATTTGTCTCCAAATTTTGGCAGCATCTCTTCAGGATGCTCAAGGTCTCCTGCAACCTCTCCTCCGGCTACCATCCTCAAACTGACGGACAGGCGGAACGAACAAACCAAACGTTGGAGCAATATCTCCGGTGTTTCCTGAGTTATCAACAGGACGATTGGGCCGAGATTCTCCACTTTGCGGAGTTTGCGTATAATAATGCTATTCACTCCTCGACTCGGGTCTCCCCATTTCTCGCTTATACCGGTTTCCATCCTCGCTGGTCGGTGATCGACACTCCGGAGCTACCTACCAACCCTCGTGCCGAGGACCATTTGGAGAGGCTACGCAAGATCCAGATGGATCTCTCTACTCACCTTCGTCATGCTCAACACACACAGAAGACTTATGCGGATCGTCATCGGATTCCCTCCTCTTTTGCCATCGGAGATCGAGTATGGCTCTTACGTCGTCACATCAAGACTACTCGATCGTGCGACAAGTTGGATTATCGACGACTCGGTCCTTTCCGTATTACGGGGAAGATTAATGATGTCACCTTCCGCTTGGATCTCCCTCCGCAGCTTCAGATACATCCGGTTTTCCATTGTTCTCTTCTTGAACCTTATAAAGCAAACACCATTCCCGATCGTGTGACACCACCGCCGCCCCCGCTGGAGTTGGACGCCGGCCCGGAGTATGAAGTTGCTGCCATCCTCGATTCCAAACTTGTTCGCAACAAACTTTATTACTTGGTCGATTGGCTCGGTTATAGTCCGAGCGAACGTACTTGGGAACCCGTCGAGAATGTTGCCAATGCACAAGATCTTCTTGTTGATTTCCACCGAAAGTATCCGGACAAACCCGGTCCGCAGTTAGCGCCGACTCGTTCCACTCGTCGTCTTTAAGGGGGAGATAGTGTCATGGCAAGACTCGAACCCATGACTTTATGCTACATGGGTCGAGCTCTTACCATTAGATTAGGAATTGTATTTTGTAGGATATTATTTTCATTTATACTTTATCATAGAAAATTGATGTATACTCCAGATCTCTCTGGAACATTCTAGAAGCTTCAAGATTATTCCTAAAAACACTATAAAAGGAGGCACAAGGCATTGTTTTGAACCAAATTGGTTCAACACCAGTCTTAAGCCTCTTAGTCGATTTGTACTTATCTTTCATATAATATAAGAGCTGCTGTCATCATCCTATTTCCCTCTCTCTCCTCTTCTCACTTCCTCTCTCTCGGGAATCTTACGCAGTCCTGTTCTCTTAGTACTAATAGTACTACTCTTCTTAGTACTAATTCCATCTCTGTTTTAGTACTATTCCTGACATCGGCCTACGGGAGCAATGAATGGCTATATGTCCTGGACCTCCACAATATAAGCACAGATGGTTTGCTCGACGACGTTGCTTCTCTTCGTCTGACAACGGTCCTCGTCGTTGAGTCATATCAATCTCCATGGGTGTAGGACTATCCATTGGGACTGGACTACGTGTTTGCCTTGGAGTTGGAGCAGGGCTATACATTTGCCTTGGGGATGATTGTGTCGAATACAAGTGTATAATGGACGTATTCACACTATCCCTTTTGTATAGCTCAAGTTTGGGCCATTTGTGTAATTAGCATAAATGGTAGTTGCCCTAAGTCGGTCACTATATATAGTGACCTTGTAACCTTTTTGTAAGGTTGGGTGTTGTATTATTGATTTATTGAATAGAAGGTCTTTTGTGCCTCTCTCTCTCTCTCTCTCCCTATCTCAGAAACTGTCATACGCAGGTACTCAACCCTAAAAGAATGCTTCTTGATCTTCCGCATTGACGGCCCTTGCTTCCAACATCTGGTATCAGAGCCTGCACAGCATTCGGTCCTTCAATCCGCTGTCGGCCGTCGTCTCAGCCTGCACAGCATTCGGTTTCCTGCGTCATTCGAAGAAGAGAGAAGAAGAAGAAAAACGAGGCTTGCATCTCATCGCGTTAGATCATTTTCGCTTGGAGTAAGCCAGCCGGTTGTACTCTGTTCCTTGTGATCGTAACCGCTCGAGGTGAAATCCCCTTGTGCAACATTGACACGATCGTGCTCCACTCGGTTAAACGGCATCCGAAGAGGTCAACAAACGCTGCTCGCCGCTCATTGTAACCACTCGGTGCAGATCGGTCTCAAGACAACAACCCCAATTCGTGCTTCATCCGGCTGATCGACATTCGAGAGGATCAGTTGGATCCGTCTCTCTCGTCGCTGCAGTCACCCGAAGCAGAATCGGTCCAGACAATCGGTTTCAATAATCGGTATTCGGCATATATATATCCGAAGCGAACCGGGCTCACTCCGACTCGGCAACATTCGGGAAGACCAGTCGGTTCTGTCCCTCAAGTTACCGGAGTCAATTCGAGCAAGTTCAACAGTACATATATCCGAAGCCGAACCGACTCGGGTTCAAATCCGACGAGAACGATATCGGGTGAGCCAACCGGCTGCACTCCAACAAGGTTCGTAGTCAACTCCGAACCGAGCTTCGTCAACCGAAACCGAATTTGATGGCATCAACATCCGGCTCGTCAGAAATGAGTCTACGAAAGTTCGATGGATCGAACTTTAACTTCTGGAAGGAGCAAATGCAGGACTATCTCATAGTCAAGGGGCAAATCGATCCCATCGAAAATGAAGAACCTCCAGAAGGATACAAACCAATTGAGTGGCAGAAGCTGGACAGAATCGTCCGCGCCACGATTCGGATGCACCTATCGGAATCGGTATATTTTACGGTGCAATCGTGTACGACAGCATTCGAACTGTGGAAAACACTGTCGGACACTTACGAAAAGAAGGGCGCCGCAACGAAGATGTTTCTGATCCGGCGGCTCTACAACTTGCGGATGAAAGAATCCGATTCGGTTCAAGCACACCTCAATGAGTACGAAAGCATAAGCTCCCAAATCTCATCTCAGGGGACGGCAATCGAGGATGAACTCAGAGCAATGATACTCATGAGTAGCCTTCCCTCATCATGGGAAACTTTCGTCACAACCGTGTGCAACGCGTCAACCACGGCTGTTAAATACTCCGAAGTCACGAGCGCAATCCTGACCGAAGCAGCTCGGAGAAAGTCTTTCACCAAAGACTCAACAGACGACGCTTATGTAGTACAAGGTTCGACAGACCGATCGAACATACGAGGAAGAGATTCCTCACGACCGCCGAACAATCAGCGAAGACGGAGCCAGTCACGGGATAACCGAATCTGCAACTATTGCAAGAAACCCGGACACATCAAAGCCGACTGCCGCGCACTCAAGAACAAGAACAACAAGAAGAGTGGCCGGCATGAGGAGATCAATTACGTCAGCTTCTCAGCTGATGTGCTACCAAACGACCCGAATATACTGTCAATCGAAAATCCAGTCGGATCAGAAGTTCTGCTCACGACTGAAGAATCGAGCACATGGCTCTTGGATTCGGGCGCGTCATTTCACGTGACTCCTCATAGATCCCAATTTCGGCAATATACGATCCGTCACTCCGACTCAGTTCGAGTCGGCAACTCACAACACTGTGACATCATCGGAATCGGCACAGTAGAGCTCAACCTTGTAGGTGGCTCTACACTTGTACTTCACAATGTCCAACATGTACCCGAGCTCTCGAGGCCTTTGATCTCAGTCGGACAACTAGATGAAGACGGCATTCGTGCCGGTTTCTCTTCGGGAGGGTGGACACTCCACAAGGGGAACCTCCTGCTTGCTAGAGGACCCAAGATACACTCACTGTATCCGTTACATGTTACGCTCAGAGAGGGTAACCTGTTTTTGGTGGATATTCCTGTGTCATCACTATGGCACCGAAGATTAGGACACCTCAGCAAGGCCGGCATTACGCATCTATCTAGAGCCGGGTACATCCCCAAACTCTCCTTCTCCGACCATCAATTCTGCGAGCATTGCCAGTATGGCAAACAAGCAGCCGCATCACACCCGACATCAGCACCAAGAGAAACGAGACCTCTCGACTTAGTCCACTCGGACGTCTGTGGCCCAATGCCGCATCAGTCTCTTGGCGGTGCCTCTTACTTCGTCAGTTTTATTGACGATTCGACTCGAAAGGTGTGGGCTTATCCAATTCGCACCAAAGATCGTGTCTTCTCGATCTTCTCCGATTGGCTCGCTATGGTAGAAAATCAAACCGACCGAAAACTGAAATGCTTTCGGACCGATAATGGGGGAGAGTTCAAATCAGAAGAATTCGTCAAATTCTGCCGACAACGCGGCATCCGACGTGAATTTACGGCACCACACAGTCCGGAGCAAAACGGGATTGCAGAACGAATGAATCGGACAATCCAAGAACGGATAGTTTCCATGCTCCAACACTCCGGACTGTCGGATGGCTTCTGGGCAGAGGCTCTACTCACGGCAGTACACATAATCAATATGTCGCCAAGTAGACCTCTAGGACTTCAAATTCCTCAGGAACTATGGATCGGCAGTAAGCCGAATTACGACAAGCTGAGGATCTTCGGATGCGAGGCGTACGCCCTTATTCCGAAAGATGATCGCCGAAAACTTGCACCTCGGTCCAGGAAATGCATTTTCCTTGGATATGGATCCGACGGCGAAATGGGATACCGACTCTGGGACCCCGAACGCAGACAAATCGTTCGAAGTTCGGACGTTGTGTTCAACGAGTCGGCTATGAATCCATCAGTCAAAACACCGATCGAAGTCCGAAGGGTAACATTTTCCGATGTGCCGACCCTTCAAGAAGGCCCTGCTCTTAACACACGGTCAGCTTCACGGGTAGCTGAACCTTACACTCCCGACTCGGACAACTCCGACTCGGCACAGCCGAATGATTCGCTTTCGGACCATCCAACCTCGATACCCGATGCGACCAGTCCAATCATACCTCGACGATCCGAGAGACTGTCGCAACCTCCGAAGAGGTATTCTCCTGGAATTTTCTTCACCGACGCCGGCGAACCGACGTCTTACGAAGAAGCATCGACATCTGTCGATTCAGCCACCTGGCATCTGGCGATGGAGTCGGAAATGCACTCCATTCGGGCAAACAAGACTTGGGACCTGGTCGAATTACCTCAGAACCGACGTGCTCTTCCTTGCAAGTGGGTTTATCGACTAAAAGAGACGTCTGATTCGACCACCCCAAAGTACAAGGCCAGATTAGTTGCGAAGGGCTTCCGACAAGAATATGGCGTCGACTTCGACGAGATTTTTTCACCAGTGGTGAAAATGACAACCCTTCGTTTCCTACTCGGCGTAGTGGCAGCCGACAACTTGGAGCTGATTCAGCTAGATGTCAAAACAGCCTTCCTCCATGGTGATCTTGAAGAGGAAATTTATATGGAGCAGCCAAAAGGCTTCGTGGCAACTGGCCAAGAACATCTAGTCTGCCGACTCAGAAAGAGTCTATACGGCCTCAAACAGGCACCGCGACAATGGTACAAGAAGTTCGACGACTACATCCAATCGATCGGCTTCTCAAAAAGCGATGAGGACCATTGTCTTTTCACCAACACAGCTCAAGATGGATCACCCATCTTCCTCATCATCTACGTGGACGACATGCTAATTTCTGGACGCCACGCGGGCGAACTTGCCGATCTCATTCGGCAACTGCGGTTGAAGTTTGCCATGAAGGACCTCGGTCCGGCACGACACATACTCGGCATGAAGATTAGTCGGCATCGCGATAAACGACATCTTTTTTTGTCTCAGACCGACTATATCGGACGTGTCTTGGAACGCTTCAACATGCAATCAGCCAAATCTGCTTCAACCCCGCTCCCCATGCATCTTCGGCTCTCTCAGCGAGACTGCCCGACATCCGGTTCGGAGGGGGAAGATATGAAGTCGGTACCGTATGCACCGGCAGTCGGCTCCCTTATGTACCTGATGGTCGCAACACGGCCTGATATTTCTCATGCCGTAGGAGTCGTTAGCAGATTTATGCATAATCCTGGCCGATCGCATTGGAACGCAGTCAAGCATGTGTTCAGATATCTGGCTGGCACAAAAGACCACGGCATTCTTTTCGGTCTGAACCGAACCTCAGGCGTAGTCGGTTACACCGACTCGGACTTCGCCGGCTGTATAGACAGTCGGAAATCAACAACCGGATACTGCTTCAAATTCGGCAATGGAGCAATCTCGTGGAAGTCGAAACTTCAGGAGTGCACAGCGACCTCAACGACCGAAGCAGAATATGTAGCTGCGTCCGACGCAGCAAAAGAAGCTTTGTGGCTCGGTCGGCTGGCGCACACGTTTCGACAAGTCGACCATGACTCGGCTCCAGTTGTCTATAGCGACAGTCAAGGTGCTGTTGCCTTGTCAAAAAATCCGGTTCACCACAACGCCTCCAAACATATCGACGTTCGATATCACTTCGTTCGGGACTGCGTCATTTCAGGGAAAATCGGTCTAGAGAAAATATCCACAACCGACAATGTCGCAGATGGAATGACCAAGTGTCTTTCGGCAGACCGCTTTCGGTCTCTTCGGCATCAAATGGGCGTAACGACAAACCAGTCCGGTTAGAGCCGGACACAGCGCAGGATGGTTTCCGACAACCGACATCAGTTCCTTAATGATCGGCTTCGACACTTCCGACCCGACCAGTTCGGTCTTCTGCCTTCGGACCCTGCCGACTCGAACAAAAACTGATATGTCCAAGAACCTAGGTTCATACCTGTAATCTTAGATAACCCATGTATACGCCCATTACGGGGGAGTGTCGAATACAAGTGTATAATGGACGTATTCACACTATCCCTTTTGTATAGCTCCAGTTTGGGCCATTTGTGTAATTAGCATAAATGGTAGTTGCCCTAAGTCGGTCACTATATATAGTGACCTTGTAACCTTTTTGTAAGGTTGGGTGTTGTATTATTGCTTTATTGAATAGAAGGTCTTTTGTGCCTCTCTCTCTCTCTCTCTCTCTCCCTATCTCAGAAACTGTCATACGCAGGTACTCAACCCTAAAAGAATGCTTCTTGATCTTCCGCATTGACGGCCCTTGCTTCCAACAGATTGCGCCGTTACTGATGTATAAGTTGGTGTGAATCTAGATCTTGTTATTTGTTGTTGTTGCTCACATCGACGCTCAAAAGGCGATTATCACACCGTATTGCTCGACTAATAGCTTCTGTAAGTGACCTTGGATCCTCGGGGAAGGTAAGAAGTAAGTCTTTGACATCACTACGAAGGCCTGAACGGAATTGCTCCATTAGGGCTTGTTCATCCCAAGGAATATCGCTTGCGATGAGACGGAAATTGGCAGCATATGTTGAAGTGGTTGATCACCTTGACGAAGTGTACGAATCTTGTTGATAGTTGTTCTCGCCCCATCAATATCTCCAAAACAAGCCTTAAATTCCTTGATAAATTCCTCGAAATTATTTAGTAGAGGAGAATTGGTCTCTAGCAATGGAGCAAACCACGACAACGCTATGCCAGTCAATAAAGTGCCCACTAGCCCGACTCGTGATGCATCTGTTGGATAACGTGCGGGATGCATTTGAATCACCAACCGTACTTGATTCAAAAAACCTCAGAAATGCGCCCTCGACCCATCAAATTTAGCTGGGAGGCTAATTTTGGGCTCCTTGATAAGTCCCTGACCTTCAACCCTTTGTTGTTGTAACACGACGATTGTCGACTCTAACTGTTGCACTCGCCGCGTGAACTCCTCTTGTTGTTGTTGCTTCTCTATAGTAACCTTTTGTAGATCCCCAAGTAGACGTTGATTCTCTACTTCAAGAGATGCGAACTTGGATTTAAGGTTCTCCATTTCTGCAACAAGGGTGAGATATTCTTCTGAGTTAATGGCAGCCATGGTTTCAGGATGGTTACAAAGGAGGATAAGAGAGAGAGAGAGAGAGAGAATTCGAATCAAACTGTCAGAACCAAGGATAAAAGATAGAGTGATGGAAGAAGGATAGAGAAGAATGGATGTATAAGATAGAGAAAGAAAGAGAATGGATACAAGATATGTAATGAGAGCTAAAGACTGGTGTTGATTCGAATTGATTTGAGAATACATGTATGCGCTTATTTATAGGTTCCTATAGAATAGCTTAGAGATTTCTAGAATGTTCTAGAATGTTCTAGACCTAGAATGCTCTAGGACATTCTAGAACATTCTAGAATAATCTAGAGTTTTTACAATAATCAATGTAATACAAGAAGTAGCTTTTATTGTTTCATATAACAATAAGCTATCTTAATGGTTGAGGTTTTCAAGTATGAATTACAAGGTTCGAGGTTCAAGTCCGGGTGACGCCATAATGGTCATGTGTTCATGACATTCCAAGTCTTCCATCAACATGAAAGTATTGCAGATATTCCAATTAAGCAGCAATGCTCGATACCGTAATGTTTGGAATATGATTTCCATCTCATCCTTTGCTTGATGATGCGCATATTGACTAAAGTCCCATTACATAGGCATAAGATAACAAGAAGACAAAACTTGTGATAATTTCGATAGATATTTTCAAACAGCATGTGCAATAGGGCATCACATGAGTTGATATATATAGTCTTCCAATTTGAACAATAAGAAAGCACCATGTACATGATGTCAAAGCTCTCCTCTTAAGGGTTGAACCTAAAGGACAACCCCAATAAAGAGTCTCCAAACAAACATTGGTAAACTTCCTTAGTTTTGTGGATCAAGAAATATTTCTTTACTAGTATTTGATGACTTCTAGTGGGGTGGATAAGGATGATCAAGGTCATAGGCATGGATTAGGTGGTGTAGACAAAAAACAATACATTGGAATACCTACACATGTAGGAACAAGTAATAAATGATAGCAATTGCAATGTAAGAATAAAGGGAAGGGACTGTCTAAGATGAAAGATATGAATAATAATAATGAGCTTAGGTGTGTGCAAGATTTTTTAAGAATCGAAGAATTGAAGAAAACTCCATGGCAAAAATAGATGTGAAATCAAAATATTTTCCACTCATCTACAATTTGATGTTTTTTCAGGAGAATCATGCATCCTCTAAATAATCAAGGGCTTCACATTGAAGGGGGATAGTCAACAACGTTTAATTAGAGTTTAGTGGATGTAGTACACGCAAATCTTTATGCAGATCAGACTTGAGAAAGCAAGTATGTAGTACATTTATAAATACAATTTCTCGTAAGGAGCAAGGATCAAAACTAGGTTAATTATATGAAATTGGTACCTATGAGACGGCCTTGTTCTCCTCATAAGAAATACGTTTTAGGACAAACTATATTTAGTAAGGGGTACACTATGTGCAGTTGAGAAAACAATTGCATGATTTTGCAACATTTTATGTTAGTGAACCATCTCATCATCATTTCAATGTTGTAATAATGATTCAAGATAAGTTTTGCGCATGTATAGTACAATGATCCATATGGATGTTTTTTGGTACTAGAAATCAAAGATTTGATGTGGTGATATGGTTTGTTGGAATTTATGCACCCAACTACTCTAGTCAACACATTAAAGCATGGGGTCGTCCTTGTGTAATATTCTATTAGTGGGTCATCAAGGTTTGTTGATTGGGGATCTTGACATGTATGTTGATGCCTTGCAATCTACTTCATAATTCTGGTTAATGGTTTCTATTAAGCTTAAGAAGTTTTGAATATGGATGTATGTACGTATGGAATTAGTTGCATCTAGATGAGATTGGATTTACTTTTCAATCTTCGCAATACAAGCAAACCTTGGAGTAGATTGGATAGAATGTATGTGATGTATAATGAGTCATTTTTGCTTGAGTGTCTTCAAATGTCAATGGAGCAAGATGTGTGTGTGATGTCATGGTTCACCTTATCATTTTCCCCATATTTTTTGAGCTTGAAACACATGTACAATAGATATGTGTAGATCTTCTTTTTTTAAGATACGCCTTGGTATTATAAAATCACAAGAAAGAGGTACAAAAGTTGTGTTGGAGAAACGAAGATAACATCTGATTCCCTTAGACCCACACCATGGCCGATTTGATGTGTATATACAAGACAAACATATTTGTATACCATATCTCCAAGATTATTATGCTTTACTCCTCCCAAACTACAAATGATCACAGAATGTATCCTATACTACCAACAACTATAGCAACAAAAGTAAAGTTAGCAACTAAGTTAGCTGACATCATTTCCCAAAATGATGGGAACAATATACATCCATATTATCTTACATCCATCTGACGGGAACTAGTCGTTCCTTATGCGCAACGCTCGGCCACAACTAAGCTTAGAATGATACACAGAAAACGGGAAATAAGACGCGACACAAAAAAAAATACACAGGAGGTTTACGTGGAAAACCCCAAACTAGGGGAAAAAACCACGGCAGCCCACAGGCTGCAAACTGTCACTATGTAAGAATGTACAAAACAGTGAGTTCACGGAGGCAACGACCTCGGACTCACGAACAAGAAAAATGACAACAACTACAACTACAACTAAAAGTTTGCCCTAAGTCATATTTATACTAATATGACTTTTCGGCTATTTACAAATATAGCCTCGATGGGCTCTCAGAAACATATTTACGAATATGTCTCTTCATCCGGTTCTCACCAGGTCTGTACCATCCGGCTCTCCGTAGCCGGGTATTCCTCATCCGGTCTTCACCGGGTCTGTATCATCCGGCTCACCGTAGCCGGGTACTCATCCGGTTCATACCGGGTCTGCACCATCCGGCTCTCCGTAGCCGGGTACTCCTCATCCGGTTCATACCAGGCCTGCACCATCCGGCTCTCCGTAGCCGAGTACTCCTCATCTGGTTCATACCGGGCCTGCACCATCTGGCTCTCCGTAGCCGGGTCCTCCTCATACGGTTTCGGCCTCGTCCGAGTTTGTCCATCAGCACTGTTCTTCTCCCTTCCCATCCGGAGGGACCTGTCTCCCAACAAACTCCCCCTTCACTCCGGCATGGGGTGTCTGATCAATCTGATCCGCTTCCGGCATGCATCCAGCTTGTCGGGTATCAGAACTTTGGTCAGCATATCTGACCCGTTCTCGGTCGTGTGGATCTTCGTCAGAGCGAACTCCTGGTCATCTACTCTTTCCCGGATCCAGTGATATCTTCGCTGGATATGCTTCGTCCGAGAATGGTAAGCCGCATTCTTAGAGTCGGTATTCCTCTTGTCGGATACCGAGCTCTCCGATGAAGTACCTCATCCATAATAATTCCTTGCCGGCTTCCACAGCTGCCATGTACTCTGCCTCCGTGGTTGACAGTGCAACCGTCTTCTGCAGCCTCGACTGCCACGAAACAGCTCCCCCTGCATATGTCATTACATACCCGAATGTAGACTGGCTGGTATCCACATCAGCCGACATGTCCGAATCGGTGAAACCGTCCAGTTGAGGTTTTCCGGAGCCGAATCGGAGACACATATTTGAAGAGCCCTTCAAATACCGGAGTATCCATTTGACCGCGTTCCAGTGCTCCTTGCCGGGATTGCTCATAAATCGGCTCACCACTCCGACTGCGTATCCTATGTCCGGTCGGGTACAAACCATTGCGTACATCAAGCTCCCGACGGCAGAGGCATATGGAATCTTCATCATATCCGCCTTTTCTGCTTTCGTCTTAGGGCTTTGCTTACCGGATAGCCTGTAGTTTGCCGGAAGTGTCGATCCGACCGGTTTCGCTTCTGACATGTTGAACCGGTGAAGCACCTTTGTCACGTACTTCTCCTATGACAACCATAATTGCTTCTTTGACCGGTCCCAAATGATGTGCATCCCCAGCATCTGTCTTGCCGGACCCAAGTCTTTCATTGAGAAGGTCCGGTTGAGAGCCTTCTTCAGCATCCGTATTTTGACTTGGTCCCGTTCGACGATCAACATGTCATCCACGTACAGAAGGAGTATTAGGAAGTCGCCTCCTTCGAACTTCTTCACAAACACGCAGTGATCGGCCTGCGTCTTGTGGTACCCTTGATCGGTCATGAAGGAGTCGAACTTCTGGTACCATTGTCGGGGAGCCTGCTTCAGTCCGTACAGGCTCTTCTTCAACCGGCATACGAGGTGCTCCTTCCCTTTCTCCACGAATCCTTCCAGTTGCTGCATGTAGATCTCCTCTTCGAGGTCGCCGTGAAGGAATGCCGTCTTCACGTTGTCGTGAAGAAAACCGTCCACAAGCGGAATCGGCGCGCCGGAGCGTAGGAACCGGCTCTTCTTGAACGTTGTACATAGAAGATCCTCGGTAGGTAGGGAGTAAATGGGAAACGGCTCCTTCCTTGCCTATAAAAGGAGGGAGACGAGGAGGGGCGAAGGATCGCGGAGAGTCGAGGACGAAGTGCTGTCGGTTTGTGGGCGAAGGCTTCCCTCTCTCTCTCTGGCTCGCAAACTCCGTGGTTGCTTTATGTGCAGGTTTCGGGAGGCTCGCGCTGCTCTGAGGAATGCCCAAGTGCTTTCGGCAGCACCTCCAACCTACTCTTCTCTTTCTGTGCGTTTACGAACAGGCATCGGCATCTGTTCGCTGGCCTGTTCGGTTGTAACCGACTTCGTGTTTTGTTGTCTTCGTGTTCTTGTTGTTCGTCTTTGTTAATACATACATACATTCGTGTCTTTCTGTGTCGCTGTCCCACTTGCGTCTTTGCGTCGAAGGGCCGTGTCCCTGTGAATCTACGCTCGCACGTAGTGGGTCTCTTCTCCTTCCTCTCTTGCTCTTCGGTACAGGACCCCCGAGGTCCCACCTCATTCCATGCATCCGCGAGGAATACCTCGACATCTTGGTGAACCCGACGTGAAAGAGGCGGCAGAAGAGCAGAAGATGAAAGGGTCGGATCTTGCAGAGGCCATGGCTTCGGCCGTGGATCGGATATTGAGTGCACGCGAGGGCACCAGCGCCCTCGACAGAGCCATTGAGGCTGTCGTCGGTACGATTGGCCGGTTCAGCGAAAAGGATGCCACGAAGTATTTGGCGTCCTACGGGGCAGAAATGCTAATGCGGGACATTCCGGAAGAGAGGCGTCTTGCCGGGTTTCCTCGAGTGGCGACGCCGAGCATCCATGCGGAGGTGCTCGAGGTGCGGGCGGAGAGCCGTACCTGGGAGGAGTTCGAAGGCCGACTCCTGGAAAAATACGGGCTGGACGACGCGCTCCGGCTTTCGAAACGGGACTTCATGGAATGGGTGGAGTCCCCCGGCAAGGGAAGAAACGCGTCGGCACTCCTCCGGGAGTTCGAAGAACGTTTTGCACGCCTTTTGGCGCTTGACCGAACCGTTCTGGATACGAGCCGGGTCCTACTGTTCGTCAAGTCGGTGGACGAGCGGGACCAGGATCAAGTCGGCTCCTTGCTGGAAACCGAAGACGGGCTGACGACCAACTGGGCTGCGGTTAAGAGAGTCTGTGGCCGTTTCGACAAACGGCAAGAATGGGCTGACAACAGAGCGGCTGGTGCAGGCTCTGTCACATCAAGGAGGCTTGAACCGGCACCGCAAGGGCGAAGGGAAGAAACCCGGGAATGGCTCGAAACCGGTCCGGCTTCGAATGGCATGGTCAGTGGCTCGTCCGGAGGAGCAGCGCTGGAGGAGTTGACGCAGGCGATAAAGGATCTCCGGATCGCCCAGACTCGAAGGGAAGGCGGTGAACCAGCTCGTGACCGACGGCCGGCAGCGGGGAACAGGTGCATGTGGTGTGACGAGGTCGGCCACATTCGGAAGGACTGCGGCGATTTCACAGAGGCGTTGAGGAACCGGGTGGTGTACCTATGGGAAGGCCGGGTGCACGCCGGCGACACTAGGAGGGCCCTGAACCGAAACGACGGGCGAGGAGGAATGAAGGGATTGATGGAAGAGGCAGCGGCCCGACACGTGGAGGCCATCCACTACTCGGCGTCGGCCAGCATTCGGGTCGGGGGCAGCGAGGCCTGAAAGGAGGGCAAAGACGGATTCTGGTCGGCAATGCTGGAAGGTCTTGCCGGCGCACGGCTAAGGAAAGATGAAACGGACCGTGCTGAGAAACGGGTCCGGGAAATAACCGAGTGGAGCGATCCGGTCGAGGAGAAGACGGGCTTTGTAGAAGCCGCCTGCCGGAACTACGAGGCTCTGGTTGAAGACAAACGGGTGGGGAAAGCCGGAGCGGCCGGACCCTCACAACGGTACGAGACCCGATTCGGGCAACGACGGAACGATGCCGGTGGGTCCAGCCCGCAAGATAACCCCAGGAAGGGCGGATACCGACTGGGGATGGAAATAGAAAGGACTACGGACCTACGAAAGGTCCTAGAAGAACGAATCCTCGACAGCAAAGTGGAGCTGTCATTGCGAGAGGTGCTAGGGATCGCCAAGAAGGAGTTCCACGACTCCATTGTGGACCTGATGAAACGGAGAAGGCTGTCGACGGAGACGGAACCGGAAAGACCGGTGGAGGTGCGGACGACGCACATCGACGACTTGGCGCTGGAAAATGAGTGGGCGGAGAGCCACTATTCAAGGCCACACTGGGCCCGAGCGACCACGGAGACCCCGGTAAAGATCGGAGATGTTCAGGAACCGGTGGTGGTTTTGGTGGACCACGGTTCGGAAATAAACCTGATGTCCATGGACTTCTATAAGAAGGGAATGGCCGATCAACACCAAGCACGGGTGGAAGATACGGGCGGCGATGCGCGCCACCGAGGAACTGCACGGGGCCTGCCTGAACGTGCGAGTCAAGATCAGCGACGTCGAGATTGACCAGCACTTCTTCGTACAGGAGACGTCCTCGCACCCGGTCATATTAGGTGAACCATACATCACGGCGGCGCGGATGGAGACCAAGGTGCTAGACAACGGTTCGGCCTACGCGAGGGTCAAAAGCCAGGACGGGCGCCATTCGGTCCAATTCTCACGGTGCGGCCGAACCACGAGCGAAACCGCGAATCCCTCGGTGGCGAGAACCGGGAGGATTTTTAGAGAGGGCTGCCAAGGCGTGGGGCCGAGACAACCCGGACACTCGGGAAAGACCCCACGACTGTACGATAGAACCGAAACCGAAGGAACCCTGTACGATAGGTAGGAAATTTTGCTTCTCCAACAACGGAGGGTGTATGATAGTCGGCATCGCTGGCCGAGAAAAGACAAGGGCGGAAGTGCGACTTCGAGCGTGCGGAGTTCTCGGCCCGGACGAGGAAATCAGCGGAGCCGTGGAGGCGGTCTCCTTCGACGACACCTTGGGAATGCTGAGGGAGGTAGCCGGAGAAGACCTTAACGAAGACCGGACGATACCGGTATGTTCCGAAGAGATGTACGAAGTCATCGCGAACTTCAGTCAGGGGCTCGGGTCGGATCGGATGGCCCGGGTTTGCACGAAGTACAAGACTGTGGACCGGAAGGTAAGGCCAGTCACGGCACCCTTACTGGAGGGCAGCGAGTCCCGGATCAGAGGGGTTGCGTCGGACCCCAATTTACGAGATCCGGCCTGCATAGGACACACCTTCACCGACGGGACGCTCCGGGAGCTCGAAATCGGTGGGGGCGGGTTCCTACTACCGGCGGAGGAAGACTGGTTTCGGAGAATGCTCGGAAGGCACGCGAAAGCCTTCGCATTCTCACCGGAAGAGATCGGGTGCGTAGACCCGACAATCGTGGAGCCGATGGTGATATTCACGGTACCGCATGTGTCGTGGAATCTCAAGCCGATTCTAGTACCGAGAGCTCACATCCCGAAGTTGATGGAGCTATTGAGGCAGAAAGTCGATATGGGCATTCTCGAGCCGTCGAGTGCCCCATACTCGAACCGATGGTTTACCGTACCAAAGAAAAACGGAACATTGCGCTTCATTCAAGACCTGCAGCCGGTCAACAGAGTGACCATTCGAAACGCAGGAATCGGACCGTCCATAGACGAGTTCGCGGAGGCCTTCGCCGGAAGGTCGATTTATTCGGTCGGTGATCTGTACTCGGGGTACGACCAGTTCCAGCTAGCCGTGGAGAGCAGAGACATTACGACGATGCAAACTCCCCTCGGCCTAGTGCGAATGTGTACCCTGCCACAATGAGGGACCAACTCGGTGGCCCACATGGTGAATGCAATGAACAAGGTACTGAGGGATTGCATCCCGGACATCACCATGCCATTTCTAGACGACATCCCGATCAAAGGGTGCCCGGTGGAAGAGAAGGACGAGACACTCGGGCCGGACGGATGCCGGCGATTCGTGGCAACACACATCAACGACTGCGAGAAGGTGCTACAAAGGCTAGAGGATGTGAGGCTCACCTTCTCCGGGGAGAAATCGGCCTTCGGGCAATCAGAAATCCTGGTGGTCGGACACCTATGCGGACCATATGGCCGGAAGCCGTCTCCGGCAAAGGTAGAAGCCATCTCCGCGATGAAGACCGACTGTAGCTCAGTTACGGAAGTTCGGAGGTTCCTGGGGGCATGCGCGTTCTACCACATATGGATCCCGCATAACGCCCACGTTGCGGAGCCGCTATACGGGTTGCTGAAGAAGGGGCGAAAATTCGAGTGGCGAGACGAGCACACGGAGTCGGTCCGGAAGCTGAAGGAAGCCCTTGCGGCAGCACCGGCGCTCCGGAAGGCTGACTACGAGAAGGGTACCCCAGTATACATAACGGTGGATACGAGTCCGACCGGGATCGGATGGGTCGTCAACCAAGAAGACGAGGATGGCATACGGTTCCCGATCCGATTCGGCACGAAGGTCCTCAGTGAGCGACAACGAGGGTACGCCCAGGTTAAACGCGAACTCTGGGGTATCGTTTCGGCAGTAAAGGCCGACAAAGACTACCTAATCGGGACAGAAGTGATTATCGAGACGGATTGCCTGCCAATTCTCGGCATGGTTTCCGTATGCGCAACACCGGACCTGGCAATGCTCAGGTGGATAGCGTACATCAAGTCCTTGGACCCGGAAATACGACACATTTCCGGGAAAGACAACGCCATGGCCGACATGTTTTCGAGGGCGAGGTTTGATAACGAGGGCGGCATGGTTTCGGAGGACGAAGAAGTCGGCATGGACTTCTTCGAGGCGGCGTATGTGACGACCGATGGGACGAGCACTCCGGCACTTAACGACTTCGACGAGAGCAAGTACGACGGCGAGTGGCTCCAGATCGGTGGATTCTTGAGGACAATGACGCCGGATGCGTCATGGACGAAGGACGAGGCCAACCGGTTCCAGAAGAAAGCTTACCGATTTTTTCTCCAGGACGGATACTTATGGAAGCACCCGAAGAAGAGGAACGGCGTCCCGCTCCGGGTGGTGGCGATGAAGGAAGAACGGGAGGAGCTGCTGACGGCCTACCACGACAGCCCTTGGGCTGGACACCGTGGAACGTGGGCCACGTTTGAGAAGATAAAGGGGAAGTACTGGTGGTCGGGACTGTACCGGGACATGCATCGGTTCGTGACAACTTGCGAGAGCTGTCAGATGCACTCCATAGTCCAACATCGGGACGGGCTTCACCCTACGTACCCTCCGACCATCCACTTCAAATGGATGGTAGACCTGGTGACGATGCCGATAGGAGTAGGACAAATGCGGTATCTAGTCCTGGCTCGGGAAGATCTGACGAACCAGGTGGAAGGTCGGGCCCTTCAGAACAAGACGATCGCGGCCGTATGTCGATTCCTGATCGAGCACGTGATATGCCGATACGGGTGCGTCGGGAAGATCGTGGCTGATCGTGGGGAGTTGGACGTCGAAGAGGCCAAGGAGCTGTTCGACCGGTTAGGAGTCAAGCTCTCGCTTACCACTGCGTACAATCCGGAGGCGAATGGAAAGGTGGAACGCGGACACGGACCGATCGTCAAGGCATTAGTTCGGCCATGCGGAGGGCAAGTCGAGAACTTGCCACGGATGCTGCCTTACGCGTTGTGGGCTGACCGAACTACGCACAGTTCGGTAACCGGATTCATGCCGGCAGAGCTCATGTTTGGGCAGAAGCCGATCATGCCGATGGAACGTACGATCTCCTCATGGGCAACCGTGGACTGGAGAGACGAGATGAGCCGGGAGGAACTGTTGATGGCGCGCATAGTACAGCTCGAGCGAAGACCGGAGGACGTGGAGCAGGCTGCGGAAAAGCTTCGGGTGGCAAGGACGAGGAACAAAGCCCGGTTCGACCGAACGCACCGGCTCCGACCGAAGAAGATCGAGGAAGGCGACTGGATGCTAGTCTATGACAGCAGCCTCGACAACCAGCACCGAGCGACACGGAAGTTCGCAAGAAGGTGGTTCGGGCCTTACGTGGTACAAAGCGCCAACGACAACGGGACGTACCATCTGGCGGAACTCGACGGTACGAGAATGGCGATACCGGTAGCTGGGAAGCGGATCAAAGCGTTCAAGAAGCGTCACGACGACGAGCCGGATCCGGTTGACCTGAACTGCGACGACGAACGATCCGAAACCGAGGAAGAACCGACTGGCGGGGAATGAAGGCTGGACCAATTTTCTCCGTCCCAACTCAATTTGGCGCATGCCGGCGGATGTCGTGGTTAGGTGGGAGCGTAGGAACCGGCTCTTCTTGAACGTTGTACATAGAAGATCCTCGGTAGGTAGGGAGTAAATGGGAAACGGCTCCTTCCTTGCCTATAAAAGGAGGGAGACGAGGAGGGGCGAAGGATCGCGGAGAGTCGAGGACGAAGTGCTGTCGGTTTGTGGGCGAAGGCTTCCCTCTCTCTCTTTGGCTCGCAAACTCCGTGGTTGCTTTATGTGCAGGTTTCGGGAGGCTCGCGCTGCTCTGAGGAATGCCCGAGTGTTTCCGGCAGCACCTCCAACCTACTCTTCTCTTTCTGTGCATTTATGAACAGGCATCAGCATCGGTTCGTCGGCATGTTCGGTTGTAACCGACTTCGTGTTTTGTTTTATTCGTGTTCTTGTTGTTCGTCTTTGTTAATACATACATACATTCGTGTCTTTCTGTGTCGCTCTCCCACTTGCGTCTTTGCGTCGAAGGGCCGTGTCCCTGTGGATCTACGCTCGCACGTAGTGGGTCTCTTCTCCTTCCTCTCTTGCTCTTCGGTACAGGACCCCCGAGGTCCCGCCTCATTCCACGCATCCGCGAGGAATACCTCGACAACGTCCAGCTGCTCTACCTCGAGGTCCATGCTTGCTGCTATACTCAGCACCGTCCGGATGGAGGTCATCTTTACTACCGGGGCAAATATCTCGTTGATGTCCACGCCCTTCTTCTGCAGGAACCCCTTCACCACGATCTTGGCTTTGTATCTCGGGGGGTTTCCGGTATCTCCCGGTTTCAACTTGTACACCCACTTGTTTCGGAGTGCCTGCTTTCCTTTCGGCAACTCCACCAATTCGTACGTATGTTCTCATGCAGGGAATCCATCTCATCCTGCATGGCACTTAACCATTTTCGGCTGTGGGTGTCTTCCTTCGCTTCTTCGAAGCTTTCCGGTTCCCCTTCATCGGTCAGCAGAACATGCTCTGCATCCGGAAATCTCCGGGGGGCCCTTCTCTCTCTGAGAGGATATCTCCGTCTCTGGGCTTCGGTGACCGGCTCACCACTCTGCTCTTCATCCGAATCTGATTCGGGGTCTTGGCTGGTTCCGGTTTCTGCTTCCTCTACTTCTTCTTCAGCCCGTTCGGTATCCTCACCGTAACCGTCTGGTCCCTCGAGTGCTAACCGGTCTCTTGCCGGTTGGGACTGCTCATCATAGAGTCGATCCTTACCGGTCGACTCGGAGTTCATTATCTTCTCTTCCGACTCCCAGTCGGCGAGCGTCTTGTTCTCCATGAAGATAATATCTCGACTCCGGAATACCTTCTTATCGACCAGGTCCCACACTCGGTAGCCGAACTCATCGTCACCGTAACCGAGGAATATGCATGGCCGGGTCTTTGGATCTAGCTTTCCTCTCCGGTCCTTAGCTACATGCACGTACGCGAGACACCCGAACACCTTCAGATGCCGGTAGGATACTTCCTTACTGGTCCAAACTCTCTGTGGCGTGTCTCCGTCCAAGGGTACTGAGGGTGATCTGTTTATCACGTATGTCGCCGTCGACAATGCCTCAACCCAAAACTTCTTGGGTAGTTTTGCATGCGCTAGCATACTCCAGACCCTCTCCATTATGGTCTGGTTCATCCTCTCGGCCAGTCCGTTTAGTTCCGACGTCTTCGGCACGGTAAATTCGAGTCGGATTCCCTTCGAGCGGCAGTACTCCTCGAACTACCCCCGGTATTCTCCTCCGTTATTTGCTCGAACCGCCTTCAGCTTCCGACCGGTTTCTCTTTCCACTCTCGCGTGGAGCTCTTTGAAGACGGATAACACCTAATCCTTCGTCTTCAACGGTGTGGCCCACAGCTTCCGGCTGTGGTCATCTATGAACGTCACGAAGTACTGCGCTCCGGCATGTGACTTCGTGTCTACCTGACACACATCCGTATGCACCAACTCCAGTGGTGCATTACGTCTCAT
Organism: Azolla caroliniana; assembly: GCF_043228905.1. Lineage (NCBI taxonomy): Eukaryota > Viridiplantae > Streptophyta > Polypodiopsida > Salviniales > Salviniaceae > Azolla > Azolla caroliniana. Next base: position 5,106,290 of record NW_028230441.1, on the reverse strand, counting down.
CGGTGGCCTTGGTCGGAAGGAGGTCCGGTTCTGCTTACCGGCCAGACAATCAGTGCACTTCTCTAAGTGCATGTTCTTCACTGGAATGAGGTTGTCGTCTGCAAGCCTCTTCATCCCCTTCTCGCTCATATGACACAACCTCTTGTGCCACAGCTCACCGGCAGTGTCAGATGCCAGGTTCAGTTCTTCCAAGCATAACCGGGCATTCATCAGGTACAGTGTGTTTACCTTCCGGGCCCGAGCCACAATCAGGCTCCCTTTACTGAACTTCATGATGTCGTTCCGGATGCTACCCGTGTAGCCCTCATCATGTAGTCGACCGGCTGATATCAGGTTCAGACGAACCTCCGGAACGTGACGGACATCCTTCACCAGCAACTTGCATCCGGTTGGTGTTGTCAGCCACACGTCTTCTATGCCGACAATTCGGCATGTTCCTTCATTCCCCATCCGGACACAGCCGTGATCATCGGCTGAATAGGATGAGAAGCATTTCCGGTCCGGGGTAAGGTGGAACGATGCTCCGGAGTTTACCACCCAAGTCATCTCGTCGCCGGCAAGGTTTATCTCACACTCCTCGGTGATGAGCATCAACTCTTCTTCACTTGCCACGATTGCCGTCGTTCCCTTCCGGTCCGGCCCCCTCCGGTCTTTACCGTTCCGGTCCGGGGTTTGCTTCGAATCGGTACCGTCGGTTTCCTTGTCTTTACGGAAATGCCGACAGTTCTTTTGGAAGTGACCCGGCTTGCCGCAATAGAAGCAAGTGGGCCTCCCCCTTGACTTTGACCGTGTCCCCGACTTCTCCCGGTTCTGGGGACTACGGTTTCTATGTCTTCCGCGTTCTGATTCGGTAAGGAGCGCTTTGGAGTCGGAGCTCGTATCTTTATCCTTCCGACGCGCCGCCTCATCTAGCAAGCTCGACTTTACTCTTGCTAGGGATAACCGTTTTCCTTCCGGTACGGCGTTGCCCAAAGTGACAACCAACGTCTCCCAGCTATCCGGGAGGGAACCGAGCAGGAGTAGCGCTAGTACCTCATCGGCAAGAGGTACTTCCAATGACGTTGCCTGGTGTATCAGCCCCTGGAAGGCATTCATATGCTCTGCCATGCTGGAGCCATCTTGGTACCGGAGTCTTACTAGCTTCCGGAATACCGAAACCTGGTTAACAGCATTTTTGTTTTGAAACATTATGCCGATCTTCTCCCAGAGCTCATGAGCCTTGCTCTCTTCATTGAAGTTGTTGTACAGGCTCATGTCGATGAAGCACCGTATGTACGTCGTTGTCTTCATGTGCATCACCTCCCATATCGCGGCGTCGATTTTGTCAGGTCTCTTGTCCCCAAACTGAACCGGCAGCCAGAGGTCTTTAACCACGAGCATGTCCCTCATCTTCGACTTCCACACTGAGTAGTTGGAGCCGGTGAGCTTGAACATGCCGCCAAATGATTCATCCATTTTCTGTGTCGTCTTGCTCTAATACCACTTGACAGGAACTGGTCGTTCCTTATGCGCAACGCTCAGCCACAACCAAGCTTAGAATGATACACAGAAAATGGGAAATAAGACGCGACACAAAAAAAAATACACAGGAGGTTTACGTGGAAAACCCCAAACTAGGGGAAAAAACCACGGCAGCCCACAGGCTGCAAACTGTCACTATGTAAGAATGTACAAAACAGTGAGTTCACGGAGGCAACGACCTCGGACTCACAATCTTCGCCACAGGCGGCGGTTACAACAGAGGCAGCGACCTCTTTCTCTCTCTCTCTTTGTACAACGTTACGTACTCTCTCTTCTTCTTGCACCAACAAGAAAAATGACAACAACTACAACTACAACTAAAAGTTTGCCCTAAGTCATATTTATACTAATATGACTTTTCAGCTATTTACAAATATAGCCGCGATGGGCTCTCAGAAACATATTTACGAATATGTCTCTTCATCCGGTTCTCACCGGGTCTGTACCATCCGGCTCTCTGTAGTCGGGTATTCCTCATCCGGCTCTCCGTAGCCGGGTACTCCTCATCCGGTTCATACCGGGCCTGCACCATCCGGCTCTCCGTAGCCGGGTACTCCTCATCCGGTTCATACCGGGCCTGCACCATCCGGCTCTCCGTAGCCGAGTACTCCTCATCCGGTTCATACCGGGCCTGCACCATCCGGCTCTCCGTAGCCGGGTCCTCCTCATACGGTTTCGGCCTCGGCCTATCGGCCTCGGCCAAGTTTGTTCATCGGCACTATTCTTCTCCCTTCCCATCCGGAGGGACCTGTCTCCCAACAAACTCTTCCCTAAAACTAAGCATTGAATCCCATAACCTTTTAAAATGCTTTTGATTCCCGAAGATAACATCAAAATTGTGTGTAAAACTTTTATATTGACCACGTAGTGTATGATTGAACAACAACCAGAATTCAACAATTATAATAGAAACATCGGGAGGGACATTGTCGAAACTTATGGACATCGAACCTTCCAAATCGCCCAACTAAAGATCTTTGCTTGAAGGGGTCCTCTACAATTTAACTCTCTTTAATTGTCACATTCTACATTTGCCCAATACAAGATAAAACTTCCATAACATATCCAATCGCATCTCACTATCCCCATGAGTTTTGGCTCTCAAAAAGCCTTAACACTTCTTCAAACTCACGGCATCATCACGAAAACATGAAGCTATGCAATGCAAACTTAGTACATGATAAATATCACTTATTGCATGTCCAATGCATAAGGTAATTTGTGAGAAATATGATGACTTGTTAAATGGGCATGGTAATGTGAGTATCATATTCAAATTTCTATAGAGAAGGGTGACCACATGTGTGCTTGCATTATTTTCAAATGGAGAGCTTTGACTATAGATTAGTAACCCCCCTTCTTAGTAAGGAGTAACAAACAAGATGATATCTCCATATTTCAAAAGTGGCCTTGTCATGGATGATGAAATATCTATTCTATTCTCCCCATTAAATTCATAAAATTGAGAGAACCCAAGTTCGTTCCTCACCATGGGCCCATATCATAGACCACAATGTTGTTCTCGTCACAACATGTGGGTTAATGCACAGAAGTTTATATCTGTGTCACATGTTACAATTAGCTTAACTATCCTAGAAGCAAGATCTATGGTGGCGGGGAGTCGAGACAATGTCTACTCTATTGTTGGAAAGAAGACAAGGATGGGATATCAATTCACTTCTAAGCCTACAAACAAACACTAAGAAGGAATAAGAAGCTTAACCTAACTTAATCACTCAATGTTAACCATATAGAAAAGCCGTGAAAAAGAGAAGAGAAAAAGCACAAATAACGTATTAAGGAGTCTTATCCAACAAGTTGCAATCGACCCAAACACTTAAGATGGAAGCTTCAGTTTTCAGCCTTATAGTTTATAAGAATATTACACTTAGGATCATCACTAAGGAGAGGGTTTAAGCACTAACTAATATTCTCTAAAAACGAAGAAAACGCTTAAAAGAATTATAAAAGTGTTTTTCATAACATTTACAATTCATTGGCCTTCTCACATTATCCCAATTCCCATTACTCTCTCCCTTCTTCCTTTGCCTGTTTTGTAGCCACCATGCCTATTACTCTTACTCTGACCAATGTCCAAGTTTATTAAATTTGTTAACAACCACTTTGTTTGCATACTTATTTTGACCAATGGGAATAGGGGAATCTAGAAATTAAAAAGGTAAATGCTCTTGGATCTCAATAGTTCATTTAAGCAAAGGATCAACTAGTGCATGTTCCATGCATGGGTTGTTTTGTTAGTATAGAATAAGTTGGGAGAGAAGTTTTCTAAATGACAAGCTAGCTCATCGTTGTTTTCCTTTTTTCCTTAAATATAAAACAATTTTATAGAATCCTAGATAGGAAGAGATTCCTATGTTCTAATTTGTTTCCCCCTGCACAGTTGTTAAAAAAACATATATTCTATATTTATAGGGAATTGGTAAATTCACAGTTTTTTCTATATTTTCACAATTTTTTTTTTGAGTTCAGAAATATGATTACAAATGATAGCCACATTCCATCCCCCCCAAAAAACTGTGAAAATACAAAAAAAAACTGTGAATTTACCAATTTCCTATCTATAATACTTTGAAGTATTCTACACGTATTCTATGTTTTAAACCTATCATTTTAAAATGTTCATATATTCCATGTATTTAACATATTTTATCTAGAGAATCGAATACATATTCTAAGCACTTAAAAAGGGTTGAATACTTTTAGAATACATAGCATACATATTTTACTTGTATTGTATGCCAAATATTCCACAATTATGTTATCATGTATATAAATCTTCTCTATAATCCTATACAGGAAGAGAGAAATATATTCCAATAGAGCCTCGATATTGCTATAACCATAGATTGACCCATGTGTGATATTCGTCGCATTCGCCATCCATAATATTCGAGAATACAAAATGACCCCAAGAATATTACAGAGCCATTTGTTTATTTATTTATTTATTTATTTTTAAAAATTATATTTATTATTAAAAGATTATTACTCATCTTTTTAATGCCAGTCTTAAAATTATCAAATTTATTATTGTATTCACATTGTATGACCGTATGTAACCGGGAATGGCAGATTGGGCAGTGAGGGCACTCAATGGCTAAATGGCCAGAGCCCGAGCAGGCCGTGCATTGGAGAGCCTGTCAGAAGCGGTGGTCCTCTTGTGGAGGGAGAGTGCTTTGTAGTGTGGAAAAAGTTGTATTGTGTTGTGTCTGATCGATTGCGAGGACACGTGCGATTACCTGCTCAATTGTCTGTTGGGAGAAGTCGATTAGTGTGAGGGTTGTCCGCAGAGGCTCCCGTAAGCCGACGAGGAAGGTATCCGGGATGTGGTGTGCGGAGACATCCTGGGCGAGTTGGCGATAAAGATCCTGAAACCGGATCGTGAACTGGGTGACTGTCTCCTGGGATTCTTGGCTAATGGTAAAAAACTGCCATAGCAGTTCTCGCTTCGGCACTTCACGATGAAAAACCTCAAGGAATTGAGTGCAAACGTCTTGGAACGTTGCGAACTCCCCCGGGTCGAGACGAGAATACCAGTGAGCGACCGGTCCATCGAAGGATAGTGTGAATTCCGCGATTTTGGAAGACTCGATCTGTTAAACACAGTGCTCGGCCACAACCGAGGAATAGGATCAACTCGCAGAAAACAGGAAATACAAAATGCACGAAGACAATAGAGAGAAGAGTACACAGGATGTTTTACGTGGAAAACCCTAAATGGGAAAAACCACGGGAGTCCTCAAACTCCAACTATCACTATAAACAGAGATGTACAATGGTGAAGCTACAAGGCAACAACCTTGAGCTCACTGTCTTCGCCGCAGGCGGCGGTAATACACAGAGGCAACGACCTCTTCGTTTCTCTCTCTCTCTCTCTCTCTCTCTCTCGGCTGCACACTTAGCTCCCTCTAAGTGGAAAACCAGAAAAATGAGTAACAGCTTGTAAACTGTTTGCCCTAAGTCATATTTATACACATATGACTTTGGGGCTATTTACAAATATAGCCTCAAGGGCCCTTGGCAAACATATTCACAAATATGTCCCCGCATCCGGATCTCTCTCCGGGTACATTCGTCATCCGGCTCCGTAACCGGGGTCTTCATCATCCGGCTCCGTAGCCGGGGTCTTCATCATCCGGCTCCGTAGCCGGGGTCTTCATCATCCGGCTCCGTAGCCGGGGTACTCTTCATCCGGCTTCATGGCGGGTACTCTTCAACCTCCGGTTCCGTAACCGCAACCGGGCTTGCCGTCATTCATCTCCGAACATCCCATCCGGAGGGACCGAAATCCCAACAAACTCCCCCTTCACTTCGGCATGGGATGTCTTTCCAGTCCGACCCTCTTCCGGCACGCTTCCAGCTTGTCGGGTGTGAGCACTTTGGTCAGCATATCTGACCCGTTCTCGTCCGTGTGGATCTTCGTTAGCACGAACTCCTGGTCTTCTATCCTTTCCCAGATCCAGTGATATCTTCGCTGGATGTGCTTCGTCCGGGAGTGATAGGCCGCGTTCTTCGCAAGGTGGATGGCACTCTGACTGTCGCAGTAGAGTCGGTACTCCTCCTGCCGGATACCGAGCTCTTTAATGAAGTCCTTCATCCATATTATTTCCTTGCCGGCTTCAACAGCCGCCATGTACTCCGCCTCCGTGGTTGACAACGCAACCGTCTTCTGCAGCCTCGACTGCCACGAAACAGCTCCCCCTGCATACGTCATCACATACCCTGATGTGGACCGGCTGGTATCTGCATCAGCCGACATATCCGAATCTGTAAAGCCATCGAGTTCGGGCTTACCGGAGCCAAATCGGAGGCACACGTTTGCCGTGCCCTTCAGGTATCAGAGTATCCACTTGACCGCGTTCCAGTGATCTTTGCCGGGATTGCTCATGTACCGGCTCACCACTCCGACTGCATATCCTATGTCCGGTCTTGTACACACCATTGCGTACATCAAGCTTCCGACGGCAGAGGCATATGGTACTTTCATCATGTCCTCCTTCTCAGCCTTTGTCTTGGGGCTTTGCTTGCTGGACAACTTGTAGTTTGCCGGGAGGGTTGACCCGACCGGTCTTGCTTCCGACATGTTGAACCGGTGAAGCACCTTTGTCACGTACTTCTCCTGTGACAGCCACAATTGCTTCTTCTTCCGGTCCCGGATGATGTGCATCCCTAGTATTTGCCTCGCCGGACCCAGGTCCTTCATTGAGAAGGTTCGGTGAAGCGCTTTCTTCAGCATCCGTATCTTGACCTGGTCCCGTCCGACGATCAACATGTCGTCCACGTATAGGAGGAGTATTAGAAAGTCTCCTCCTTCGAACTTCTTCACAAACACGCAGTGATCGGACTGCGTTTTGTGGTACCCTTCGTCGGTCATGAAGGAGTCGAACTTCCGGTACCACTGCCGAGGAGCCTACTTCAGTCCGTAAAGGCTCTTCTTCAACCGCCATACCAGGTGCTCCTTCCCTTTCTTCTCGAATCCTTCCGGTTGCTGCATGTAGATCTCTTCTTCGAGGTCACCGTGAAGGAATGCCGTCTTCACGTCCATCTGTTCTACCTCGAGGTCCATGCTTGCCGCTATGCTCAGCACCGTCCGGATGGAGGTCATCTTCACTACCGGGGCAAATATCTCGTCGAAGTCGACGCCCTTCTTCTGCTGGAACCCCTTCACCACGATCCTGGCTTTGTATCTCGGGGGGTTTCCGGCATCTCCCGGTTTCAGCTTGAACACCCACTTGTTTCGAAGTGCCCGCTTTCCTTTCGGCAACTCCACAAGTTCATATGTGTGGTTCTCATGCAGGGAACCCATCTCCTCCTGCATGGCACTTAACCACTTGCGGCTATGGGTGTCAAGCTTTGCTTCTTCAAAACTCTCCGGCTCCCCCTCGTCGGTTAGCAGCACGTGCTCTGGTTCCGGGAATCTCCGGGGGGGCCTTCTCTCTCTTAGAGGATATCTCCGTTCCGGAGCTTCGGTAACCGGCTCCTCCGTTTCCTCTTCATCCGAATCCATTTCGGGATCGGGGCCAGTTCCGGTATCGGTTTCATCTTCCTCGGCCGGTTCTGTTTCTTCACCGTCTTCGGCCGGATCCACGAGTGCTAACCGGTCCCTTGCCGGTCGGGACTGCTCCTCGTAGAGTTGATCCTCACCGGTCGACTTGGAGCTCTTCATCTTCTTCTCCGACTCCCAGTCGGCGAGTGTCTTGTCCTCCATGAAGATGATATCTCGACTCCTGAATATCTTCTTGTCGACCGGGTCCCATACTCGGTAGCCGAACTCGTCGTCGCCGTAACCGAGGAATATGCATGGCCGGGTCTTTGGATCTAACTTTTCTCTCCGGTCCTTTGCCACATCCACGTATGCGAGACACCCGAACACCTTCAGATGCCGGTAGGATACTTCTCTACCGGTCCACACTCTCTGCGGCGTGTCTCCGTCCAAAGGTACTGAGGGTGATCTGTTTATCACGTGTGTCGCCGTCGACATTGCCTCAGCCCAAAACCCCTTTGGTAATTTCGCATGCGCCAGCATACTCCGGACCCTCTCCATTATGGTCCGGTTCATCCTCTCGGCCAGCCCGTTCAGTTCCGGCGTCTTCGGCACAGTAAACTCGAGCCGGATTCCCTTCGAGCGACAGTACTCCGCGAACTGCCCCCGGTATTCTCCTCTGTTATCCGCTCGTAGTGCTTTCAGCTTCTTGCCGGATTCTCTTTCCACTCTCGCGTGGAGTTCTTTGAAGACGGACAATACTTAGTCCTTTGTCTTCAACGGTGCCGTCCACAGCTTCCGGCTATGGTCATCTATGAATGTTACGAAGTACTGGGCTCCGCCATGTGACTTCGTTTCTACCTGACACACATCAGTGTGTACCAACTCCAATGGTACACTACGTCTCATCGGTGGTCTTGAGCGGAAGGAGGTCCGGTTTTGCTTACCGGCCAGACAGTCGGTACACTTCCCCAAGTGTACGTGCTTTACCGGTATCAGGTTGTCTTCGGTAAGCCTCTTCATCCCCTTCTCGCTCATGTGGCACAGTCTCTTGTGCCACAGCTCACCGGCAGTGTCAGCTGCCACGTTCAGCTCCTCCGGACATAGCCGGGAATTCATCAGGTACAGTGTGTTGACCTTCCGGGCCCGAGCCACTATCAGGCTCCCTTTGCTGAACTTCATGACACCGTTCCGGATGCTACCCGTGTAGCCTTCATCGTCTAGCCTCCCGGCCGAAATCAAGTTCAATCGAACCTCCGGAACGTGTCGGACATCCCTCAGCAGCATCTTGCATCCGGTTGATGTCATCAGCCACACGTCTCCTATGCCGGCAATCCGGCATGTACCTTCATTTCCCATCCAGACACAGCCGTGCTCACCGGCTATGTAGGATGAGAAGTATTTCTTCTCCGGGGTCAGGTGGAACGACGCTCCGGAATCGACCACCCAGGTCATCTCTTCACCGGCAAGGTTCAGCTCCCTCTCTTCGGTAATGAGCATTATCTCTTCTTCACTTGCCGCGAGTGCCGTCGTTCCTTTCCGGTCCTGCCCTCGCCGATCCGGACCTCTCCGGTCCGTGGCTCCCCGGTATGCACCGTTTCGCTCCGGTGACTTCTTCGAATCGGTACCGTCGGTTCCGTTGTCTTTCCGGAAATGCCGACAGTTCTTCTGGAAGTGCCCCGGCTTCCCACAGTAGAAGCATGTAGGTCTTCCCCTCGACTGCGACCGTGTCCCCGACTTCTCCCGTCTTTGCGGACTCCGGTTCCGTTGTCTTCCCCATTCCGATTCGGTAAGCAGCGCCTTCGAGTCGGAGGCCGGTTCTTTATCTCTCCGACGCGCTTCTTCATTTAGAATACTTGTCTTTACCGTTAGTAAAGACAAGTTCTCTTCCTTACAGGAGGTGCTGAGAGTAACTACCAAGTTCTCCCAGCTCTCCGGAAGGGTACACATCAGCATGATGGCTTGCATTGCGTCATCCAACGGGAACTTGATCGCCGCAAGCTGGTTCACGAATCCCATGAACGTGCTGACGTGTTCGACCATGCTCTCGCCGTCCCGGTACTTAAGATTCACTATCTTCCTCATCAGGGAGGTCCAGGTCAGAGCATTCTTCCTCTCATACAGTCCGGACAGCTTCTGCCACATCTCATAGGCGTTTGTATCGTTCGCCACATGTTGCAGAACACTTACATCGACATATTGCCGGATCGTCGCTACGGCTTTCCGGTTCAGGAGCTTCCACTCCAACTCTATTACTCCCTTGGGTATCTCGGCATTGTCGATCGGTTCGTACATGTCTCGGACGATGAGAAGGTCTTCCATCTTTATCTTCCAGTCGGCGTAGTTCTGTGAGTTCAACACCATCATGCCCGGGGGCCCACTACCGCCGCCTTCCATTTTCTGTGTTACCGTTGCTCTGATACCACTTTGTTAAACACAGTGCTCGGCCACAACCGAGGAATAGGATCAACTCGCAGAAAACAGGAAATACAAAATGCACGAAGACAATAGAGAGAAGAGTACACAGGATGTTTTACGTGGAAAACCCTAAATGGGAAAAACCACGGGAGTCCTCAAACTCCAACTATCACTATAAACAGAGATGTACAATGGTGAAGCTACAAGGCAACAACCTTGAGCTCACTGTCTTCGCCACAGGCGGCGGTAATACACAGAGGCAACGACCTCTTCGTCTCTCTCTCTCTCTCTCTCTCTCTCTCGGCTGCACACTTAGCTCCCTCTAAGTGGAAAACCAGAAAAATGAGTAACAGCTACTAAGCTGTTTGCCCTAAGTCATATTTATACACATATGACTTTGGGGCTATTTACAAATATAGCCTCAAGGGCCCTTGGCAAACATATTCACAAATATGTCCCCGCATCCGGATCTCTCTCCGGGTACATTCATCATCCGTCTCCGTAGCCGGGGTCTTCATCATCCGGCTCCGTAGCCGGGTACTCTTCATCATCCGGCTCCGTAGCCGGGTACTCTTCATCCGGCTTCATGCCGGGTACTCTTCATCCTCCGGTTCCGTAACCGCAACCGGGCTTGCCGTCATTCATCTCCGGACATCCCATCCGGAGGGACCGAAATCCCAACAAGGATAAACACCTTCAATAAACCATGTGGCTATTAGTATCAAGGGTCACGGTACGTGAAGATTACTTCTCAACAGAGATTGAGTTAGGAAACAGTAGGGGGGGAATTATACTGGCCACAACTAGTGTAGGTTACTGTTTACCATGCGCGTAGCTTAAACTTACGATTACGAAAAGATCACAGAATAAGAAGAACAACAAGAGTTATATATTAAATTGAGATTCCCTTCCTCAGTTACAGTACACGGCCCTCAGCCAGAATAAAGCTATGTAGTGATGAGGACTCGTAAGCAATAATTTCCCTAACAGTATCTATATATTCCCCCATACTGAGGTACACAGGTCTTGGTTTATATAGCCTTTTACTACCCAAGGTTGAACCCTCGGCTGATTGTAAGGCTCAGACTTGGTTGCGTTTTGTTTACCAACTTCCTTAATTACTTTTCTACCTACCGATGGCCTTTTATTTCCTAATTTACTTTTCTAGCCCATTGACAACATTGACAAGGGAGCATTCGGTCTTGCCCATGCACCTCTCCTTTCACAAAGGCATTCAAAACTTTGTCTCACATGTGTAAAAGTTGCTTGTGTGTTCATGTGTGTTGTGATAATGGAGCGTTCGGGCTTGCCGATGCACCTCTCCTTTCAAAAAGAAATTCGGAAATTTGTCATCCGTTGTCGTTAAGATTTCCGACTACGTTGAGAAAACCAGATGGAATGGTCAAAGGCGTCGATGTGCAACATGTGCACATATACGTTAGGAAATATATAAAAAATAATAGGGGGATATTTATCCCACATTGTAACTTCCTTCCCTCCTTGGACTATAAAACGAGGGAGGGATCTCTTTTCAATGGGTTGCCCATTTTGAGTTAGGAGGGTATACCGTTAGATCTGAGGTTCCGGTTCTGCCTCTATCTCCGGCGTAAGACCCCAATCGGCATGATGAGCCCGAGCGCTCCCCGACTAGCGGCTTGGCTGCGGACAACGGTTGTAATCTGTTATCTCTGGTCTGGCTCGTGACCGGCGTTGTATCTTGTTGTCTTGTAAATACATATATGAAGGGTTGTGCATATCTATGTCTCTATTGGTGTCAGGTGCGTTTCTTTCTTTCATTTTCTGTACATAAGAGGTGTGTGTGGAGTCGGCGTTGTGCGTGTGCTCTATCTCTCTCCCTCTCTCTTCTGTTCGGAAACCTCTGGTACGCGTTCGGAATCGCTCTGGTTTGGACCACATCAGGCACAACCAGTTCCAGAGAGAGTCGGTCTCCCGGAATCCATCTCTTCCTGGTTTGTGACCCCGGTGATCCCGCCTGATCGGACACGTGCACGTGGAATGCCACGAAACCATGTGTGTATGTAAGCCTTTTCCTTGTGTGTCCGTGTGTAAACCTTCCTCTCGTGCATTCATTCTCCTTGTGACTAGGGGTTCATTCGGGCTTGCCCATGCACTTCTCCTATTCACGAACACATTTGAATATTCGTGAATTCCTCTTCTTGTGCGTGTGAGCTCTAATTCCTTCCCGTCCATAACCCCATCGGTTCCGCCTCACAATCTGCAAATAGTGACGGATTTTCACGACATAATCATTGAAGATCTTTATGTAAGGTTTAAGGTAAGGGCATCAACCGAACCATCTTGTTTATATTTTGGGAGCTTGGAGAATATAGCAAGCAATTGACCAAAGAGAGTGACTCTTCACTCATGTTTGTGGCTATTGCCACGTAGCATAATAATCATTAAGCCATGAGATTACCAATGTCTATCCATATGTGATATTTGCCCAAATCAAGGATGTGGCATTTCATTTAGCTCTTCCTTTATATAAGTATCTCCAACTAGTGCTCCATGTCTCATCGAAGGAACCTTTTGGTTCTAGTTCCATTCCGAAATTTCACAACTTTGTCCCCACCTCTAGTTCAACTTGTTCATGAACCAAAAGTTCCGGCTCAAAGTTATTTTGGACACAAGGATCATTTACAACTAGTAACAAAATATACTACCTCGTTAATCGGTTAGATTATACAAATAGTGATTAAACTTGAGAATCCATAGCTCGAATGTTGTTTCTTTTTCCTGAAAAAAATATCCTCCATTGGTATTAAAATGAAAGTGGCCAAAGGCCATGTACAAAATAGTCTAATATTACTACGAATATTGTAAAGTCGTGCCGAATGACCCTAGCCAATCTTTCTAGGTAAAGATAAGTAAGAAAAAAAACCCCTCGCCAATCTTTCTAGGCAAAGAAAGTACAATGAAGCCATACCATTCTCCAAATCAGCAAGATGCCTAGTCCAACCTCCAGAAAAAAGCCAACAAAGGAGTTCGTGGTTTCTTTTTTTGGCGCCAACTTGATGATAAATTCAATTGCCTCTTTTGCCACGTCAACATTCCCATGAAGGTGGGAAGATCTTAATATAAACATCCATGATGATAAAGAAGGCTCATCAGGAAGCTTTTGCAACAAGTTAGTTGCTGCTTCGACGCCACATGACCTTTTGTCATGTGCCATGTTCACTCATCCCATAAGCATGAGAATGACTTTGGATACCTAGACATCATTCAAGGATCTATGGCAATCACCAATAAACAGACATATTCTGACATTCAACTATAATCCAATGATATTGCCTTATCGAAACTTAATTTCCCAACCTCCAAATTCCCCCATTTACTACAAGCATGCAATAGTACAAGACTAATTGTAGGGTAATTTGAAAATGGCATCATTTTTATAATTGATACTGTCTTATTGAAGAGACCGGCATTTCCAAAAGTTTGCCCCATGGAAGTATAATGCTCTACGTTTGGAGAAATGCCATATTTTCTGATCATGTTCCCAAAAAGCCTTTCGGCCTCACACAACTTCCCCCAACGACCACATGCATTTAAAACGCATATGAAGGTGACCTCATTTGGAGTGAGCCCCTCAATTTTCATATGTTCAATATCGGTAAGTGTTGCACTAATACATAATTGTTCTTGTTGGGCATACCCTACAATTAATGCATTCCATGTTACCACATTTCGTACTAGAAGCTCTTCAATCACTTCTTGTGCTTTTACAAGACATCCACATTTCACATACATATCAACCAACGCAGTCCCAAGCATAATATCTTTCTCCAAAAAACCCTTACTGTAAATAACATGATGAATTTGTTTCCCCTTCTCTATGGCTCTAGTACTACCACATGCCTTCAAGATACAGATAAAAGTAACCATATCTAGAGAAATGCCCATGCTTTGCATTTGTTCAAATGAATCAAGTGCTTTGTGGCATTGTCCATGTTGGACATATGTTGTAATGAGTGCATTCCAAGCTATTCACATCTTGAAAAAAAAACTTTTCCATCACTTCCTTGGCTGTTCCAAATATACCACATTTGGCATACATGTCCATCAAAGCATTGCCAAATACCATCACATCATTAACCACCAGAGCCATATCCGCAATCTCACCATGAATTTCTTTTGCCTTGTCAATAGCTTCTACACTTCCGCAAGCCTTCAAGATGTAAATCAAAATAATTGTATTAGGAGACAAGCCCTCACTTTGCATCCTTTCAAAACAATTTAATACTTTATGGCATTGCCCATGCTCAACATACCCTTGAATTAGTGTATTCCAAGTGACAACATCTCTAATAGGACACTCTTCCAACACTTTCTGTGCTTGTGCAATCGTACAACATTTAGCATACATGTCAACCAGGGCATTACAAAGCATCACATCCTTCCCAAGAAATCCCCTACTAAAAATCACATGGTGAAAGTGTTTGCCCTTGTCTAGAGCTCCGATTCTACCACATGCCTTCATAATAGAAAGAAATGTGATCACATTCGAAGAGAACCCTTCACTTTGCATCCGCTCAAAATATTTCAATGTTATGTCCATGTTCAAGTGTACTATGTGATTAGTGCAATCCAACACACAACATTTTGACTAGGGAGCCCTTGTAGCACAACTTTTGCTTTTGCAAGCATCTCACATTTCACATACATATCCACGATCACAATATTCTTCTCTAACAAGTCCCACCTTGTCTCAATCTCATCATGAATCTTGATGCCTTCATTTATTGATCTTGTGTTGCCACATGCTTTCAGGATGGAAATGAATGGTATTGCATTAGGAGAAATTCCTTCAGCTTGCATTTGTTCTAAACAACTCAGTGCTTCGTTATCTTTCCCATTGGGTGTGTAGCCTTCGATTAGTGCTTACCACGACACTTCATTTCGAATAGGAAGCACATCAAGAACATATTGTGCTTCGGTAAAGAGATCACATCTAGCATACATATCTAGTAAAGTTGTGCCAAGAATGATATTCATATTAATCAAGCCTCTACTCACAGTCTCATTATAAATCTCTTTGCCCTCGTCAATAGCACCTATGGTACCACAAGCTTTCATGATGCAAATGAAGGTGATTGCATTGGCAAGATAACCCTCATATCCCATCCTTTCAAAGCCTTTCAATGCTTCGTAACCTTGGCATTGTTGGGCATATCTAGCAATTAGTGAAGACCAAGAGACTTCATTTCGAATAGGAAGCTCTTCACGCGCTTGTTTTGATTTTGCAAGCATACCACATTTAGCATATATATCAACCAGGCTAAGCCGATTTGAAGACCATCCAACACTAACGTTGAAGAGCATCCTTCTTGTGGGCACATCAAGGGTCTATGAGAAGACCAATTTACTCCTCGTGATGCACATCCCATCAACTTTGTTCCAGGCAACAATTTCCAAGTATGCAGAACCTAGGATGCACGAATCAACAAAATGAATCTAGACTATTTCCTCCCCCCACATGATTTGATTCGGCCCCCACACCATCATCACTCATCCGCTCATCATGGTACTATGCTTCAATCCCTACCGCCACACCATCATCACTCATCATAATGAGAAACCTAAAATCTTCTTCATTTAGTCCACATCAACATTTGGATCTCACCGACCATCTTGTCATCTTGTCGATGCCCACCGACATCTTGTACTGACAGCAAAAAATGAGTCTAAAAGTTTCCTCACCTACTCATAATAATCAACTCCCCCCCCACCACCACCACCATCATCTTCGCTCATCCTTATCACAAAGAAAAATTTCTTCCCTCAGTCCACATCAACCATCTCGTCGATTACCACCAGATTCATGTACAAATAACAACAAAATGAATCTAGAATGATTCCTACTCATGCTCTGCTTCGGCCTCCACACCATCATCACTCATCCTCTCATCATGGCAATATGCTTCAATCTCTACCTTCATCATCACTCATCCTAATGAACAACATAAAATCATCTTCATTCAATCCTCATTAACATCTAGCCGGCCATCTTGCCATATCACTGATTGTCATTAACATCCTATACAGACAACAAAAAATGAGTCTAAAAAGTTCCTCGCCTTCTCATGATATTAGCTTCAGCCCCTACAACATCAGATTCACTCATCCTTACAAAAAACCAAAAAATGAACTTCCTCCAATCCACATCAATCATCTCAATATCGTCGATGATCACCAACATATCAACTTCCTTCTCATGATGACAGCTTCAGTCCCTACAACATCATCACTCATCCTAACAAAAACAGAAAATGAACTTCATTCAATCCACATCAACCATCTTGTTATCGCCGATGAACCCCAACATATCAACTTCCTTTTCAAACACAAAAAAAATCAAAAAGTTATGTTGTCATGTGAAGAAAGTATATTTCATCCCAACTTAAGAATGAAATAAGAAAGGATTGGCCACTTCTTGTATCCAGTCTCCCTCAAATTGCACTACCGAAATGTAGTATGGACACTTTGAGGCAAGTTATAGGAATGTCAGTTTCCGCTCCATCTATGGAGATTATTCCAGTCATCCCCCTCCCTTAGCATTTCCTGAATGTAGTATGGACGCTTTGTGAAAAGATGTAGATATGTCGGTTTCCATTTCTTCTTTGGAAATTGTTCCAGTCATTGACCCAATGCCAGAACAAGCTCCGACGAAAGTTGAAACGTCAGTTCAGAAAATGATAACCTCTTTTTATCATAACGATACAAAGGTAGATGCTCAATCATATTCAGTTGTTTTATAGACAGGGATCGGGTAGTCACCTTATGTTTTTACATCCGCAAAGGATACTATAGAAGCGCTTGGGAATAGCAAAAATAGAGTATATAAAGACTATCGTATTTTATTCAAGGATTCTCGTGTGGAAAAAAGAATAACAAGAGCAGTAACATCTTCTCAAAAGGAGAGACAAGTAGTTTTGACTGATAAGAGGTCTTCTCCATCTCAATCTTGATATGGATTATTTAATATCTTGGAACCTTCAAGGATTAGGTGTGAGTCGTTGTAATAGAGTAAAATGTTACTTGAATCAAGAATTATTTCTATCTTCTATAGGTCGACTTGATATGCCATGTTTTCGAGAACACCATCTTAATTCGCGAAGGATAGCGTCGATTAGAAATTTATTGTGTGGTAGTTGGATTTATGAATGGGTTCCAGTGTTTGGACCCTCTGGTACTCAAGGTGGTCTTTGTATCGCACTTAGAATGCAATGGCAGACTCATGTGCAAGCTAAAGGAGTCTTGCATGGTGGTAGAGTTCAATATATGCTTATTCTTATTTTTGGAAAATTGATTGGTTTTTTTAATGTATATGCTCCGAATTCTACTACTACAAGAATTCGATTGTGGATATGTTATTGCAAGATCTTCCTATGGCACAACATTGGTGTATGTGTGGTGATTGGAACATTATTGAAAGCCTTATTGATACATTAGGTGGATCTTCTGCTACTATCTCGGGTTTGGAATTGCGTGAGTGGGAGAAATTAATTTTCAAATATGAAGTTACTGATTTGTGGCATATTCTTATTTTCTCTCGCATGCTTGATTCCTTGTTATATTCACGTTCCAATAGAAGAAGTGATGCTCTTAATTTGCCGAGAATAGATAGGTTTTATGCAGATTCTTTTTTGGGGGATCATGGAGGATATGTGGGTATTATATCGGGCACTTCATTCTCAGATCATGCTCCGATTATGCTCAACTTTTGTATGGACAGTCATACTTCTATTTCTCGATTGTATGTGCCAAGGTTTATTGTTGATGATATGAATTTGCAGCATACCGTTTTTTCACTTTGGAGAATGGCGGTAGGGGATTCTAATTGTTAGAAAATACAAAATGCTCTTCTGGCAGTTTCCAACTTCTTTATACAACAAGCTAAGTTAAAACAGAGTAATTACGCTAGAAGTTTGTTGAATGCTAAGAGAGGTGTGGCTTCTCTTCAAATTTTGCAAGAAAAACAACCTCATTCTCAATGTATTCATTCTAAATTACAAAATGCTATGATGCTTAATATTTCTTCTTTGCAGCAAAAACGTGCTCAATTCTTTTTTCAAGCATTTGCAGCAAGACGGTGTGCAAAAGGTAACACCATGTCAATAAAAAGAACCAACATGTTATGCCTAAAAGAAATAAAATTCAGATTGTACAGTTGAAAATATCTTACGGCACTGTCACAATGGATAGAGATGAAATGGGCATATTGTAGCCACTTATTATGAGTCGTTGTTATTAGCAGATATTCTAAGTGTTGAAACTCTACATATGCGTCAAAAAATATGGACTGCTACAGCGGTTAAGGTAACATCTCGGATATCGCATCAACTTCATCGTCCATTTTCCTCCTTTGAAATATTGCAGGCTATCAAAGGTATTGCACCATATGTGTGCCCGGGAGTAGATGGAATGGAGAGAGAATTTTTCATTACATATTGGGATTTGTGTGTTGATGATTTACTTGCAGCATTTCAAGAAATGTTCAATACAGGTATTATGCCACAAATGTGGAAAGAGGGATTGATATACCTCATTCTGAAAGGTGATGTAGTTACAAATGAGGTTAAGGGTGGTGCCCCATTACTTTATTGAATACAATCTACAAAATTTATGTTAAGTTATTGGCTTTGAGATTACAACCCTTAATTCCGGATTTTGTGCATGCATCTCAGAAGGGATTTATGCAAGAACGTAGTATTTTTTATAATGTTTTTCTATTCTGGGAATTAACAGGGATTGCAACGAAGAATAAAGAAGATCTTGTGGTACTTTTATTAGATTTTGAAAAGGCATGTGACAGACTTAATTGGGACTTCATGGAAGGTTCATTTTTAAGATTTGGTTTTCTTGTTCAATGGATTAGGGTTGTAGCTTCATTGTATCGTGAGGCCTTTAGTTTAGTCTCGGTAGCCGGTGGGCAAACTAGAAAATTCTCTATTACGCGTTCTGTACGTCAAGGCTATCCATTGGCCCCATTCCTGTTTTTGCTAGTAATGGAAACATTTTCAATGTATTTAAATTCTTCTCAAGTTTCTTTGAAGGGTTTGCCTTTGCCTACAATGCAACAACAACATTTGGATTCCGAATTTGCAGATGATACTGCAATTTATGTCCAAGGTAATGATGATAATTTAAGTAAATTGCAAGTAGTAGTTAGTGGAGGAATTCTGTTTGGCCTCTAGAGCAAAGATAAATTGGCATAAATCTCTTGGTTTTTGGGTATCACAAAATTTGTTGCCTACTTGGATGCCTTTTTGCAAGAATTCAAGTGGGTTCCTGATGGAACCACTACTCGTTACTTAGGTTGTCAAGTGGGACTTCATGTTAATGCATATATGTTAGTTGCTCCTCTACTTGTAAAGTTAAGGAGAAAATTGTTGCTTTGGGATTTGGTTAACCTGTCATTTGCAGGTCGTGTACTTGTTTGTAGCTAACCAAGTTCTTCTGGCAACTATTTGGTATATTGCTTCTACTATGTTGTTTGCTAGATCCTGTATTTTGCAAGAGCAACGCCTCATTCGCAATTACATTTGAGGAGTAAAAACATGTTAAGATAAAAGGCCTAAAGTATCTTGGGCAGTATTGATTGCTCCGCGACAAAATGGTGGGTTGGGGTTGGTGGATCCAGAAGCGCAATGTAAGGTTTTGCTTTCTAAATTTGTGTGTGGAGCTATGTTGCCAATGCAAGATGTTTGGAGTCAGCTGATGATGCCTAGGCAATCTACTATGTGTCCGACAATAGGTGGAATATGACAACCCTCATTAAGGGGCCTTTATTCAAAATTTTCATTTGTTTAGAACAACATTATCAGAAGATAGATTCTCTAATGGAATTCTCACAAGTTGGTCAATTGTTAAAAAGTTTCTAGTTCGGAAGATGCCTTTGATAACGGATGACTTGTTGAGACAACCTTTGACCTGGAATTTTCTCTTCTCTGGTGCAAGGGGTTTTCTGCTTGGTAGTTGTCCTTGGCTGAATTGGGCTTCTTTGAATGCATCAATAGGTAATGTTCTATCATGGGAATTTTATCTTATGAATCAACCATTACAATCTTTGTTGATGCTTTTAGTTCGAGGAGGTGTTATTATGTGCAATGATATGCAAGTGGCATTGGGACAATTTATGGCTTCATGGTCCACCTCTAGCAATCAGATTTGGTTTGGTTATTTCTCTCCTCTAAAGGTTATTTTAGGAGCTAAAGTAACTAACATTGTGGGCGATGCTATATTCTTTAATGTGGATGATGATGGTAGGTTGTGGCATGTATTTTCTACATCAAATGTGTGGATGTCCGCCAATGTTTCAGCTATTCGAGTAGTTGCAAGATCTAGAAAAAAATGGTTCTTGGATCCACCCTTTCAAGAATGCTTACAGTGTTGTTCATTGTGGGGTTTTCAAAAAAAACCTCTTTACAATTGGGACAGGAATCCGACTGATTATCAATGGAAAAATCTGAGTGCTTGTGGAGATGGTAAACATTTAGCGTTTTTCCAATATTCGGTTGAGCTAGGTAGAAATTTATTGTTGCAATCAATGTATAAATGCCCTGCTACCATGAAGCATTAGACTCCAAATAATGTGAATGCATTACAACTTACCAAATTTTGGAAATGGTTGCGAAGTATGTAGTTGCCGAAAAAAGTGATTTGTTTTCGCTGGCTGTTGATGCATTATGCTCTTCCTATTGGTGATTGGTTGAGGCAAAATCAGCAATATGCTTGTGGAATGCATTGTGGTGCATCTATGGAATCTATTTTGCATGTGTTTTGGTTATGCCCTAGGATCAAGCCATTTTTTAGTAAGTTGTTTTTATTGTTGAGACAACATTATTCTCGTTCTATTTTCTCGTGGGGTGCAGTATTATGGGGTGCCCTTCATGGAGATGTTATGAAGTCTGAAAGTAGGCATGCTTCTCATGTCTTTCACTTTTCCCACGAACACCTCTATCTCACCTTATTTCCATCTTCTATTCCACTGTTTAGAATTGAAAATCTGGTTATTTGGTGTACTATTGCGCCATTAGCTCTTTGGATAATATGGAAAGCGAGATGTGATGTCGTTTTTAATAATGCTCACATACATCTCTGCACCGTGTTTATTGAATTATGGTTGTATTTGTCCATACACTACATGGTCAATATGATGATATGCAGGGTTCGGCTGATGTTCTATGGCAACATCAAGTGGACTTTAAGAAACAATGGCAAGGGCTTCACTTATTTTCAAACACAACTTCTGGTCTAAGGTGGAATTATGCCATACCTTCTTTTTTGTTGCATAGCTTGTAGTTTTTGCTCCACTTGTTTCTCATATGATATCATCTGTTTGATCAGATGTTGGTATTAGCCTTTGTATCACAATAGAGGTGATATGAAATGTCTCCTTTTGTTTTCTATATGTACATTTCTCAAGTAATATACTGAGGTGTATCTTTCTTCTTCTTTTTTAAATGTTGTTTCTTGTAACATACTACGTGAGGGAATCAGGATTACCTATAATCTTAACATTGTTACACCAATCACACACAAATGCAACACAATACACATACTCACAATCAAGAATACAATATGAGCAATATAGCCCATGGAGGAATACATAGAGGAAGACCATTAGTGCTAAAAGAGGAGTAACCGGGCACCATCACCAAGTCGTACCATTTGATCGCATCTCAACATACAACTTAGTTGGAGCATCACTCACACAAAGATAGTAGGTACACGAGGAAGGAGAGGCAAGATATAAGCAAATAGCGACATGATGATTTTCTTAGGTTCCAGTTTCTCTCTTCGTTTAGAGAGGTGGTTTAACATGGTTTACAGACATAGGAGTACATTTGAACGACAATCTTTAATTCACGCCCGATTAGATCTACAATCATAGGCTCTAATTTTCTATGTTAAGTAGCATGGGTATCTACGTAGTTATTTACAAGAATGATCTAGGTTGGACAGATTTACAAATCAACAAGGGGTAGCCAACAAGGTGAGACATAATTGAGCGGATAAGTCAAGAAAACATGGGTGAATGAGCACACACAGTAATGACATATGTGAATCAAAAAGTTCATTGGCAAGGTGTGGGAATCTAATGCTTTAAGAATTGAGCTCATGAAGGCTTTCTTTTTGGCAAGTAGAATGCCGATGAAAATCGCTTCTTCAACCGTCAAGCAAGCAAGCAAGTCGTGGGTTATCAACACCGGTTCTTCCCAGCCGGCCAGGTCTCTATAGGAAAGAATTCTAGATCAATAACTTCCATTCAAGCGCACCTGGGGATGATTCTAAAGCACATCTCTTCTAAAGGAAGCATGGAGGAAGTGAGGAGAGGTGGAGGGCATTTTTGTGGGGAATTATATAAAGGGAGGGAGGGGTATTCACGAGATTTCCATTTTCCTTAACAGGTTGTCTGATCTATTTATTGTTATAATTGAAGGCCCACTTGGATTGGAGAGAGAGAGAGAGAGAGAGAGAGAGAGAGAGAGAGAGAGAGAGAGAGAGAGACAGAGAAAGTGGGATACAGAGAGAGACAGAGACAGAGACAGAGAGGAGGAGAGAGGAGAGAGAGAAACTGTGTGTGTGTGTGTGTGTGTGTGTGTGTGTGTGTGTGTGTGTGTGTGTGTGTGTGGGTTCCAAGCTGTGCTCACATGACGTACAAGTAAAAGACCAGTGAGGAGACCCAGATCTCTCTCTCTCTCTCTCTCTCTCTCTCTCTCTCTTCTACACAGGGTAAATGCCCTAATTATCCTCTCTTCGCCTGTATTGCTCTGTTTCTCAAAGGCTTCAGAAACTCAAGGTCCCATTTACATACATGTTATGCCTCTAGGTTATGCTCGACATGTTATGGAAGCAGCAGAGCAGGGGCACTATATATGTACGAAGAGCTGCAAAAGCTATACATACATAATACATTACATGCTCATTTACATTATTAACATATACATTATTTAACAAAAATGTTTTGTTAGGGTTATGCATATACAGAAAGGCCTAATTCTCTGCAAAAACCTAGGGACACAGGAAATGTTTCTCTCCTCCTCTGTTCCTTTCCAGAGCATGAGTTGGAGGAGGAATGGTGGCTATGGTGGCTATGGTTACAACCTTGCGACAATGATCAGGATAGTGCTGCTATGCCACTTCATCTGTGGTTGGGCTGATGTGACAGTAATCAAATGCGAGTCTAGTACACCTCCACCTCCACCCCCATCTCCATATCCACCTCCACCTCCACCTCCACCTCCACCTCCACCTCCACCTCCACCTCCATCTCCATCTCCTCCTCCACCTCCACCTCCACCTCCACCATCTCCACCTCCACCATCTCCTCCTCCACCTCCACCTCCACCTCCACCATCTCCACCACCACCACTTCCTCCTCCTCCTCCACCTCCACCTCCACCTCCACCTCCACCTCATCCTCCTTCCCCCTCCCCATCTTCTCCACTCTCCTTTGCCATCAGCCCCTCCCACCCTGCCCTCCCATTCCACCACGAGTTCGAATCCCACCACCGCCCTTACCCCCCTCCACTATCCAATAATCCCCACACAAAGCATAGTGCTGGTAAGGCACTAGGTATTACCTTCATTGCCATCGCCGCCTCGCTCCAGCTCCTCCTCCTGCTATTTTTGGTGGCTAGAAGAAGACGGAAAAAAACTCATTCTTAAGAAGAAGCAAGAGGAGCATGGCATCTGATTGCTGTGGATGTTATCAATTGTTTTTAACCATCTCTCGAATTCACTGTGTTTGGCAATTGGTAATGCTTTCAAACTCAGCTGTATGTGAATATCTCCCTAACACTGATCATCATCCGGCTAGTTTTGTGCTTGATTATGAAGTAGGTACTGGTTTATCATTTTGATAGTGGTGAAGTGGTTTCGGTTGCTTCTGTATCTAATCACTAAGTAATCATTTTCAGCAATGGTGAATTCCTGACACCATTGAAGCAATCAGGGGCCTGTTATGTTATTCATTTTTTGATGCATTGGGGATGCTCAACACCTATCGGAAATGGTCTTTCGTTCTTGTCTATAATATTATAAAACAGCCCATCCATGGATGTATTGTGCCAAGATTTCGATGTGGGCAGGGAGGGGGTAATGGGATGTGAAATTGCTAGCTATCATCGAATCGATCGGGTTTGGAACCCACATCTTGTAAACCTTTGTTTTTTGGGGGATTCTTTCTCGTGTGAGAACCAAGGATAATTGTCTGTCCAATGTATATTGAGATCTGGTTTTTGAAGGACCTTTTATCATTTATTTTCTAAAGAAGGTACAAAAAAGAGGGATCATCCGCGTGTTTCAATTTGTTTCATTATATGGTGGCATTATTAAGTGATGGTGTGGAGGATTTGTTTGGAAATTGGAGGTATATGACGCCATTTCTTCTCTTTAAGCCTAATAATGTGGGTGCTCAGGATGATTTAATGAACTGACATATGTAGTTTGGAACGTGTTCTTGGTGGCGTGAAAAGGAACCATCGACCAAAAACACTGTAGCAATTCCTGCATTGTATTTTTACACTGATTTTGACGCCCAGTAATTGTGCCAAAAAGTTGTCTTTGAGAAATAAGGAACTTTTCCTGAGGGCCATTTTTCCGTTTTCTACTTTGACCCAGAAATATCTTATGAGAGAAATGCCCAAAGCCCCTCAGCTCAAGGCTAAACAGAAATGAGAACTTTTGATATGAATATGTATGCATATGTGTGTCCTTCTTATGAAACTATGTCTCTTATTACAGTGAGCATGCGTTCAACATGACAGACAGATCCTTTATCTTTAGGTTTTGAATCACTCTATATTCTAGGTCTATATTTGTACGCCTTTGGCTGCTTTTTTATTGGCGATCCTCTAATCCTCACTCCCTACCTACCTACCTACTACTACCTATGTTAGACAGCCTTTTTGTCAAATTCTAACTAATATTACAAAATTTTGTTGGGAATACGGTTTTGTTTTATGCCAAAATAAGTGTAAATCAAGGATTTAGTGAGTATCCTAAGACTTACTTTAACTAAGACATTTCAGCAGAATCTAGTATAGACTATTTGAGCTTGGGAATATCCCCAAATGTGCTCAATTTTAGGCACATTTCTGAGAAATTCAATGTACATTTGTATGCTCCATACAAGTAAGGGTGAGGCCAAAGTCACGACATTCTTTAAACAAAGTGAAATGACGAGGTCATATCATTGTCTTCTAGAATTGCTCTTAGTGCCATGTATGCACATATAGCACCTTAAATATAAGTATAAACCAAAGCACCATTTAACTGTCAAAAAATTCAATGGATGGTAGTGAAACTATTCTTGTTCATGAAAATGTGTTTACATGTGATAATTAACATACATCAACTACCGTTCTACAGGCAAACTGACCATCAGTTCAATTGAATCATTAGTGATATTATAATTGCTCTAAATTAACCCATAGATTAGCTACTATTTGTACTTTGATGAGGTTATCAAACGGTTCTAAACTCATTCACATACATCCAATAGGGCTTCCAGATCACAATTACAAATTTCCAGAATAATGTCTTGATCTCTTCTTCAACATGAAATGAAAGTATATTCTGTACAACAATTTTCTGAACTATGATTTCCAAAACAATAGATCGCTTTGCCTCTTAAGACAGGCAACAAAGAAAAACTTACACAAATGTTTGGATAAATATTACCACATAGAGGAGTGGAAAATCACTAGGTTGTGATCTTCAGTAGCTAGAAACCTTTATGCTTTTATCATCGATAATAAGACAAACTGAGCTATGAGGATGAAAGCAAGCAAGAAAACACTTTTGTGTGGGTATAGTAAATTCACAAGCAAATTTGAAGGAGAAATGTTTGACCGATCAAATCGAACAAAGCGGCCACTAATGTTTGAAGCTAGTAGCTATAGGAACAAGAACAATCAAGATAAAAATTAGCAAGATGAGGATAGCAATACACATGTATTTGCGAGTGTTTCCTCTGTATTTCTTTGCAGTCTCGAGATCTTGTCTACCCTTATCAATGTACTGATTGGCATGATAAACATAGTGCTCAATGTCATTCAACTGCTCCCCCTGAGCTTCAACAAGCACAGCCATGTCAAGAAAGATCTGATGAAGCTCAATCAAATTCTTCTCAATCTCTTTTACAGCATCGTGTCTCTCTTGAAACTCTCTAATAGTGTCCATCACCTGACCTCTTCCTTGCTCTTGAATAGCTCTTTGAAGGAAATTTTCACTTTCTCCAGTTTCAATCATCTGTTCGACAGTTTTGTCATCAGGTTTCTGACCAGTGACAGTGAAATATCTTCTCTCCACAGTTTCCTTATAGTCTCCCACTATTCTTTCTCTCAAAGTTTGGAATTCTCCCATCAAATCCTTGAGCTTTTTCCTAAGAGAGCTAGTTACACCTGTTCGAGCTCGATCAGCAGGAGTTCCTGCTTCACAACCTGGATTCTTTCGATTTGCTATGTTTGCTTTATCTAGATCTTCAAGCTTTGCCTTAATGGACTTTGCTTTTCTTAATACCTCCTCAACATCTCCATCCATCCTATCACGCAATTCTTTCATTGCCATCGCTTTATGGACATTTTTGCTCTCTTTGTTTTCCTTCTGGAGATTTGCAAGAAGGGTTTTCACTGTTTCCATATCAATGTTCACTAAATTTACCTCTTGGAAAAAAGTATTGAGGCTCTGATCTCCCTGGAGATCTTCATTTACATCTCCCATCTCCACATCTCTCATTACATCTTTTTTGAGATCCACATAATCTGTACACTTCATGAAAGACTTTCCAAGAAGATCATTCATTTTGGTGATCTCTAAAAGAATCTGCGAGAAGTTAAGAAGACATTACATGCTTGTCTATAGTATGAATAAATCTGGCATACGGTTTCTATCTGTAATAAGGTACAAGATAAAGTTTCAATCCTATGTCATACAGTTTCTGTTCCCACAAAATAGTATACTCTCAACAAAGGATCAAAGTAAATAAAAATACTGTAGTCAACTTTCGTAATTGCAAAGTAGGTTTAATTAATCTGACCTAGCAAATTACCAATTTCAAATTATTTGAAATAAAAATGCATTGAACAACATTTGTTTTGGGATGGCGGTTGCACTTTGCAACCTTAAGTTCGTAGGATCAAGTCTCACAACAGAATATCTTGTTAATCAGCATTCATTTTTATTCAGTGCTTGTTGGCATTTTCTTCATTTTCGACCTGGTTTCCATCATCAAACCCTGAGAAATGTCACTTGTAACTTTATGATTGTCATTTATCTATTTTAGTGTTTCTTACTAACGTGTTAATAAACCAAGGTTAGAGATCATCAACAACAAGGAACATACCACAGAGGTCAATGAGTCATGTGGTTAGAGACTAATGTTGGTCAGCATCAAGAAACATATCAAGTACCAAACAGTCATGCAGTTTCATAGCAGAAAATATTTTTCATAGATCAATGAGCAACATAACCACTACCTCAACGGAAAACGTATGTAGAAACTTCCACCAGTAGATCAGAATATGCTGAAGATCGCAATTGTGCATTGTAGAAAATGTAAATTTGGAAATCTTACAATGCATCGACCAGATATTTTGAGGTTCATAAATAAAGGTGAAAGTTTACCCAAAGAATGAACAAAAAAACTGCGGAAGATTGATCAAATCACAGAGCATTCTACAAAGTAAATAGAAGTTAGAACTCGCCTCAAATATATGCATAACAAAACCATTGCAACCAGAATATCCTGATGGATTTCAGTTCCTCTGATCATGAGAGATAGAAAACAAAAACAAGTATCAAACACCTTTGAAAAAGATGAACCATAGAATATCTTTTATCAGATATTCTAACGGTCTGAAAAGTATGGATAGCAGTAGAATCAAAACATAGAAAAATCTCAGCAAATAAATAAATAAAACAGCAAGGCATGGGAAGTACAATATGAGGAATGAATAGGGTTTTCTCGATTATAGAAGGCAGTGAAAAAGAACAAGTTTTGTCAAAATGTATAGAAGGCAATTATCCAGATGTAGACGATCAGATCTTCTAGCATTAAATAGAATTCAAACAAATAGTACATAAAGACTTCACGCAAAGCACAAATGCTGAAGGATATCAAAGTATTCATCGATTAATGATAAGGCGAAACATAATCAGAGAGAAGCATCAGAAAAGTGTGGAATGCCAATAGGAAAGCAGGACAATCCATAAAAAGTATATTCGTGATACATACCTGGTGTAAATTTGGCGATATCTTCAAACCCTAAAGATGAGAAGAAGAAGACGATTATGATGTGGATGACGGTGGAGAGGAGAAGATCTGCCAAAACAAACCAGGAAAACTGAGATGAGATAACAGAAAGAAAGACAAATCAGAGACGGACGGACGGACAGAGAAGAATAGGCAAAAGAAGAGAAGCAGAGAAGGAGGGGGGAGTGAGAGAGTGAACCTTAGAAAGAATGGCTGCGGTGGGGATGGGGAGGGGAGGTGCAGAATTTGGGGGGAAATAGTAAAGCAAATTTTTTGAAATTTGAATTTTTTGCTCACGACAGTGTGCTCAAAAAACACACATGCACACACATACATATGTACTCCTCCGAGGCAAGAGAGAGAGTGTCTATGATCTATCTATCTCTTCGTAAGATTGCCCAATGGAGACCAGTACGTCATGGGTTCAAAACCCTACATTCCACAATGGCATCTAGTAAGTAAAGAGTATGGAAATTGGAGTAATAGAGAAATAAAAAAAAGGGAAAAGTACCAGGATACCCCTAGAAGTTTGTCTATTTACCAAAATGCCCCTATAAGTTCCAAATTTACCAAACTACCCCTATGTCCAAAAAATTACACCTTATAAAGTAATTATACACTCAAATCTACAAACCCTAATTAACAAAGATCAAAGAAATGGACCCAAACTAGCCCTATTTACCAAATATTTGAGTGTATAATTACTTTATAAAACGTAATTTTTTGGACATAGGGGTAGTTTGGTAAATTTGGAACTTCTAGGGGCATTCTGGTAAATAGACGAACTTCCAGGGGTATCCTAGTACTTTTCCCTTTAAAAAATTGCGTTTTGAACCCAAGGTGTAATACTAATTGTGAAACAACTTACCACTGCAATAACATGATTACGAAAAAGAAAACAAAGAGGGAGAGGGAAAGGGAGAGAGTCTACGTGTGTATGTGTGCTTCGTAGGTCCCTACGTCTAGGATTCAATTGAAAGGAATCTTTGGGTTTGAGTGGAGGCTAAGACTGCAACTATGCATCGCAAGTCATTTGTCTGTCCTCGTGAGCCAAACTTCGGCCTAGTCAGTGCCCCCATCATCAACATACATACATATACTCGGATTGATTGCTATGGTCCAAACGGATCCTCTCTCCCCCCCCCCCCCCCCCCACCTCTACGGCTTTGTGTGCATTGTTTGTTTCCCTTGTACACATTGTTTGATCGATCCCATCGATTCAGCTAGTGTTGCCAATCAATGCATGATATTTGATGGTCCTCGTCAATTCAACATCAGTCATTGAGCAAAGGACGACCTCGATACTTGAGGATAATCAAACTATTGTGCTAAAACAAGTGATAGATTTATGCCCCTTATTCAACTCTATGTAGTGTGGATAGGAGCAATAAGCATTAAATGGCTTGGCCTTCCATAGAACCACTTACAGTCTTAGATGAGCAAGTACTTGCATAACCATTGAAGGTCATCGATTGGAAACTACGATTCCGTGACAGGGGGTCCAAAATCAATGTCAATACAAAGAAGATAACCAAAAACATCATCTTGATTTAAGAGCATGTTAATGATAACTTACATAAACATATATTGCGAGTGTCACTATCATAGATTGAAAGAGAGTATGTCTTTATTTGAACCACTAGTATATTTGTTTTATGTCATTGGTTGGTTATGCCAACTTCTTAGCATGTTCCCCAACTAACTCCATCATTATCGTGCATATAGATAAACTCATGAAAGGAAAATAGAATGGCTCTAAACTTTATGATAAATGAGCTTTTATCTAGAGTAAACTAATGCACAACATGCCCGAGAAAAAAGCTATTATTAGTATGATCCAAATTCCGTCAAATATATGGATAGATCCTAACAACACATACATGTTCATCTTAATATTGTCTATAGATAATGGCAAGTCTCACGTATTTATAGATTTTGAGAAACTACAATAATGTTTTTGAAATTTATTGATCCATAATGAATGAATCCTCTTAATATTGTCTATAGATGTATATTCATTGTGGACTCAATCCCCCATCATGCAAACCCTCCATCTACCCAATAACAAAGGGATCTATATGAATGAATGAGTCTATATGGAGTTAAAAACCCTACACACACATTTATAGACCTTTCGCTTGATCCCTAATAAGAGAGAAATAAAAAGATATGTATCCCATGTAGGAGGTCCTCCTCAGTGTATTACTACGTTGACGACAAAATTATAGCCAACTCAACTCATAGAAGTCAACACAAAATGGTTGATAGTAACAAAATAATTCCCAAAAATACCGGCAGTGGTAGTTTGCATCCTCATAGCGCAACTCTACTGCAATCCCAAAAAAGAGTTTTAGTCGATTTCTATTGAGACGCCTCATTGAAATTTGACTCCATGAGATAGAGAATCATTTGTGTAGAATTCAATTCAAAGGGGAACTTGTGCCCAACAAACACCGCAGCCACGTATATTGTGTTTTAAGAGATGAATAATGAAGGTTAAAGGTATGTTATCAATGAAAAATCCAAAGGTTGTGCTGAAATTCATGATTATCAGGGTTTCCAAGTATGTAATGAATAAGTCTCTAGGAAAAAACAAGGGCAAAGTAAAAGGTTTGCAAATGCTTGAGGTGATGTGAGAATAAAATCTTGAGGCTTAAAAGGTATCGGCAATAAACATCGGAAATGCAAGCAAGCCTCAAAATCAAACCGAGCCACTTGAAAGCAATGAAGTTGTGAACAAGACAAATGGAACAAGAACCAAGTAATGTAAGAGTGGAACTAGAAACTAAAATTTAATAGGGATTCATCAAAGTACATATTCGCATTCTCGTGGATTTATTTGCACGGGGATTTGCAAGCATAAGAGATACCTAAAGGAAGCAACAATATTCACCAAGGCAACAAAATTTCTCAAAGGAATCCCAACTATACAAAGATAGTCAACGAAGAAATGGGATGATTGCTCGTGGCAAATTTTTTCCAATCGGTGGGTGAAACAACAGGTGTATCATGCATTGCCATGTAAGGCTATGTGTCTCAAACGAATCCCAACTATGCAAAGATAGTCAATGAAGAAATAGGATGATTGCTCATGGCAAAATTTGTCCAATCAGTGGGTGGAACAACTTGTGTATCATGCATTGCCATGTAAGGGTATGTCAGTCATGTAAGGCCTTCTAAAACTTAAAGGCAACCACACTTTTCTTCACCCCACTTTCACTACCATTCACAATCTAATGGGTTCATTGACCAGTAGAAAGCAAATTGAACAATTCCTTTGTAATATCCAATGGCATACTTGATTTATCACATATTGGGTTGACAATGGTAAGCACTATGTATGATTTAAATCAAAGACGTTGACCACATAATCTGGGTTGATTGAAGTTGCTTCATGTGTAAGTTGATGATGCACACAAGGCCATGGAATGTCCGATGTACGAGACATACATGTACATGTACACGAGGCAAAACATTGGCCAAGGTCGAAAATCATCACGACGCCACAACAATAGAATGTCTAGGGAGGATTACTTACGATTACAACACAGAATAGTGACCAAAATATGAGTGCTTGATTTCGATCAGTAGGCCCATTGTGTACGTGGCAATATATAACATATAAAAGGCTTATTTTGTATGTTATAGGAGAAATAAAGGAAAACTTCCGTATAGAAAAAACCAAGGGTATTCTCATAAATGCAATAAAACCAAAGGGCATTCTAGTAAATATCAAGTTAGGGTTTCTGTGCTCAGATCCTTTCTGTTCTTCTGCTCTTGTCTCTACGTTTCTCTCGCTTTCTCTCTGTCAGTCCTTCGACGAGCCACAGGAGCTTCAGCCCTTTCGTTCCTGCAGAGGCGCTATGGCCCCCGCTGTCGCCGCCAAGAGAGGCGCTGGCCCTTCCAAGGGCAAGAAGAAATCCTCCACGTTCACTATCGACTGTGGGAAGCCAGTGGAGGACAAGATCATGGACATCGCCTCTTTCGAGAAGTTCTTGCAGGATCGCATCAAGGTCGGAGGTAAGGTCGGTGTCCTCGGAGAGTCTGTCTCCATCTCTCGCGAAAAGAACAAGATCAGTGTCACTTCCGACAGCGTCTTCTCCAAAAGGTATGTCTAGAAACTCTATTGTCTTGTTGTTTTTCTCATTGGAATGCATCTGTCGTCTGTTTTCTGGGATTTATTTTCTTTTCCTGCGTGTAAATTTAGTGTAAGATATTGTTCTGTTTCTAAACTTGAAAAATGATATTGATTTCTATCGACTTCTCTGCAGTTTCTCGCGTCGACATTTGTTTTAGCTTCGTATCGTTACACGTTTATGTTTTATTATGCTGGTGGTTAATCTTTTCATTGAAATTTACTGCTAACTTTTCGATTTCCAGGTTCCCATATTGTTTGTTTTACATGGCCAGAACGTGTCTCTGATTATTATTCTATCAATGCAATAGAATGTCTGATTACCTAGGAGATGTTATATTCTCATTTGTTGCTCACAGAATCGTTCTGTGTTTGAATTCTGTGTCTATTACTGTAGTACAATTTCAGTCTGCTTATGAAAATTATCACTTTGATTTGCTGCTCTCAGATATCTGAAGTACCTGACAAAGAAGTATCTCAAGAAACATAACGTGAGAGATTGGCTCCGAGTGATTGCATCCAACAAAGATAGAAATGTATACGAGTTAAGATACTTCAATATTGCTGAAAATGAGGCTGAGGAGGAAGATTAGTTTAGATTATGAATTCCAGGAAGCTTATCGTAGTTTTATGAGAGAATTATGCTGTGCTTATTTTGCCTTCAATTTTGTATCTTTAAACTTTCAAAAGTCCGCTATGGAACTCTTAAGTTTGATATTGCAGTTTCTTCATTGAAGATATATATTTATTTCTTCGGACAGTGCACATTTACTGATAGTGTTGATGATTTTACAGCCTTTTCAAGACCTCAGTCAATGATTAACCAATTGCTCTAGTTTTTTTTAAGTATTTTGCTTAGTTCTGTTGAAGGGTGACTGTACATTAGCTGGTATTACCAAATAGTTATTTAGGGTAGGTTTTGCTTTTGCTTCAAAATCGGGTCTTTTTCAGTAATTGTGATTGCCGACCTTTTTCTTTGTATTGGATTCGACCATCAGAAGAACTTCAAACTATTATCATTTTGCTTTGAAAATTGGGCCGTTCTCAGTAACTACGATAACTGCTATTTTTTCCTTAAATGTGATTAGGGCTGGGAATTGTGGAATCAATGATCATTTGATCATAACTAAAGTAGGTTGTTTCAGCAAACCCAAGTGTCTTCTGGTAATGAGTAGCAAACATAAACTACTCTCAAGCTATGATGTCATAAGCTTATTACTAGGGCAAACTCTAATTTCTCTCTCTGAATCATCAATTATCAGTCATTGTACTTTCCGGAATGTAATTTATACTTAGAAGGAAGTAAAAATAAGTAAGAAATCACCAATGTCCCAAGTTTGATAATTTGCTTCCTTGATTATTACAATGATTAAATTCACTACAAGATGATTAAGAGGAACGTGAAATCTTCTGCTCTTTGGTTAATCTTGTAGAACAATGAAATCCTTTTAAATAGTTTATAATTTCACTGCTGTACTTTCTTTACATTTTACATAACCACATTTGTGTCCTTTTTAGGAAGAGCATTAAGGTTTACGAATTTATATTTATATCCTTTTATAGTTTAGGAATTTTCCACGTTTACCTAATGTCTAATAGAAGCCTCTATATCTCCGGACCTTGTTGTGATATGTTTGGTTGATACTTAACATGAGTTGTTTTTGATGGGTTATCCAATAGAAGATTAGATATATTCTACTTACCTTAGTTTGACAACCATGAAGATGACTAAAGAGCAATGGTGACATCAAATTGTTTGTCATACTTAAGAGTATAATTGACAAAATTCTAGCTGAACATTTATCATACATTCCCTATATGCTGTCCATAAATATGACCAATCTAAGGTGGAGACTTATAGAGATATTGATGTGCAAATATTTTGTCAGACACTAATAGAAGCGGTACAAGTTTTACCAACGCATTTCATGCTAGATTTATTAACCGAGTACATAAACTTGCAGATTTAATTTTGAATACAATCCCAAAGACAATGGAAATGGATAAACTTGTAGAGGCTTGTAGTGATATGATATGGTTAAATAAAGTGATTATTTAAATTGAACCATCCCCATCCAATCTCGAAGACAATGGAGATAGGTAAACTATGATGGAGGCTCTTAGCAATATGAATGTGCAAAATGATAGAATCAAGCAAACTATGAATTAAAATGGAATGCTTTGATTCCTTAACTCCCATATTAAGGGACTAGTTGCAGGCTAGTGAAGATTTGAAATGCGCAAAAGCACATGGTCAATCAAAGCATTTTGAATTCAACACTCTAAATCCAATTCCAAGGACAATAGAGATAGTTACACTTTGGTGGAGGCTTGAAACGTTATGAATGTGCAAAATGACATGGCCAAACAAAGGGAGAGTTTGAATAAAGTGGGTTGCATCCTTGAACTCCCATATTAAGCAAAACCTCGCTAGCTTGTAGCTATCCGAAAAATGCAAAATCTCACAGTTGAGGAGCAAACCAAGAGTTTTGAATTGAACCATTCTAGCCCAATCCTAGAGGCAAAATGGAGGTAGCTAAACCGTGGTGGAGGCTAGTAGCGATCACGAAGATGCAAAATTTCAAGCTTAGGTCCGAATAAGAACGAACAGGGACACTTTCTTCAAACGTCTCGATGATGCAAGACGAGGTTGGTGAAAGTAGTGACTTAGGACATACAGGATGCCATACCTCAAGACATATGAGATGCCATGACTCGGGACATACGGGATGCCATGACTTGGGACATACGGGATGACATGGTCGAGCGAACTAGCAATATAGTTTCAATGGATTCCCAGACATTTGACGGACTTTCGTGTTACATATACATATATACATACATACATACATACATACACACACACACACATATATATATATCAATATGTATGTAAGTAGGTAGATGCCCGCGTAACGACATCTTGCCCAAACATCATGAAGAAGAGCCATGGATGGATGAAATTGTTAGAAGTGTGTGTCCACGAAAATTTGTGTGGGTTTTCTTCTTCCTGTTCTCTGTCTGGGTTTCTATAACAAAATCCTCCTCCCCTCCACTACACCCCCCACATGAACACTCTGTGCAGACCCCTTCGAATTGCTGGCTCGCCATCTCCTTCCCTTGGCATCACCATTTGCAAAGAATGGGCAACGAGGCTTCCCCTCATCCTCCAGAGAAGGCCACTCTGCGTTAAAGGTACGACATTCCTCATGACACAGTG
This sequence comes from Azolla caroliniana, assembly GCF_043228905.1. Lineage (NCBI taxonomy): Eukaryota > Viridiplantae > Streptophyta > Polypodiopsida > Salviniales > Salviniaceae > Azolla > Azolla caroliniana. The sequence goes on along the minus strand of NW_028230441.1, from coordinate 5,070,709 downwards.
TTTTGTTGAACACACAATTGGTGTAGTTCTCATGACTCCTCATTTTATGCCAATGAATCCTGCTTCTATCCTGTTGCATTAATCCATGATTATGATGGTGGTGTTTGTAATGAGGATGCTTGTGAGGGTGATGGTGGTGATGATGATGATGATGCCACAGCACGTGATTTGATGATGGTGATCATGATTATGAGGATGAAGGTGTAAGGATGATGATAGCAATGATAACACTGCCACTTCTCCTTAAGCCATGTTGCAATGAAGTGTTACCTCTTTTCAATAAATATTGCAAGGAAATTTGTCTCATGCTTCTCATAATGATGCATGTGCCATCTTTTTGCGAGAAATGTGTTGTGTATTTATCCTCCAGGAGCTACACTGAAATGAGCTATTATCCCTTTTTGAAATGCAGCTTGTGAGGAAATTTCTCATGCTTCTGGTGACACCTTGAGACCTTGGGTGTCTTCTATAGGAGAGACGATTAAGGACTCCGGCATAAAGAAGCATATGCAAATTGTGTTGTTCTCACCACAGGTACTTGATGCCAAATTCTCAAATATGTGGCATTGCCTTATTCATCGAATTTAGGTGCTTACAGTCAAGGTAACTTCAATGACCATGAATTGAATCGTTTACAGGCCCGGTTACAAGAAAGATATACCAGAAAAAACAAAGAATTCTGCATTATAATTGTAAATGAAGTACATATAGCTAGATTTCACTATAAAGTACATTTTCCTTCATATGAATTAGGTGTTTATGAAGGCCATCTAATGTTAGAATCCAAGTTAGTTCTATGTAGGAGAAATAATATTGGGCTGCTGAAGAACAATTCAAAGGTTTTCTCAAAATTACAGATGCACTGCAATTCTGTTTTCTTTCCATGCACACTCTATATTATGATGTTCTAATCCACCTTTCCAACTACTTGCACAAAATATACTTGTGGACAGTACATTACCTCCTGTACATACTTGTAACTCTTTGTAGTATATATAAGTCATACAGACCTTGTGCTCCCATGTGTTGTGGATGTACATTAATTTAGCATGAGCCTCTACCACAATTTGATGATGCATCCATCTTCACTTGCATCCAATATTCTATGCGATGCTGATGCTTTAGTCTGAAATTTCCTGGATACCATGGATACAAGGAGGGAGTAGGAAGTAGCCATTGAACATGCCTACGGTTATCATGACTTTCCAGTATGCAAAATGGCCATCAGAAGAACTCGAAAATCACTTGGAAGTTAAACGCTAATAGAGGAATTTCAGAAATTTCTCATTGGAAGATGTTAACGGGAAAAAAATGCATAGGGTAGTATCAGATATCATATATTTTTGAACCTCAACCTGACCTCAATTGATACTTGAGGCACTAGTTTTGAAAGATGCTAACAGGAAAAAAGGCATAGGGCAGTATCAGAGAACATATATTTCTGAATGTCAACGTGAACTCAATGGAGACTTGAAGCGCTAGTGATTGTACTCACAATCAAGTTCATTGATCTCACCTTTCAAATGATAGTGCCTACATTTCACAACAAGAGATTCCAGGGGTATTATTACCTTCTTTCTCTTTTCTTCCTAAGACAGTTTATACCCTCAATTTATAGATAATATTTGTAAAAGAAAAGCTAAATAAAGTGTTGAATTCTTTATTAATATCTCCAAGGGTACTTCACATTTGCAAACATTACCTTGTTTTCAGAACTTACCTTAGATCCCCCTTAAACGCTATAAATGTCATGCTATATTGCTGGCTAAATTTGCTCATTCTTTAGTTGAATATCACTGGATGGACCAGCAATACCCATGATTTGCAGTTTAATGTTTGTCTTCATGTTTTAATACTTTAGTTTTGGATGCTTTGCAATATTCCCAAAATTTCATTCTACCTTTATGATATCATATGCCAGATATTGTTCTGAGATTATTTATTGCTGGTTGCTCAGCCGCTGTCTGGTAATGCAGATTGCAGGAAATACCGGATCTATTGCAAGGACTTGTGCTGCCTCATCTGTGGGACTCCATCTTATTGAGGTGGCAATTCAACTTGTGCATGAATTTAACAAATACTCAAATTTCATGAATATTTTAGCTTTCTCTTGCTTTTGTCTATTCTCTCACATACATCTACCTAAACTTGTTGCTTCTATCTTCAGTGAATGTCTTCTTTGCTAAGTAATATTTTGACCATCCCTGCTTGCACATTGCACCTCAACAGTTCTTTGTGCACAAGGATTGCGCATAATAAATATACTTGGGTAGGCAATACTAAATGAGAGAGGCACCGAAAGGTTAGAAGACGCAGCAAGGAAAGCCTTTTAGTGCCCGAATTATTATTTCAATGTAAAATTGAGATATATATGTGTCATGCTTTCATCAATGTGGTAGACAATGATTTTGATTTGGAGTGCCTTGAAAAGAGGAAAGCTTACTTGATCTCTTCCCCGTCTCTGTTTTGGATCAATTGTGAGATAGCATCCAGTGCTACTCAATGTGTAGTAGGACTTATTCTCTTGGGAAAACCCTCCATGATGACCCAATTTGTATTTCCCACTTTCCTATTGATGTTGTGAGATTGTTTTGGATGATCTTTGAAAAGGCTTAGTCTTTCTTTTGAGCACAGAAGCAAACTTGGCTTGAACTTGGAATATTCTCCCAAAGCTAAAAAACTCAGTATAAACCAAACCTTAAAGAGCCATTGGAATGGTTGCTTTGGATGCGGCTTGAATATCAAATGAGCTTCATATAATTTAGGAGCCTCTGACTGTAGAGAGATATGGCTGAAATACAATTTTTCTTGGTGCCTACTTCTATTTCTGAACATTGTCATAACTTCTGTTTATTCCATTGATAGTTGTAACATAGGAAATGACCGGATGGATGTCATGCCATGCCCACTAATCCCGAACATGCTGGGGATAACATTAAGTAGGCAGAATACTACATTTAATATTGTGTTACCATGTTTTCATATCATGTTTCCATTTGATTTCTCATTTTATGTGGTGTTTTATAACCTTTCGCAGCCTCTCGGGTTTCAAATCGATGATGCAAAATTGAAGCGAGCTGGTCTAGATTACTGGCCGTATCCTGCTTGATATGAGCATTTCTTTTGTTTCCAACTCACAAAAACTCCTGATGTTGACAGGTGAATTTTCTTTTTAATGGGATATAGTGATGGTTTTACTTTTTGGATAGCTTTAAGGTCTAATGTTTTTGGGAACAGTACCCATGACTTCCTTTTTATTGCCCCCATTTTTCCATGGTTGACCCTGAAAGAGCAATTCTTCTTCAATATGTTTTGATAAGTTCACTACAACTGCAATGATATCCATTGCTTGCCTTAAAATTGGGCAGATATGTTTTTGTGAAAGTACATGCTTCATGGAGGGAATTCATGGATTTCTTCAAGCAACAGGTATTTATGCATCTGCCCACATCTTTATCATGGACACATTAATGAGGATGGATGATGGTTTCCATGCAGGAAGGTGAAAAGAGGCTCGTGGCATTTACGAAAAGGGGAACTTGCTTGTATACTGTAATCTCTCTCGCTTTCTGACATAGTATGGGAACATGATTATATTAGAGACTTGGCTTGACTAACTTTTGCATCAAAACTACAGCTTTAGTTAATTTAAACCACAGTTTTTTTATTAATGTTCAGACCTCTCTGAAGTGGATTGTTCATTTGTTGTATCAATTTTCTGTCCCTTAAATATGTCTTCAGGACCTTTTGTGGATGTAATGTAATCCTCTTTACTCTCTCTTTCTAGCACCACTGCTGTACTCATGGATATATTCAAATACATTTTTCTTTTGCTAGTTTCTATGAGTTAATTAACATCAGCAGTTGTAATCTTTGTTACGTGTCCCCACATTATGTGTAACTTTCAATGATTTCTGTTCTCTCTCTTTGTGTCTGAATTTAAAGAGGAGTTACCAACATTGATTGATGGTATTATTGTATCAATGATTTATATTCTCTCATTCCCTGTATCTGAATTTAAGTAAAATTGCAACTGCTGATAGATGATATTATGATTTCTAACTACAGGAAAAGAAATACAAGCCAGGTGACTGGCTTGTATTTGGGGCGGAAACTACTGGCCTTTCTCCAGAAGCTCTGCAGGATTGTGCTGATGAGCAGAATTATGGTGGGGGGAAAGTGAGGATACCAATGGTGGACACATACGTTAGATCGTTAAACCTTGCTGTATCGGTCGGGATTGGAGTTTATGAAGCCTTACGCCAGTTAAACGTACTGGGGAATATTTCATGTCAGAACTCTGATGCTCAAGATATGGTACCCGATCTTCCTGAAGAGATCATTGATGCTCATAATCTTGAGGTAGAGTCTCCACTCCATGCAATGCAGCCATAATCATAATTGACAATGCTTTATAGCAAATCATGTATTTTTGGGTACATTCCTCATGTGTTGTTCCCCATAATATATTTTCAATGCCATGGACAATTCACATTTGGGGCAGCATGTGTCAATTTTTCATAATTTAGAAACCAATATAAGAATCTTCCAGGCAATCATTACTTTTCATTCTTCCTATTATTTTCAGTCTTTCAAGGTTTCCTAGTGCGTGATCATTTTTGTATATGCACATTGGTCTGTTTTTGGTTCATATCCGAGAATTGAGATAATGCTGGGTTTGCTGGTCGTGTTGTATTAACACAAGTATGACTCCATTAAGAAGCTTACAATACAAAATACATGAGGATACTGTCTATTTTTGTTTATGTTTTGGTTCTTTGGTTGTGTTTTATGGTTTCAATATAATTCTCATGCATTGTTACTCAAACAAAAGTGACCTCCACAATGGTTAAAACATATGCAATGCAAATGCATTCTTGAAATCCTTTCCTGTTAGATATAATCAGTGATCAGCCCCAAGTTGTAAATCTATCCCCATATGTGCTCTTAGAGTGCACATTTTGTGATAGCGCCCCAAATGAGGAGCAACTAGTGTGCAACTCGACCATATGGGTCGATAAGATGTTAATCTAGGAAACTGTAGATGCGTAGGACAATGGATTTAGGAAAGAGCGAAATAGGTAATAGGATTGGCTAATCAAGTCAACTAGAATATTTTGTGGGCAAGTTACAATGTACTTAGTCTTGAAGTATGTGCCATTGACTTCAAGATAAGTACTATCTAGCACTAGCTTGTATCTAGGGAGTTGTGTCATATTAAATGACAAGTCAGTTGACAGAAAAGGAATATCTCCACTACTATCAACTGACATGCATATTTAATGTTACACTTAGACCAAACAGAGAATATAATCCACTCTCTTACACAATGGTGGATTGATCATCAGTCCCCACTAATTTTGTAGTAAGCTGGTCCAGATCCCATCTAAGCTCCAAGGTGTGAGCGCATGGGTGAACTACCATTGTGAGCTACTCTTATATGTAATAGAAGTTTTGTTTTCATATATCCTTTTCTGTGGTTGTAACTCTATATATACCTATCTAATCAATTCTCAATATTGCTAACATGGTATCAGAGCTGAGAGGTTGATCTAGATTAGCTATATACAGGTAGTTGCTGTCTAGCAGCACAGAGAAATAGAGAGAGAAAAGAAAGAAAGATATATTTAACGTATTCTAAGCCCAAAATTGGCCCATGAGACAATTGGTTTACAACAAAATGGGTATTTATCCAATCATCATAACTAAAATAAAAGTAAAGTAAAAATAACTTAAGCTAAAAGAGTTCTAGTAGTGTACAAAACATGGTATACTTGATAAAAAAGAAGTGACTTTGCACTAAGCCTAATTTCAATTCTACCCAAGCCTCTCAAAAAGAAGTGGGAGGTCAAAGGGTTTTGGTGTGGGTGTGACCCATGGTCCTGGTGTATAGAGTGCCCCAGCCATGGCTTCTAAGCAGTGTAGCTCACGTTCTCTTATTTTCTTTATTGCTTCTACACCACGTTGAGTTGCTTTGAAACCTGACATCCGAGGGTGTTTGATTCTTCTTTGATTTTCTGCTTCATCAAGGAAAAGCCCGAGTGGTGCAGGTGTGTTGACATTTGTTGTCTTCCCCTGTTCCTAAAAAACTTCATTTGTTACATGTTGGTGAACATTAGCAACATTATTGTCAACATTTTGTAACTTATTCTCTCTGTGTTGTTTTAGTTCTAGGATGTATCTGCCTAATTTCTTTATATCTAGAGTATCTAATAATTTAGGGAGGGTGGGAGATGAACCAAGTATGTCTTGGTATTTTGCCCTTATCTCGGCGTAGGTGGGACATTTGCATGTAAAGTGGTACTCATCCTCTATCGCTATGTTGCATAACATACATATCCTTTCCTCCCTAGGGACTCCATTAGTACATCCATTTTCAATTTCAAGTTGGTGAGATGATATTCTAAGTTGACCAATGGCAACCCTTAGTGCATGTGGTAAGAATACATCTAGATATTTTGGCCACGTAATAAAACCTAACTTAGAGAAGTGCATCAAGTGTTCCTTATAGTACAACATTTTAGATGGAAGTGGCTCTAGTGGGGTGATCCATTTATACCAAGTGTAAATTTGCCATATTTCTTGGTGTATTACTTTATTGCGGTCCTCATGAGAGATTAAAGTGTTATCAATCGCGTGGTCATACTTAAGGGGGGGGGGGGGGGGGGGGGGGAGGTTATTAATGTCTAGACCATTCGCAAGAAGCCAACTCACCATCATGCCATACCATGAGCTAGTATAGCTGGACTCATACAATGATCGAGAGGCCTTAAAGGCTTGATGGGATATTCTATCATGTGGTTGGTTATGTAATATCCTATGTATAAAGACTACAAGTTGAAAAAGTGCCTCTACTAACATCGGGGGTAGAGTGAACTCAACCCTAATAATGTCATGTGGTACTGTCCATTTGCTTCAGAGTTGGCGTGATAACAACATCACCAATGGTCTCTCTAATTGCATCCACATGAAAGATAGTAGTCTTGGAGCCCAAACCACTAATTCATACATGAGGGAGGGAGTCACTAATGAGTCAAAGAGTCACCCTTTAGTCCGTTGCTCTTGAAAGTATGCTTGATGGCATTGTCTCTCGAGGAGTGAGAGGGATGCACGTCCTCTCGTAAGTCTATCCTTCGTTGCTTGTGTCATCGAAAATTTACCTGAGCGGGCACTGAAAGTGACTCCGCGATAGACATATGATCCAACCACCTCAACTAGGCTATGGGAGATAGTTAGGTGACACTTAGCTCTTACTTGGGCTGATGTGTGGAAGATAAGGACTTTAGTTTTCCCTTATCATAGGACAAAACTGTGTTTGGACTACATAAAATGCGTTTCAAAAATGCAAAAGAGCAATTGAAAAACCTTAGAGAATTTGAGATGAATCTTTCCATATATTAACTACCAATCCTCGTTGTGCGCAAAAGTCATCTAAGGCATTAAGGTGCCTTTGTAGGTTGTGTTCAGATTTAGAGAGCAAAGCTATGTCATCTGCATAGAGCAAGATATGAACCTGAGTATCCCCAAGGACTACTCCGTTGCCTCCCTTACGAGCAATAAAATCTGTGATCTCATCAATGTAGATCCCAAAAAGAGTTGGAGATAGGGGGCAACCTTGTTTTACACCAATAGTGCTAGTGAAACAATCAGATAGGCCACCTAGGCATCGAACATACCCAAACAATTGTTCATATAGTGTGTAGATGGCCCAAACCATGTCATCTGGTATCCTCAAGCTTTTAAGCCTATCAAACAACCGCTCTCTAGGGACCGTGTCAAAGGCTTTGCGAAAGTCCACAAAACAACAATATAACCTCTTCTTGCGAGCCTTAGTCTAGTCAATTAAGCATCTAAGTGTGAAGATATGATCAATAGTGGAGAAGGCTCGTCTAAAGCCAGCCTGTTCAGGTGCGCTCTGCCTCCATTATTGCACTATATAATTTAGCAAGGGTATGACCTATCATAATGGTCCTATATATATTTGGGTCCATGGGGTCCCCTCCTTTATATATGGGGGCCACTGTGTTCATAGTCCATTGTGGTGGAAAACCCTCAGTGAGGGCACGATTGAAGATTAGAGTTAGCAAGGGAGCTAGGCACTCTCTCGCATATATGATGTATTCTGCTCGCACTCCTATGTGGTCCATGGACTTCCTATGTTTTAATTTCTTTATGACCTTCGTGACCCTAGAGGTCGTGAAGAGTGTCCCCATAGTAGGTCGGGGTGTAGAAGGCACTAGAATGGGTGGTTGGTTTGGGATTTGGTAAAGTCTCTCTGTATATGTGTGCCAGATTTCGGGATCTTCGATGGGTGTTTGTGGTCTTGGTTCCCGTTGTCGTGCCTTTCGACGCCGGATCGTTTGCGTGAGTCGGGTGGGAACTGCTGGGGTTTTGGACTAGGAAGAGGAGAGTTTTAAGGCTAATAAGAATATAAATATGTTGTAAGAAAGAGTTATAGCAAACTCGTGAATCCCACGAGTGTATTATATTAGATTAATCAATATGAATATAAGAATATAAATTTGGGTTGAAAGAGAATGATATAGAATCCTCGTGAATCCCACGAGTATAGTTTATTAATTGGTGTTTTTTAGAAACATATCCTGTTTCCAAATATTTTTTTACACACCTTACATATCCACTGAGGTTTTGAACTAGGAGAAAGAAGAATATAAGATAAGGCTAGTAATGAATAGATTATTAGAAAGAGAGATAGAAATTTCGTGAATCCCATGTGTGTATTGTATTCGATTAATCAATATTTAGATAAGAATATGTATTTAGATTGAAAGAAAGATATAAGAAACTTGTGAATCCCACAAGTATAGATTATATTATTTTCGTGAATCCCACGATTATATTAATTGGTTGGTGTTTTCAGAAATATATCCAATATCCAAGTATTTCACACACCTATTACATTGTGCTCCCCATCCTTATGTAGTGATGAGGGAGTCTTAGGAATCCATGCTTTTTTTTTTTTCTAACTATAGACTCCATGCTTTTCCTATAGATAGACTATATGCTTTATCTAAAGTGATCATGCTTTTTCTAACTTGTGCGTTTTTTATCAACTATAGCGTTCATGCACGCTAGATGTGCATGTGTAGCTTTTTCTTTTAGCACGCGTTTTCTTTTAACTAAAGTTTATCTTAAGCGAACTAAGTTTTCTATGTGGAACATCTACTTTTTAACACTAATGAAATGCTAGTGCAATGGTAAGACATTACATTATTAAGATGGAGGTGCAAGGTTTGAGTCTTGCCCTATGCATGTTATATATATTTTAATATTTTCTACTATTTATTCATATTTATTAAATCGGTACTTTATAAGTTTTTCACGTAGTGTATGAAATATACTATGACACCGTTGTCGTGAAGATTTCTGGTTACAGTGTGAAACCAGGATGGAATGTGCAAGTCGGTGGTGTGCAACATGTGCACATTTACAATGTAAAATTGTGTATAGAATAAAGAGGGAAAATTTATCCCACATTGTAAGGTCCCTCCCTCATTGGGCTATAAAAGGAAGGGAGGTGTCACTTGTGAGGGGGTTGCCTATTTTGAGTGAGAGAGACATACCACTTAGGTCGAGGGTTTCCTATTCGGTTTTAGGGTTTCTTCTTGGGTTTCCTTTAGGGTTTTACTATACTTCTTTACTTGCTTATCCGGTTAGGGTTTTCTTGTAGTCATTTGGTGCAGCCTATGCGGCCGTGGTTGTAATGCATGTGGTGTTCTTCTTAATACAAACCATTTGTGTATCTTACCTCCATCTATTTCTCGTTCAATGTTAATGTTTTATTCCTTCTCCTCTTGAGCTAAGCTTCCATTTCATGTCTTACTTTTTATCCTCTACTCCCTAGTCCAAGACCCCCGTGGTCCTGCCTTGGATCCTACACGCGCTCGCAGATTTTTGCAACATAATTTGGTGAACCCGACGTGAAGAGGCGGCAAGGGAGGACGGAGATGGAAGACGATGACTTCGACTTTACGGAGATGATGGCGAAGATTGTGATGGATGCCGAATGGAAGAAGGCGAAGCGAGATGCGGCTCAACACGCCGTCGAAAGGGTGGTCGGGCGAGTCGACCGGTTCAAAGGGGGTGATGTCCCAAAATTTTTGGGAGCTTACAATGCCGAAATGATGGAAAGGGGCGTGGACGAAGCAATGAGGCTGGAATATTTTTGTCAAGTGGCGGCCGTATCGATGCACAAAGAGGTCAAGGAGCTTCGAGAAGCTCACGAGTCGTGGGAGTCCTTTTAGGGAGCTCTATTGGAGGCGTACAGGTAAGCGAAATCGGAGGGGCGAGGTCGGCATGAGTTCGATCGATGGGTGGCGTCGGTGAATGCCCATCGGAGCGCAATGGAAGCATTGCAAGAGTTCGAGTGTCGTTTCGCTCAACTCTCGGAGCGGGATCGTAGTTCGATGGGGGTGGACAAAGTCCTCCTATTTTTGAAGACGATCCATCGAGAGGAAAGAATGGACATTCTATTCGAGCTTCAAGATGATCACGGAGCACATGGTGTCATCGAGGAGTGGTTCGAAATAGAGTGGGTGTGCCCGCAACATGATGCGAGGCAGTCATCCACAACGAGGCCCGCGAGCGGCGGAGAAGAGAGGGCGGTGAGTGACTCTGCACTACCGTTGGAAGAGAGCTCAAGGCATGATGGGTCGGAGGAGTACGACCTAGTAGCGCTAATACAAGAGGCATACAAGATGGTGAAGGCGAAAATCGAAGCCGAAGAAGGGTTTATTGCGGAGTCGGGCCCCAGTGATTCGGAGGACGCGGAGGAAGACACCTCCCTATATGTGGACGACAGGGCCTATGCGGAGGCCGAAAGAGCGTACAACGGTGGCGACGTGGGAGAGGGTGCAGAGCAAGCGACCCTCTTGTCTTGCGGTGAAGGGACGACCATGGATGAGGCCGGTGACTACGAAGCGGGGAGCGCCACTTCGGGAGTGGGCGGAGGATTCGGGACACGGTGACCTTAAACATCAAGTGGGGAGGAGACGAGCAGCGGTGCCGGGACCTTACTCACACCGGTTCTAGAGACTCCGACGGCCGGCCCGAGTGCCGTCGTGAGGCCTAGAGTGACGAACGGTGGTGGTGGCAAGGCGGGCAACCAAGACGACGGCAAGGAGAGTGAGGAAGAGGAGGCGACAAGCGTAATCGAGGCTTGCGCGATTGTAGACGGGGTAGCTGCGGACAACGACGTCCGGACGGAGGCGGCTACGGACATGATTAGCGGCGGTGCCGGGACCTTACCCACACCGGTTCTAGAGACTTCGGCGGCCGGCCCGAGAGTCAGCGTGAGACCTAGAGTGACGAATGGTGGCGGCGGCAGGGCGGGTGACCGAAACGAGAACGAGGAAGATCCCTCAACACTGGGGCCGGAGACTTCAGCGGTTGTGTACCAACATGAGACCGGAGAGATGGGCGGTGGCTGTAAGGATGCGAGGCCCGGAGTGGGCACGTGCGGAAGGACCGAAAGGGAGGCCAAGAGCGGCAAAGAGGAGAGAGTTTGGAACCAACTAGACCGGAAGACGAACCAATCGATAATCTGACACGATCGGAAGACAAACCGGTCAGTAATCCGACACGACTGGAAGATGACGCGGAAGAAGTTTGGAGCGGGGTCCGGTCAACCAGGTCCGAACAGAAGAAGAGCCGGCAAGGTCAGGATTGTTTGGTCGAACCCGTACCGGCCAGTTACGATCATGGAAGAGAGCCGACCGAACCGGAACCCGATCGATCGAATCGATCCGGGCAAGGGCTATGCCGACATGATTGGAGGTTGAGGTACACGAGCCATGACACACGGTGGGAGCCGATGAGCGTGAGAAGGAGGTCAAGCGGACGCAATGACTACGGTCCGGTGGAAGACCGGAAACAAAAGACTTTGGCGGTTGCGGATCGACCTAAGATCGGAGAGACATCGGGTGGCGGCGAGGAGTCGGAAGCTGGAGAGGACGAGGTTACCGGAACGAGTATCCGATACAGAATGATGGACGAGCGGGGCCAAGACGGTAAGCCAGAGTCGGAAGGGGCTACGACAACGAAGGGAGAAGAGGCCGATGCAGAGGTCGGGACTACAACGGGAGAAGCGTGTAACTCAGTACGGCGCGATACGGAGCATGCATTACGGTCGACGGAGGGCCAAAGAATGAGCATGCACCCGGAAGAGCGGCAACGAGTGACCGGTGATAGCAGTTCGTTGAGCCTTTGAGAGGCAAGTACGAGACGGAGGACGAAGCGGTGAGGTGCCGTGATCGACGAATGGATGGCGTGAGCGGAAGGATGTGTCTTGGAAACCGGAGGAGGTGCGCAAAGAACAAAGGGCTACGTGCCGGGAAGAGGAAGTGCGACTTTTCGGAGGGCATGCAAAGCCAAGCGGGCCAAGAGGGCGAGAGTCGAGACGAAGCGGTAACGAGAGCCACAAAGGACGCTGAAGCGGGGTACACCAACACGAATGTCGGGATGGAGGTACAGTCTACCGCGAGAGAGCACGACGAGCAAGGAAGAAGCGAGGAGTGTGTAATGGGGTCACGTAAGGACCATAGAACGAGCACGTATTCGGAGGACAACATCGACACATGGGAAGAGCCTACGGAAAGCAAGCGCAGAGTGGAGAGAGTCGGAATGCCGAGGTGTTCGGGACGCGGAGACGATCAAACCGAAGGAGGGACATACGCGGCATGCGACGGTTGGAATTTGGCGTGCGATCGGAGAGATCGAGAGCGCATCTGGAGGACATATGTGGTGGACAAAGGAAGAGAGACCGGGTCGGCAATGGTGTTCGGGAGGACCAATCGAGGAGGAAGGCACGAATGTCAGATATGGTGGATCGGATGGAGTCGGTGGTTCGGGGACACACGATGGACGTGGTGGGTTGGATGGATCCGACGGATCGGGGTCAGTAGGAGCTGACAAGGCGGTCGGGTGCTGGGACAGTGGAGGACGCAGTTGATCACCATAGCCGAAATCTCTCACCCTCCTCCTGTTGGCACATACCGGTGGATGTGCGGTTTGGTGGGGGTGGATGTCGTGAAGATTTTCGGCTACGGTGTGAAATTGGGATGGAATGGGCAAGTCGGTGGTGTGCAACATGTGCACATTTACAATGTAAAATGGTGTATAGAATAAAGAGGGGAGATTTATCCGACATTGTAAGTTCCCTCCCTCCTTGGGCTATAAAAGGAAGGGAGGGGTCACTTGTGAGGGGGTTGCCTATTTTGAGTGAGAGAGGCATACCACTTAGGTCGAGGGTTTCCTATTTGGTTTTAGGGTTTCTTCTTGGGTTTCCTTTAGGGTTTTACTATACTTCTTTACTTGCTTATCTGGTTAGGGTTTTCTTGTAGTCATTGGGTGCGGCCTATGCGGCCATGGTTGTAATGCGTATGGTGTTCTTCTTAATACAAACCATTTGTGTATCTTGCCTCCATCTATTTCTCGTTCAATGTTAATGTTTTATTCCTTCTCCTCTTGAGCTAAGCTTCCATTTCATGTCTCACTCTTTCTCCTCTACTCCCTAGTCCAAGACCCCCGTGGTCCCGCCTTAGATCCTACACGTTGTCGTGAAGATTTCCGGCTACGGTGTGAAACCCGGGGTGGGAAGGGCAAGTCGGTGGTGTGCACCATGTCCACATGTATAGTAGGAAAACGGTGTGTAGAATAAAGGGGGAGTATTTGTCCCACATTGTAATGTCTCTCCCTCCTTGGGCTATAAAAGGAAAGGAGGGGTCCGTTTTGAAGGGGTTGCCCATTTTGGAGTTAGGAGGGTATACCACTTAGGTCTAGGGTTTGGTAGTGTTCTTCCTCCACATCTTATTCTTGTTCTCTTAGGGTTTCCACTTTGGTCTTTTCACTCTATTTCGTTTAGGGTTTCATTTGAGTCTTCTTCTTCATTGTCAGATGGGTTTGGTTCACTCTTTTGAGTGGAAGTTAGTATTCCGTTTAGGTTCTTCTTCTTGAGAGAGTTCATGCGAGTTAGGGTTTATGTACTTGGGGTCTTCGAGTGTTACTCTCTTCTTCGTGTGAGAGTTTGGTTTGGTTTGGGGGTTCCTACAACGGCGGCTTCAGGTATTCTGGTGGCCGCACTTGGTGATTCGGCTTCCTCTCCTCGATGAAGAGAGTTTCGTGTGGCGGCCGGTTCGAGAAGTGAGGACGAAGTGGCACGAGAACACTCCATCATCTTTGGGGCGGGACCAACGGTGGACGTTGCGGTCCTGACGGCCCACTTGACTCGCCTTCGCCGGTTCCCATTCTTGTCTTGATGTATTAGCCGATTGTTTTGTAATAGCCACCGGATTCGGGGCATGTAACCGTCTTGTTGTAAAGCTATTGTAATATATATTCCTGTTAGTGTATATGTATCTTCCATTGTAACATATTTGAGTCGGGTCCATATTCGCGGTGAACCGTTTTTGTGAAACCCTACATTTGTTGGAGCCGGAAGCCGATTCCGGACCGAAGCCCACAAAGCTCAAGGACTCCATCATCCGTCTCCCTAGTCCAAGACACCCGCGGTTCCGCCTAAGATCCTACATGTACCCGCGGAAAACTGCGACATATTTGGTGAACCCGACGTGAAGGGCGGCAAGGGAGAATGGAGGTGGATGAAGAAGGCTTCGTGGTGAAGGCCATGTCGAAAGCGATGATGAACATACACGGAAGAAGGGTGGACGAGAAATGGGTTGGAAGCCGTTGAGAGTGCGGTCGAAGAAGTCGACCATTGGAGTGGGTGTGGAGCAAACCGCCCTCTCGGCAAGCGGAGAAGGATGACCTAGGAAAGGGTTAGGAAGACAAATCGGAGGCCCGAGGAGGATCCTTCACACCGGATCTAGAGACTTCGGCGGTCGGCAACGGGGACAAAGGCGAATCGGCAAGGACAGAAAAAGGGAATGTCGGGAATCAACCTGACCGGAAGACAACGCGGAAGGTGGGAGAGGATAAAGGAAACCGATCCTATGGGTTCCTCACATCGATCCGGAGACTCCGGCAGTTCGGCCAATGTGGCAACGTGAGACCTAGAGAGATGGACGGTGGCGGCGGGAAACGGGAACGGTTGATGCAAATAGATCCGGACGATAACCTGGAGGACGTGTTTCCGGATAATCGATCCGGAAAGGGAAATTAGTCGGTACATTGGTACCACGGGAGAGGGTGCGGAGCAAGCCGCCCTCTCGACATGCGGAAAGTGACGACCTAGGACAGGGCCGAGAATCAAATGAGGAGGCCGGAGAGGGATCCTCCATATCGGTTCCGGAGACCTTGGCAGTGCAAGCCGACGAGGCGACGTAAGACCAAGGAGAAGGACGGTGGCAGCAAGGTGACGAAGGCAAGAACGACAAAGAGGTATGAGGCCGACGAGGCGGCCACGAACCGAAACAGACCTTCCGGCAAGGTCATGAGGATAAAGGAAGCCGATCCTATGGGGTCCTCTCACCGGTTCCGGAGGCCTTGGCAGTGCAAGCCGGCGAGGCGATGTAAGACCAAGGAGAAGGACGGTGGCGGTAGGATACGGGACCCGACTATGCGGAAGACACGAGGAGAGTCGGGAGCGACTCAAACAAGAGACAAACCCAGATTACAGCGGCGGAAATGGAGACCTGGTCCTATGGGGTCCCCACATCGGTTCCGGAGACCTTGGCATGGGTTCTCGCATTGAAGTCTCCTACAAGGAATACTTCTCCTTTGGAAGAATATCGGATTATGTCATCCGATAGAGGTTCATATGGGGAAGGCCCATGTGGTACTCCTTCCTCAACTAATCTCGCCTCGCCAGCCAAATTATAACGATAGCTTTTTGGGGGAAAGTAACAGATGGCGAAAAATACAGCCTTGTCCTTGCTTGTGGAGACTTTCACCCACATAAAATGAGCTTCTAGGTCTGTCCTCAGTATTTCTATCCTATTATGTAGCTCTCTCCGAAACAATATTGCGACACCTCCAGATCCCCTAGTAATGCATCGACGTGAGGTTTGTCTAAAAGCGGACTCCCAACGAAATCCTTCGACTCGTGGGAGTTCTCTATTTGGGCTTTGGTGTGTTTCTACTAAGAAAAGTATATCTGATACCTTTAATATCTCCTCTAGGTGGTCGAGGTGTGTCTAGAGTGCGCCGTTACAATTCCATAAGGTCATCCTAAGTGTATTTCCTGTCACGTGGGCCACATGTCGTCAATTAGTAGTGCGATCATTTATGATCACTTGCCCGTCTCGATAAAAGGCACGATGCCCTTCTTTACGAGCTTGCATAACTCGTGGCATACAACTCTTGCGATGCTCAATTTGCATCTTAGTGAGGTCTTCATCGAGATAGAGAGGGTCCCCACCTAATCCTTGAAGAATTGGTCTCTTCTTAAAGAAAGTGATTATAGAGTCTAAGTCTTTAAATTGAAGGACTAAGGCTCTATTCCTAGTTGTGTCACGTCCGACCCTCCAAGCTTTGGTGATAGGTAGGGCCGTTGTGTACCCGAACATTTTCCCAAGTGTTTGTGCATCCTCATATGGGGATGCACCTTCCTTGAGCCCAGTGACACACACATTTAAGTGTCGGGCCTGACGCATAAATTCTCTTCTTCAAGGGTGGTATTAACAAAATTTTCATATTTTATTTCTTTTCTAATGTTTCTTTTAACCACATCTGCCCAACCCGTTTTAGCTAACTCTATGTTATTTTAAACTTTCTCTTTAACTTTTTTAATCTCGTCTTTTATATCCTCTATGGAGGATATTTCACCATCTTCTCGAGATACCTCGATGTCATTAGGTTGTTTTTTAAGGTTGGTGTTTTCCACTTTAAGTTTCTCTATTTCGGCCTTGAGGGCGTCTTTTTCCTCTCTATCTTTTTTCTTGTGGGTTTCAACGTCTTTTGCCCATTTTTTCATATCCATCTCTATTTTTATTAAACGATTAAACATATCTAAAAAGTCCTCTTTACTTATAGCCTCGTCTTGTATATCCTTATGTTCCTTAGCTCGTTTAGACGTCATTGTGGTCTCAATAAGAAAAAGATAAAATAAATGGGTGCAAGACTTAGCCAAGTTTGTGTGTATGTCACAGTCACATTGGCATTTCATAGCATGCAACGAGCACACCGAAAGAACCCACCAACGGAGGTAGACACACTGCAAAGTTTCAAGGATACGCCATCAAGAAAAGAACACGACACCATGCAACATCAAGAAAAAGAAAGAAAAGAATATGACGGTACGACCGACAACGTCAACGGACGGCAAGAGACGTCAACGGATGGCAAGAGACGACAACGCGGCAACAGATCGTGCAACACGCAGACGGCTGCAGACGACAACGCGGCAGGAGATGACACAACAGACGACAAACACGACAGTAGGCGGTGCAACACAGTAGTAGACGACACCGCACGACAGTAGACGACGACACGACATCAGACTGTGTCATTGTTATCAAGGTTAGAGAGAGAGAGTATCAATGACCTTGTCCACGACTGTTGCAGCTGCTCCACTACGCATTTGCCCACCTCCATTGTCTTATGTAAAGCTAGATGGAACCAACTACACTCTATGGAAGTTCAAAATGTCGGCCATTTTGGACTCCTATGAGTTGTTGAAGATAATCATGGGATCCACAAGAGGAGACCCTAAGCCCATGGTGACCTTTGACCCTGCACACCCTACCACATCAATCCCTCCAAATGCTGATCTACTTCGAGCTTGGAAGAGAAGGAATGTTGATGCGTTGTGTACCATAGTCACTGGTGTATGTGACTCTGTACTAACATTAGTGCAACATACAACCAGGGCACATGAAGCTTGGAGCATATTGGCCAGCCATTATGAAACCAGAAACTATACAAGGATACAAAACCTCGAAAATCAACTTGCTGTAGAGAAGCTTGCTCTCATAGACAGGATGCCACATGGAATGGTGGGGGTTGAACCTATGACCTTCTGGTCTTATTGGGCAACCTTATCAATTGAGCTACATCCATCTACACATTATTGTATTGTGTAAGCCTCAACATGTCGGATCTTACCGAGAGAATAAATCACCTCATGGAAGCCATGCATCAACTTCAACTTGAGAATGACAACCTTTGGGAATCGTTATGGAAGCTTCAAGTTGGAACATCGATGGAACTAGTAGGAAAAAACAACTCTCCTCCTACATCAACAAATGTTCTACCTATAGAGCATGGTTCCTCGTTTAGGCTTTCTTAGAATCCTTCCCATCCCACTACAAGTATGGAGCCCAATATTAGTTTACCTAACAAGTTCGATGGCATGAGGAAGCACTTCTGAGGGTTCATAAATCAGATCAAGCTTATTATCCAACTATAGCCTCAACAGTATGCAGATGATTTTCGTCAAGTTGGTCTCATCGGGACCCTTCTGTTCGGAGCTGCACAAGCCTGGTTTGCATCGTTGGTCGAAACTTCATTACCACTTCTACAAATTTTTCCTGCCTTTTTGGTAGAGTTTGAGGCAACATTTGGGGATATGGACCGACACCGAACTGCCATCACCAAACTCTATTCATTACATCAAGGTATACGTCCGGTATCCATTTATGCCTCTGAATTTAGACAATTAGCATGTGATTTTCAGTGGGATGGCCAAGCTCTCTGCAACCATTTTCGTCGGGGCCTTCGAAGCGAGATTAAAAAATTTACTACTCAACTTTCCGGAGCCTACGTCATTGTCGCATGCCATCACACAAGCAATTAGTTCTGACAATTGGTTGTTTGAGCTTCGTCAAGAGGAATGAGCAACTTCAAGGTGGAAACCCTCTTCGAGATCTTCTCCATCGTCATCGTACGATGACCCCGTGCCGATGGAAATTGATCGAGCTCGGGGTCCCGCCACTCACCGAGGGTGAACGAAGGTATCGCCGAACCAACGGACTATGTTTATATTGTGGTGCATCCACCCATCTCATTCGTTTTTGCCCAATCAAGAATAATCAACGACAAATATCTACAAACAATACGACAAGATGACCCCAACAACAGGAAAACGATGGTGTCCAACTACAGTAGGAGCCATGTGGTTGGACAATCCGCATTCGTGTCGCTCCCATAGTTCGGCTACATCGACAGAAGATTTCTCCTTTCTGGTAAGCATCCATTTCAAATCGATTTCAATTAGATCCTTAGTACTTCTAGATTCCGGGGCAACAACGTGTTTTATGGACAAAAGGTTCGTTCGTAAACACAAATTCCCGGTTGTCCGATTGTCCAAGCCAATCCCAGTGGAAGCTATCGATGGACGCATGCTTTCTTTGGGAGTAGTCATCGAAGCCACTGTCCCACTTATCTTACAGCTCAGGGACCACCAGGAGGCCTTAACGTTTTATGTTATCACTTCACCACGACATCCGATCATCCTCAGTTTGTCTTGGCTAAAGACACAGAATCCACTTGTTGATTGGCGCAATCACTCGATTACTTTCTCCCAAACCAGCTCGGAGGTGCAAGCAATATCTCATGTTGTTGCAGGTGCTCACCCTCCCATTAATGCAGGAATCAGCTCCAAGGTGGATGCTCACATCCTTGTCACAACAAGGAAAATAGTGCATAGTGCCTCGTCGAGCAATCCAATGAGGACAACTACTGACTCACTACCATCCAAGTATGAAGACTTCAAGGACGTATTTGAGAAAAAGAATGTTGATCACTTGCCTGAGCATCGACGGTACGACTATCCGATCGATTTGCAAGAAGGTGCTAGTCCTCCCTTTGGCCCAATTTATGGGTTGTCGGAACCAGAACTCCAGGCACTCCGAATGCATCTCGATGATAACCTTGAAAAGGGCTTTATTCAACCCTCAAAATCACTAGCAGGAGCTCCTATTTTGTTCGTGAAAAAGAAAGATGGATCCTTACGCCTCTGCGTCGACTATCGGGGTCTAAACAAGATTACTGTTCGCAACCGCTACCCACTATCTCTCATCCCAGAGCTGGGAAGATCTTCTCCAAGATTGACCTACGGGGAGCATACAATTTGCTACAGATCAAACTTGGAGATGAATGGAAAACCACCTTTAGAACGCGATACAGACATTTCGAGTATAAGGTAATGCCTTTCGGCCTCACTAATGCTCCTGCAGTATTTCAACATATGATGAATGACATATTCTGAGAATATCTAGATCACTTTGTTGTGATCTATCTAGATTATATCTTGGTCTTCTCTTCGAACACAAGATCACAAAAATCTAATATACTTTTCTACCACACGAACCTTAAATTGTAGACAGGCGTGATGGTCGACCTTCTTGGCAGACTATGATTTTGAGATAATCTTTCGAACCGGCACTCAACCCACGACGACCGATGTCTTATCCCGTCGGTCTGAGTTCGAGCTCACTCTAGAGGATGAAGCCTATGTTGAGTAGTCCCAGAGTTTGTTAAAGCCTAATCAATTCTATAACTTTGCGACTTGCTTGCTTCGGGATGACTCTTTGCTCAAGCAAATAGCAGATGCCACTACGACTGACAAGTTCACGACAGAGGTCAAGGCAAGTATCACAAACCCCTCCCATGAACCCAAAAGACCTGATTTAGCTAGTTTTACAATTCAGGATAATCTTTTGTTTCGAGATAATCTTTTGTATGTCCCAGAAGGTCCTTGTCGGACAAGGGTGCTTCATGAGTGTCACGATGATCCACTTGTTGGTCATTTTGGCATTGCGAAAACCTTGGAGTTGATATCTCAGGGATATTGGTGACCACAACCATGGAAATTGGTCAAAGAGTTCATTAAGTCATGCGACATTTGTGCTCACTCTAAAGCATCTCATCATCGACCATATGGTCTCCTTCGCCCTCTCCCAATCCCCAAATGGCCTTGGGCCTCTCTTTCCATGGATTTCATCACTGACCTTCCCTTTGTTGATGGTTATGACTCGGTATTTGTCATGGTCGATCGCTTCACCAAGATGGCTCATTTTGCTCCATGTGCCAAAACCATTATCGGAGAGGAGACAACCGATTTGTTTTTCAAAAATGTGGTTCGATTACATGGACTCCCGAACGATATCACTTCTGATCGAGAACCACAATTTGTTTCCAATTTCTGGCGGTGCCTTCTGCAAACCTTCGGTTGTACTGTGAATCTATCTTCTACTTATCATCTGCAAACCGATGGACAAACGGAGCGGGTTAACCAAATCTTGGAACAATACTTGTGGTGCTCTCTTAGTTACCAACAAGACAACTGGGTTGACCTTCTCCCACTTGCCGAGTTCGCCTACAACAACTCTCTGCATGCATCTACGGGAGTTACTCCATTTTTCGCCAACTACGGTCTCCACCCCCGCTTCAACATTTCGCTTCCCTCTGACTCTGTCAATCCTTCTGCGGAGGACTGGGCACGTCTCTTGGAGGATGTACATCGTGGTCTTTCCTTGGAGCTCACCCTCGCTGGTGAACGCTACAAGGAGCAAGTTGACCGTCATCGCTTAGATGCTCCCTGATTCGAGGTAGGAAACTTTGTTTGGTTTCTCCGTCGCAATATTGTCACCACTCATCCTTGTCCGACGTTGATTACAAGAAGTTAGGCCCTTTCCGAATCATTGAGAAAATTGGTTCCATGGCTGTCCACTTAGAACTACCATCCCACTTTTGTATTCATAATGTATTCCATGTCTCCCTTCTAGAACCTCGCCATATATCTGACATCCCCGATCGACACCCATCTCCTCCACCACCAATCCAGCTCTCAACCGGAGAAGAATATGCGGTTGACCAAATTCTCGACTCTCGTCTCTTTCGTCACTGGCTTCAATACCTTGTCCTCTGGAAAGGGTACCCGATCTCCAAAGCAACATGGGAGCCGACACATCATCTCAAGCATGCCCCAGACATAGTTCGAGCATTTTATGAACGTTATCCACAAAAACCAGGCGCGGGTCCAAGGAGGCGGCCTTAGAGGGAGGATAATGTCATAGACAGGATGTCACATGGAATGGTAGGAGTTGAACCCATGACCTTCTGGTCTTATTGGGCAACCTTACCAATTGAGCTACATCCATCTACGCATTATTGTATTGTGTAAGATTCAACTTATTTCATTATAGATTGATCACTAGAACTTTCAAGAACCTTCTAGAGAATGCATCTTCATGCACTCTCTAGAAGGTTCCATGCACTCTCTAGAAGTCTTCTAGCTTTCATGCATACCTCCACATTCTTGTATAAATAATGGGGTGCACCTTGATTACAATCAAGGTGAACAACACTAGTTACGAAAGCATATACAATTATTGTTTATTTGTCTAACCTCTCTCTTGCTTGTTCTCTTGTCTATGCTCTCTCTCCTGCTATCTCTTAATGTTGAGCCTCGTCTACTTGTCCTTGACAATCTTGTGATCTTGTTTATGCTCTTGCTCTCTCTTAGTACTTAGCCTCATTCCACCTATTCATGACACTCACTGATGGAGAGAAAGTAGAATCCTTTGTAAAAAGGATTAAGGATCTTCAAGATTAGTTGGTAGCTGTTAGAGTAGTTGCCTCTCCAGAGGGTATGGCTCGTCGGTGCATTCAAGTACTTCCTTCCAAGTATGATGGCATTGTGACAACATTGAACACTCAGGTTCGACCCACTCCTTTAAAATTTGATGAACTAAGTGCAATGTTGCTTGAAGAGGAGCTTTGACTGAAGACAAGAGAAGTAAGGGAAGATTCAGAATTTGTCTCTAGGACTAAGGGTAAAGGGACATCCAATTCAAACAATGCGAATAGGATACCAAAGAAGAAGAAGTTCAATGGATCGTGTTTCTACTGTGACAAGAAGGGTCACACAATCAAGGATTGTCGGAAGAAGATGGCGGATGAGAAGAATGGTTCTAGTAAGACTTCTTGGAGAGAGCCCGGGTCTACCAACAATGTCGTAGATGAGCTTGAGTTATGGGTCGCAACTGAAGAAGTGTGTTCTTCAGTTGACACTCAAGTTGTTGACGACTCTTGGATTCTCACTAGTGGAGCATCCCGACATATGACCAGTAATCATGACTGGTACAACTCTTGGACACCTCTACAAGAGCCCATCAATGTTGTGGTCGGGAACAATGCTCGATGTCTAACCAAAGGAACCGGAACCATCTCCCTCAAAGCAATGACCGGCGGGACAAAGCATCTCTCTCAAGTGTTGTACGTGCCAGATCTCAAGAAGAATCTATTGCCCATTTCTGCACTGACCGACAAGGGTCTTGATGTTCGATTCAAGAAGTCGAGTGCAGAAATAACAGATTCTGCTAGCAAGGTTGTAGGAATAGGGGTAAGGCGCAACAATCTCTATGAGCTGAGCGTGTTTACAATTTCTACTGACCACAACACAAGTACTAACACAAAGCAATGGCATGAGAGATTTGGGCATCTCAATGTTGTTGTGTTGAAGGAGATGAAGAAGTTGAATATGGTAGTTGGGTTGCCAACCCTATCTGACTTAAGTCATGTTTGTGATGGGCAAGCATCAAAGATCAATCATTCCAAAAGAGAGTCAAAATCGGACAAAGACTCCTCTACAACTAATACACATCGACCTCTCTGGAAAAATGGTGACTCTTGCAATGGGTGGATCTCTCTACTATATGCTAGTAGTTGATGACTTCAGTAGAAAGATATGGGTTTACTTCCTTCGGGAGAAGGCTGAAGCTTTTAAAATCTTCAAAAGATGGCATAAGTTTGTCGAGCAGGAGTCTGGAAAGTTAGTGAAGGAGTTATGCTCAAATCGAGGTGGAGAATTCTTATCAATAGAATTCTATGAGTATTGCAAGAGCATGCAATTAAGCGCCAACTTACAACTGCCTACATCCCACAACAAAATGGTGTTGTTGAATGTCGAAACCAAGCAATTGTTGAGATGGCTAGGTGTATGTTGAAGGCACAAGCGCTACCCGACCCATTCTGGGCTGAAGCAGTGAATACAACAGTTTACATCCTCAATAGGAGCTACACGAAGGCACTTCAAGGGAAAACACCCCAAGAAGCTTATTCAGACAAGAAACCTTCAATGCTGCACTTCAAAACCTTTGGGTGTACGTGCTACACACATGTTCTAGGTGTGAGCAGAAAGAAGTTGGATGTTAAAACCAAGAAGTGTGTCTTTCTCGGATATAGTGAAGAGTCAATGGCCTATCGACTCTACGATCCAGAAGCAAGAAAGATATTGACAAGCCGTGATGTGGTGTTCGATGAGGAACGACCACAACTAGCTGAGAACAACGATTCTCAAGTTATCTCATCAACCGAAGAAGTATTCCCCCCAATCCCGACCCATTGTCCAGAAAAAGGAAGTTGAACCATCTGATGGTAATGGTTCGCTAGTTCAACCTATGCCAATGCCACATGTAAAGAAAATACCTAAGGGGGCTCAACAACTCTTCAATGATCATACTCCTAAAGTTGAGTTTCCTGAAACTTCAACTGATGGATTATGAAGATCAAGAAGAATACAGGAGCAAGGGAGAACCTCTCACCACATTGCCAACATGGCTCTGATGGTGGACATCATAGGCTCAGTGAGTGTGCCGACCTCAGTGGAGGAAGCCATGGCCGACCCGAAGTGGAAAGAGGCGATGATATTAGAATACGATAGCATCATGAAAAATGACACGTGGGAGTTGGTAGAGAGGCCAACAAAGAGGAAGTTGATAGGCACCAAGTGGGTGTGGAAAGTAAAGTATAAAGCTGATGGTTCTTTGGAGAAATTTAAGGCTAGGCTAGTAGTGCAAGGATACTCCCAAATTGAAGGGTTTGATGTACAAGAAACATTTTCCCTGACAGCTCGCATGACAACACTTTGAATGGTCATAGCATTGGCTGCTTCAAGAGGATGACCGATTTATCAAATGGATGTCAAATCGGTTTTTCTGAATGGGCATCTCAAGGAGGAGGTATCCGTGACACAACCACCAGGGTTTGAGATGCCGAATTCAGAAACAAAGTTTGCAAGCTGAAGAAGGCGTTTTATGGTCTAAAGTAAGCACCAAGAGCTTGGAACAAGAGGATAGACAACTTCTTACAATCAATCGAATTTAAGCAATGTGCTTCGGATGCAAGTATGTATGTCAAAATGAAGGACGAGAAACAAGTCATCATCATCATTTATGTGGATGATCTAGTACTTACTGGTGACCATGAAGAGTGTATTGGTCAAACACAAGAGTGTTTGAAAACTGAGTTTGAAATGACAGACTTGGGGATTTTACACTACTTCCTTGGAATTGAGGTTTGGCAAACCTCTGTTGGCATCTTCATGTCACAAAGGAAGTACACAACAGATATCTTGAAGACCTTTGGGATGATGGGCAACAAGTCAAAGTCGACTCCAATGGAGTCAAACTACAAGCTATCCCAAGAAGACTCTTCACCAATGGTTTACATAAGGAAGTATAGACAACTAGTAGGAAGTCTAATTTTCCTATGCAACACTAGGTCGGATATTTGTTTTGCAGTCTGTGTGGTGAGTCAATTCAGCAACAAGCCGAAGGAGACTCATTGGAAAGCTGCACTACGTGTATTAAAGTACATTGTGAGTACTTTAAATTACGGAATGTTCTACAAGCCAACAATTGACGAACTTAGTGGATACTGCGACTCCGACTAGGCTGGAGATAGTGATTCCAGAAAATCAGTTTCTAGATATTGTTTTTCAATAGGCTCTGGAGATGTTTCATGGAGTAGTAAAAAACAACCAACATTGGCACTATCTTCAACGGAGGTAGAATACAAAGAAACATGCATAGCGGCATGCGAGGTAGTTTGGCTAAGAAGAATCCTTATGGATGTGGCGGTTCCAATAAGGACAACAACAGTATTGAGGTGTGACAATCAAACTTGCATGGCCATTGCCAAGAACCCCGTATTTCATGCACGTACTAAACACATAGAGATTCAGTATCACTATGTGTGGGAGCTAATAAATGATGAGACTGTGGAGCTTGAGTACTGTTCGACATCAGAAAATGTTGCGGATATCTTCACTAAGGCGCTTGGAGCAGAACAACTACAACAACACCTTCGACGACTAGGAGTTGGCCCAATTCCAAGTGAACTCAACGGGTTGACAATTGAGGGGGCGTGTTAGATATAATCAATGATCAGCCCCAAGTTGTAAATCTATCCCCATATGTGCTCTTAGAGTGCACATTTTGTGATAGCGCCCCAAATGAGGAGCGGCTAGTGTGCAACTCAACCATATCGGTCGATAAGGTGTTAATCTAGGAAACCGTAGATGTGTAGGACACAATGGATTTAGGAAAGAGTGAAATAGGTAATAGGATTGACTAATCAAGTCAACTAGAATATTTTGTGGGCAAGTTACAATGTACTTAGTCTTGAAGTAGGTGCCTTTGACTTCAAGATAAGTACTATCTAGCACTAGCTTGTATCTAGGGAGTTGGGTCATATTAAATGACAAGTCAATTGACAAAAAAGGAATATCTCCACTACTATCAACTGACATGCACATTTAATGTTACACTTAGACCAAACAGAGCATATAATCCACTCTCTTACACAGTGGTGGATTGATCATCAGTCCCCACTAATTTTGTAGTGAGTTGGTCCAGATCCCATCTAAGCTCCAAGGTGTGAGCGCATGGGTGAACTACCATTGTGAGCTACTCTCATATCTAATAGAAGTTTTGTTTTCATATATCCATTTCTGTGGTTGTAACTCTATATACCTCTCCAATCGATTCTCAAATTTTCTAACGTTTCCCATAAATGTTGTATTGTTGGATAAATAGGCTACCTAATCACATGCTTTGCAAGACCTTGTTGCATAATTATCAACAGTTCTGTTTAATGTGTATAAAGCAAGACCAAAATACCAAACTGAATGCTCCATATATTCTTCCATGGTTACAACTCACATAGCTCCCATGCTACTTTGAGTGTGGTTTGCTAAGAGGTCATCAATAACTTAAGGATTCATCTAGAATATTATTGATAATGGTATTCAATGTTTCACAAATATTTCAAAGTTTCCAATTCTTGTCCAATGATGAAATGAAACATGCACAAGGTAGGATATGAGCCATGAGCTACTTAGATGCGTAGATACTAAATCAATTTGGGCTATTATGGTACCACTTGAGGCAATTGGGATATTCATGTCTCTGGTTGGGAAGCTTGGGAAGCTAGAGATTTAGCATCTCCATTATATATGCCAGAGAGAGATAGAAAGATCTGTGGAGTGAACTTGTTGAGGTAATGCACTATGTCCATGAGTGAGGGGGGAGAATGTAAGAGATTTATTCCACTTGGTATGACACTTATGGATATTTTTCTTTATTTGCAATCATATAACTATCATGTGATATCTCAAATTTTGTATAGTTTTTAGATTACTCCACAATTTATTGAAAAAGTTGTTGTTTCTAGATTTTCGATGGTGATACTCATTTTGACTCGATGATTCTAGCCACTCTATAGTTTGATCTCTTTCAAATTTGGAGAAATTAGCGGGATGGTTCTATTGTCTCATCAAGAGTAGTGGAGGACAGAATTTTTTATTTATGGGGAACATTCTTGCCTTTTCATCGATTGGTCTCTTGGATCCGTTTTTTGGTGGTACATTCTTTTGGCCCATGGTTTGCCATTAAGACATTTGGCAATTCTTGTTTTTTCACAGAGACGATTGTTCACAATAATAGTAAAATGATGTAGGTGTACTTACTAAAGGAGAAAAATGTAGATTTTTTAGAAAATTGAGATGTCATCATATTGGAATGTGAGATGTTGGGAACACATTCATGAAGAAGTGTTCGCTAACCAATAATGAGCATTACTTAGCGAGTGAAAGAATTAGAAGACAATTGACCAAGTCACATCAATAGAATGTGTAGTGGAGGAACTTCTTGATGCACAGGAGAGTACTTCCATGATATTCCTATAGGAATGAGGTAATGAACAAGGCGGATTGTGCATGAAATGTTGTTGTACATAGGAAATTATTTAGTTTTTGATCATTTTGGAAAATGTTGATACGGATGATAGGTGGGTGTCCAACTAGTTGTATGTGGAAATCATGGTTGCCAAACTAAGGCGCATACCATGGGGGTTGGGCACTAGAAGGTCTGTGAGTGGGTCTTGGATGTCTAGATTAGACTTGGAAAGGTTGCTTGGCATGAGACCACATATCGACTTTATTTGCATAGAGTTGGAGGTATAAGAGTATCTCGACATTCTGTTCAACCTTGATGTGTATATAATACTAGAATAAGAGAGTCAAAAGTAGTGGTAGGCCATAGACATTAACTAAAATCCGTGCATGCATGTGAAATATGAGTGGAACAAATGGGTTCTTGAATCATGAAAAGACATGGTCGAAGATAATGTCTTTAAATTTTTGTCCAAGTTAAACATTTACATTGGCATGAAACCTGCATTCACTAATTTTGCTTGCTAGTAAGTACCAGTGCACTTAGAATCCCTTGGGAGAATGTGTATGCGAATAGGTGCATGAATGTGTCAAATCTGCAAGCGTAGACGTATTTTTTAATATCTATGTGTGCATGCCTGAAAAAGTGTGGGATTTTGTCTTTATTGGGAGCCCTATTTGTGTGTTTGTGTGCCTATATGTGTGCAGTTGGTGAAGAATGTGCTAGTAGATGTCTTATTATATATAACGTTTTGGGCATGTGCCATATGTGTGAATAAGATTGTGCAATAGCTTATATTGATTTCATATTGTGTGTTTATTCGTTGTAATGTGCATGCAAGTTTATGTATATGTGCATGTGGTGTGTGTGTGTAAATATGTGTGTATTAGTGTGCATGTAAACAAATATTCTTCTTTTTCTTTATTTGTGTGTGGATTTGAATTTGCATAAGATAAACGTTTATGTGTTTTTGTATTTAATAGAGTGTGTTTAAGTGTGGTTGGGTATGTGTATGTTTGAATTTTTGTTTAGGGGTGCAAATTTGAGGAATATAACTTTAGGAATTAAAGGAAGATACCATTGTCTCTTTGTCCAATGCTTTGGCTCACTATGCAAGGTAATGGAATATGAGGACCAATGATGCTTGGGTTGTTCTTGCTAGAACTCAAGAAACACAAGGAGAAGTTGTTGGCCAACAATACAACCACACAAGCTCATCAATAAATAATAAATGCAACTTTCTTTAGCCTCGTCACCCTTACTCATGCTACAAGTCAATCAAGGGTTATTCATGTAGGCTTTTGACGAGAACATTACAAAGGGATTACAATAGATTTGGCAATATCAATCTGCAAATGTTGACCCTAGTTTCATGGACCAATATCTCAACCCTTGTCATCGACAAATAAAGGCGTTATCTTCCACCATCGTTGGTGCTTCCCTAAGTTCGAAGATCTCTCCATTTTGGCTCAACCTATGATAAAGATATTTTGAAAACAAAAATTAAAAGCTATTTGACTTGTCAAATGACTTATGGAAAAAGGGGGGCAAAGGTGTTATGGTTATATTGTAAACTTAGGGGGAGGATAGTTTAAGGATATTTGTTTATGTGTGACACCAAATGGGCTCGGCGGATGTGAAACCTAGGCTCAATGAACTTAGGTTGGGGTAGTAGTTTGGTGTCAAGGAGGCTCAAGGTTGAGTTCCCCTCCTTTGTAGTAGGGACAACTAACCTTGGAGTAATCTTGTTTGTTGTTCCCTCACTCCCAAGTGTTGTTCTGTAAGTGTCCTACGTGATAGAACTCTATTGTGGTGAGCTTTGAGCAGTAGAATTCTTTGAGTTTTAGTATCGTGGAGAGCTCTACATTATAAAACTCTTGAGTACCATTCACAATATGATAGGGTCAACATGAGAGCTCATTGCAAGAATGTGATACAAGATTTTGTCAAAGTGAGTGATGTCCATCAATGGATGGGGCACTAGATTCAAGGGATTCAGAGACGTGGGTTTCACTCTTATTGCTACACTTATCTCTAGTTCTCAGTGAAATGGGAACATTGATCCAATTTGTAGCAATAATGATCACAAGACATAATTTCAAGTAGTGGGAGATCGTGTTTCACTTTTGGGTGTATTGCACTTTGTGCATCTTTCTCTCTATCCGAATTCTATCTCCTTACCAAGTTTTGATGTTAGGGTCAAATTGTCGTTTACCCTTTTATTGATGAATCGGGCAGGAGTGGTTGTCCAGCACTCTCAAGCTATGAACATTATGACCTAGAAAACCTTCTCATTCCCTCTTTCACATAGTTATAATAACTAAGAATCTAATTAGTGCCTCAATGGGGCTTAACTGTTGAAGTTATTTGTTGACATGTAAAAAGCACACAAATAACCAAACCATGGTCATAATACACTATGATCAAGTACAAGGAGATAAGTGTAAGGCTTAATGAGAGACACTAATCTCATGAAAAATGAGAGACAAAGAGAAGAAAAAAAGAAATATTAATGTTCTTAAAAGACCAAAGCGGCCTATAAGTATAAACCAAAATAAATTTAAAAACAATATATAAAATTATTTTGTGACTAATCTCATGTAAAATGAGAGATAGATAGACAAATTCTATTATCGTCTTTGGAGGTCAAATATGACCTGTGAGACCAAAAATATTATGTTTTAATATAATGCATGTGAAAGTGAGTAACGACTCTAGGTGTTCAAGAACTTTGCTAATGAATGTTGCAATAAAAAATACACATTGTGGTTGTGAGAGAAATTCGTACAAGGATTGAGAATGTGTGTGTGTGTGTGTGTGAGAGAGAGAGAGAGGAGGCGTGAGTTTACGACCCATGGT
Source organism: Azolla caroliniana (assembly GCF_043228905.1). NCBI lineage: Eukaryota > Viridiplantae > Streptophyta > Polypodiopsida > Salviniales > Salviniaceae > Azolla > Azolla caroliniana. Next base: position 5,039,975 of record NW_028230441.1, on the reverse strand, counting down.
TTCAATGAGCTTCATAGTGTGGAAGTCCGAGATAATAAAAAATATTTACTACATGGCAAGAATAAGGAGTTCATAGGACAAACGACAAGGAAGGGGAACTTGGAGGTAATCACAAGGCCTAAGGGTACATTATCTAGAAGAATATTCAAGATAGAAGGTCGAGCCATCACAAGAGATGCAGGCTACACCTTAGTTGACACTTCAAAGAATCGAGGATGGGGATTTGTGGCAACCTACTCTCATCTAAGGATTTCCAAAGAGTAACCGCTTGATGAATTCATTGTAGAGCTTAAGCACATTAGTGTTATCCTCATGATAAATGTGTTTACATATGTACTAGGATGAGCTTGAATACATACCCATGACCTCTCAAGTCATTCAAGCTAGGAACACGACTATTAAGTGATGCAAATGGAAAATTTGAGTCATGAATTAAATTTTTTTAGATCGATACTTTATTGTTTATTTTCCATCTTGAATAATCACAAAGTTTTCGTAAAAATCCAAGGGATGGTGATGAAAACACTAGGATGTAAATTGTAATAATACATGGAATAATAAATTTACACAACACCTCGTGTCGTGTCTAGGTTGAATTAAGCTCTTTATTTATAAGCATTGGATAAGTTATTCTATAACTTTGTTCGTAGTTATATGTAATTGTTCCCATATGTATTTCTTATAGTTTTGATCTAAAATAGGAACCAACACATGCCAAAAAAGGGGGACAAAATCGATGTGGGATGTCCTAGACCATTCCTTTTACATCTGTAAAGGGGAAAGGAAGAACAAACTAAGATAATCCTTAAGAAGACACTAATAAAGAAGTGAAGACATTTTGTTGCTACAAATGATCCCAATAGTTTGTACTATAATATATATATGTATATGTATATGTTAGAGAATTAGAAACAATATTTCAATGGCCAACGCAAATATCATTTTGAAAAACGATTATACATTGGCCACTGCAAACATCTCAATGATTTTTGAATATAAGGGGGCGTGTTAAAAACGATGATCCATATAACATATCTAGTTAAAAGAAAAGTTGGAAGATTTCCCCAAAGCCACAATTAACAATCAACAACGGTTCGTTTCGGTTCGAGAGGGTCCAAACAAAACCATTTAATAATTTTGAAACCTGAACCGAACCATGAAATCATTAAATCGAACCATTAAAAAAATTTCAAACCGTTAAGCCATAACCAGTAAAACCACGGTTTCATGGTTTGGTTTTGGTTTTCAGCTTAGGTCAAATTTTAAATTTCCAAATTTCCAAATTTAAAATATTTCATTATTTTAATGTTTAAAATTTTAAAGATTTTCCTAAGATGTGAGAATAAGGAATGAAAATGAAAAGATTATTTAAAAACAATTTTTTTAAATTGTAATAAAATAAAATAAAATAACCTTTAAACCGTTTAAACTGCGGTTTCTAACCGTTGAAACCGAGCCGAACCTTTAAACCGTTAAGCTATGCTTTCGCGGTTCAGTTCCGTTCAAACCGAACCATTGCCGATTGTTAGCCACAATTGCCCATCTTTAGAGGTTTATGATCTTCCATTCTCAAGGGTAGTTAAATTTTGTGTGATAAGCTTTGAGGTTCATTTGCCATGCAATGAAGTTTTTTTTTTCCCATAAAAATATCCTCCATTGGTATTAAAATTAAAGTGGTCAAAGCCAATATACAAATAGTCTATAATATTTTCCATCTCAACAAGTATAGATCTTCCGAGAAAGGACCAAAGGTAAGTAAGTGTTAGCATCAATCTCAATGTTCATCACCGCTGCCAAGAACAAATATTGTTTAAGATGTGTAGGAGAACTATCATCTCTGGTTCAGCTTCAATCTTGCCCTTATTATCCAACAAAAGTAATCATGTATTACCATATCAACTGATCTGATCTTAAATCACCATCAAGAAGGAAGAATGCTACAGCAAGATCACGACAACGTTTTCCATTAGAACATATGTATTTTAATGCAACAACCTGTTTTTTGCATCACTGAAAAACTCAATTTAGAAATACATACAAAATTTTATCCTTCTCATCTTTGCTCAGCTTAAAAAGACTCATTAAAACATTCTTGTGTTGTAACACAATGTATAGCCATGCAATCAAGTCCTTACATCGATAAAAGTTTAGTTTAGATTTTGGCACATTTCTTATGAATGTTCTTGTTTGGACATCATTTCTTTAAACTAACATTAATGTAATAAATAATAAAGACAACTGTAACACATGTGCCATGTGTTTATGAATTGGGTTGTAAATGATTGTGGGGGCACTGTGATCAATTGATCTCTTAGAATAGACGTTGCCAATCTTGTGTACAAGATAGTTTACCAAACATGTTTCAATTTCCCGCATGCCCTAAGAAATTGAAATGTGTGGCGAGTGATTCAACAATAGTTAATGTTTGGAGAACCAACATTCTAAACCCAATGATTAGATCCATTAAGGTTGATTAGCTCCTGCGATTAAGGCAGACCCATAAAAAGCAAAAAGCATGGGCATCATGTCTAACTGTTCAACATTGTTTAGCTTATCCAATGCATCACTTTACATTTTGTCATTAATACAATTCATACTTGTCTTGTGACCCCATTATGTAGTAATATGTCCTTTAAGCACCAAATTGTAGAGATTGAAAATAGAATTTTCTGGGATGGGTCTTCTACCAATGCCATGCTTTTGGGACATTCTACATATGTATGCCTAGTTAAGTGTGTGTTTAGGTATGTGCCTTAAAAATAGTGCAAAGGTTGATATGGCCTTTACCCCCCTTGTCATGCAGTTACATTCTTCTAGAACGATCATATATTGATAGGCCAATCCTAAAAGTTTGTATCAATACTAGATAGAATGCTCAAGGAGAATCTCAAATAAAATAAGACATTCGATGAAGAATTCATGTTATATCTAACAGAATTCATTGTTTTGCTCTATATATCCATATGAAACAATAGAAGGTGAAAATTTTGTGGGTTTGGATATAAAACTATAAAGTCAACCACGTAAGAAAGGTCCAACTCTCGGAAGCACAATGTTGTGAACCCTTTTGTTTCTTTTATATGTATATATTTTTTGTCATGACTACTAATTACTAGGAAGGGTTGTTATCTATGTTCAATGTTATTTAGCAATATCCCAATCATTGATTTGCATCCCCTTTCAAGTTGCACAACGACATCTTTTGCCATCTAAAAGTTACTATAGAGTTTATGTCCTTCACCTAAGTTCATTATTTCGTGTTATTTTTGTGTGATTGTTGATGATTCGAAATAAATAAAGGCATTGATGTACCACCTTCCATGTATGTTCTAGCGATTAGATTGAAAATTCATGTGGATGTCTCCATGCAAACATATAAAGTCCATACTTTTACTCCAAACCTTGTATTGTAATGTATGCACATGTAGACACACTTATTATATATGTATGTAACTACTAAGAGTGCATGCATGGAATACACATATGATGTTTGGATTGGTGAAATAAGGAAATACATAAATTTCACAAGGTTTGTCCTTGGCAATGGTGCAGAAGGACTTGGTTGGAGAAGTAGTTTTTCATTTTTGTAGTTGCCTTAGAGTCTCATTTTCCCCGAGGGCTTATGTGAACATGATACACTTAAGTAGTCACTTTAACTTTATTCAAAATTTTGTTGTTGCAACGAAAGACCAATACCGTTAACAAATCATTAGTCCATAACGTTGTGTAAACTTGACGAACATATAATGGCTATTATTTGCTTACAACTTTATGTTTCCATAGTCTTAACCTAATTAATCTATATTGTCAACTAAAATAATGTTGGCTTGTTGGTCCACAAAACTTGTAGGTAAGCTTGTACAATATGAATTGGCTTATTCTACAATTAATAGGTTCATATTTTAGTATAATGTTGATATGTTGATATGTCAATATGTCCATATTCATGACTCTACCCATAGAATGCTACTTTTGGCAATTAAAGTGTAGAATGCCACTTTTGGCAGTTAAAGTGGAGGTTATGTTGCCTAATTTGTGTCCTAAATTTCTTACCCAAAACAAAGTGTATGGAAAACAAAGTTGACAATGTAAGATATTAGATATAGGATTGGATACTTGGCTTGGTTATTAGGTTTAGGTGCCAACAATACACTCTAAAGAAAAGAACATAAAATCTTAAGAAATTACAAGATAGGCATTCAAATTAACCATTTTAACCATTACTACAAGTACTCCTGTCTCCATGAGTAAAGCAAAGGAGTGTATAATGATGTCTATGTAGGGATGGAACGAAAAGTGTAAACTTGGACGTCTCATGTAAACATGAGGCCATATTTTAACTTAGAAATAAGTGCATCAAGAAAAGGTGATGAATGACCCAACAAACTTCTTGATGCATGCATGATCTATCAAAGTAAATGACTACTGTTGGTTTCATTCATCAAAAGAGTCGCACTGAAAATATGATAAAGGAGGCATATGACACCAAAACAATTGTATGCATGTTATATGACTTGTCATTGTTATTGAGTATTGTTGATGTCACAATATCTTTGTTAAAATTTTGTGGAGGATTGTTGGTGTCATAATATCTTCCTTGATAGATAAGGAGGTAAATGACATGAGAGGAAATACACATTTGTTTATGTGATGTACTAAGTACGAGGATTGTTTCCAATTACTATGCAAAATAGTGATGTCTAAGGAAAGTTGTTTTACTTTTGTTTAGCCTTTACCTTGAGCTCAAAGGTGATGATTTACAATGGATCAACTCTATATGAGTGTTGTGCATAGCACAATCCAAAATAGTGATGATCGAGGAAATGGGTTCTCAACCCCCCTACTTTTGGCCTCCCTACACTTTTTGCGTGAACAATTAGATCTAATAAATTGCCTTGCAACAAGTAGAAAAAGGTTTTGAGAGCTTATAATGTACATACAACAAACGTTGTGTTAATCACGTGTATGAATTGAAAAGCAACATGTACATAGATGACCCACTCACAATTGTATGAATGCAAGGTTCATCTCTCAATATCGGTGTGAAATATATAAAATTTAAAGTTTTGCGATCATAATCTAAGGTTGGAGGAGGGTGGGTGGGTTTCCTTTACCGAGCATTGGTCCATTTCTAGGTGAGCCAATTGATCTCAAGGTTATGTACAAAGAAGGTGTTCCATAAGATGACAAAATATCTCAGGAATAGTGTGCCAAATGTTATTAAATCCAAACTCAATGATAATCTCGGGGCAGTCGTTTTCTTCGACACTTCTAAATCATCGCTTTTGCTACGCATTTGTGACACTCGATCGTGGGCGAAGAATCAAGTGGTAAGGGCGACCAAGCAACACTTATCGTAGAGATAGTGTTCGAGTTCGAGCGGTGCCCTATCAACCACACAATGGTCTATCTTTCCATCACGTTCCCCAGTCGTCCTATGCGATGAGAATGTAGCCGCATACTTTATACACCGAGTTATTGCTACGAGTTCTAATGTCCTACGAAAAAAGGAAAGCTAGAGACACGCGCACACACAGAGGCATACATCCTACATATGTAGAATGGAGAGAATTACATCGGTAAAAACAGGGGCCTCGGGTCGAAAGTAGTTGGACCAAGGTTGGATGGAAAGGTGATGATGACGTAAGGTACGGTGGGAATGGATTGCGAGCTAAAAGGAGGAAAGATAATAGGGTGTGATGTGTGTAGAGGAGTAGTAGTAGTAGTAGTAGTAGTAGGGGAATGGGATTCCCAAGGTTCAAGGGGGGGTCCCCCCACGGGGAGAGAAGAGATTCTCGAAAGGAAACGGGCCACCAAGTGTGATTGGGTGGGTATGTGTGTGTGCACACATTGCACACATTGTGCAATGTGGGAAGAAGCTTTTGGTTTGGGATTAGATAGTAAATTTGGTTTAATTAGAGGACCGTTTGGAAGGCTCATGAGAAGTCCCCAAAAGGACGAGAGAGAGAGAGAGAGAGAGAGAGTACGAAGGAAGAGCAACTTGAAGAAGAAAGACACACATACACACACAAATGTCTTAAGAAGAGTGGAAAAAACTAATACCTAAAAAACCACACAATTATATATATATATATATATATATTATAGAAAAAGTGCAGAGATTGAAAGTGAGATGTGAATAATGTATAATAGTAATAAAGGACTTGTTTTTCTTTTAAATGTTTTTTTGGTTTTTGGTAATAAGAGTGTGGCATTATTTATTATCATATCATAATTGAAGAATTTACTAGCATCTGGTTGTGAATTTATAAGTGTACCTTTTTTTCTTTTTTTTTCTTTTTTTTTTAAAAAACAGAAAGAGAAGATCAGAGAGAGAGAGAGAGAGAGAGAGAGAGAGAGAGAGAGAGAGAGAGTGTGTGTGTGTCACGTTGAGTGAATATAATGTGTCTTTTTCAGCAGCAATTATGGTTTAACGTAGGAGCCTTGGGGTGGCGTTAAATTTGGGGGGTGAATTGAGCCATCGCATGCATGGAACCGCCAAAAGTAGAGAGCCTTCTACTTTTGGAGGTGGCCAAGAAAGCTGGGAAAAGATAGCCACCCCCCCCCCCCCCCCTCCCTCCCTCCCCACACAACATTTATTCATTCATTTGAAGGCGGAAAACAAAGAAAAGGGCGAACTGAGGAGCCCCACCTGCTCACACACACACATACATATATGTATGTATGTATGTATGTATGTATGTATGGCCTTGTGTTTGTGTTTGTGTGTCTGTCTGCGTGTAATTTTTCATGGACTATGATGACAATGATATTGATATCTCATTGAAGGCAATCAATCTCTATCAACTTACCACCACCTTAGTTTACTCCTCCTCCTCCTCCTCAAAGAACCTCAACAATCCCACATTGTGTTTGAAAACCTATCTCCATTACATACTATATCTTGATATTATATTATATACTGAAACCAATAGAACTACATTAATAATAATATTACTATACGTAGCACTTTTCACACCATTAGTGTATATATATATATATGATGTATTATTTAGCCCTAGTATTGTTAACCAATTTGTGTGCACCCACCACCCTATACAGAACAATTCACAACTCCTTTTTTTTCATGTGTGTGTGTGTGTGTGTGTGTGTGTGTTGTGTATGCATATGTTTGGACCACAAAAAGTGTGAGTGAGCGAGGAGTGTGTACAAACAAAAAACAAACATACACATGTGAGAAAGAAAAGAAGAAGAAAGCAATAAAGTAAAAAGGGGGAGGAGGAAGAGGTTGGTCTCTCCCTCCCCCCTCCCCTCCCTATTATGAATACTATCCTAATATATATTATATATATAGGTGTGTGTAATGTATGTATGTATGTATTTACTCTCTTTTTTTAATACAATTGTTATGTATGTATGTTGTGTCGGTCTCTCCTTCCTTCACTTTGCACCCCCCCCCCCCCTTTCTTCCTCCCAAAATAAAGAACAACAGTTATAGGTCTATACATATAGGTATTCTTGAACTACATATTACGAGAGAGAGAGAGAGAGAGAGAGAAAATCAATGTTGTGTGTTGTAAGTTGTAACTCGTATATGTGTGTGTATGTGTGGGGGGAGGGGGGTAAGGAAGTGAAGTATGTTTATGTGTACATGGTGGGAAGTTTTCCTCAAATTCTGAAGAAGAAAAGGTTTTGGGGGGAGGGGGGGGGGGGGGTGTGAAGGATTTATTCATTGTACGTACGGACATTATATTATAATTAATTCCTATTTATTTTTTCTTTATTAAATGGTGTGTGTATATATATTTATATATATACATATATGTAGATATTGGCTGCTTTGTTCCAGCCCTCTGTCTCTCTCTGTCTCTCTACGCTTCTTTCTTTCTTTCTTCATCATTCTGATCCTTCTTGGATTCGAATCTCCCCCCCCCCCCTAAAAAATAGTCTCTTAAAAGATCAGAAATCGTCTTCGTTTTTCTTATTGGTTATTTGTTTTGTTTTGTTTTTTACAAATGAGTGAGGACACACCGTAAAGAAACGACCTAAACTTTCTACCGAACTGTTATACGTACACACACACACACAATACCAAAAGTAAGGGCAAAAAAAAAGCCCGAGCATTTTTAGTTAGTATTAGTATTATCGTTACTCTCTCACGCCCATCATTTTACTTCTATCTCTTTCTATGACCTCTTGATTCGAGTGGCATTACATTCCCATTAATCTCAAGTCCCGACTAATTTCGCATGATTTGGTCTGTCCGATGCTGCGATGCAAATGCGATGATGGATGATGCATGGTTTCATGGATCACTTCCTAGAGGATGGATGAGATTCCAGAAGAAGGAAAAGAGAAACAAGCACTTATGAACAAATTAGAAGATATATTTATGTAATAATATTCGACAGGAATTAGAATATCATGGTAATACTTAAGGTTGGGGGGGGGGGGGGGGGCATTTTCTCCCCCATTCATTTCTTCCTTCCTTATCTCCAGGGTCAAAAAAAGTACATCACCTCTCACTCTCTCTCTCTCTCTCTCTCTCCTCTCTCTCCTCTGTCCTGTCTCTGACTTTTGATTGTCATGTCTTATTTATCTCTCACTGTAGAAAAAAAGAAAAGATTATTAACTATTTATCATCTTTTTTTATTATCGACCATTAAATTCGTGTATTGTAAGCTTGATGGTACTAACATAGATCTTTCTCTCTCTCTCTCTCCTCTCTCTTGACCCTCTCTAAACACATACATACATACATACATACATACATACATACATGCATGCATGCATGCATATAATACACAATTGCTGCACCTTTGTACATGAAGGCCGCTCTCTTATTTTACCTTTGGGTTTTACTTGGAACCCTTCCATAATATTCATATTACACACACACACACACTCTCTCTCCTCTCTCTCTCTCTCTCTCTCTCTCATCTCTCTCTCCCTCCCACCCCTTTCCTCTCTTAGGGTCAACACAACATGAAACCAATACCTTTCCACACTGTCTTTCTTGTATATATATATATTATGCATCATTATTTTTGTTGTCATATTATGCCCCTCTTTGCTGTGTAAGAATGCCATCAACATTTAATACTCATCATATATATATATCTCTAACATTAGCCACATCTCGCTTTCCTAGACGCATTTTGGCCCTATAGCTACCCTCCCCTGTTCACATGCATAGACTGGAACGATAACACTTCCTACACTTTTGTGGCACCCACAGACACAACACACAACGCTTTTTTTTTCCTAGGAAGATGATCTCACACCTACTCGTGCTCGCTAATTATGTTCAAGGGTAATCACTTCATTGCCTCGGCCAACATTCCCAAATTAAATCACAAATGTGACAAATTCAATGTAAATGAATTGACAAAAGCCTACGTGCTATTAACGAGTAATTCATCATACATGATGATGCATATGGATTGTGGCCTAGGTAGGGGTCCCCGTTCGCACCTATCTAGCATTGCAAAATCCACATAACACAGAACCAATTGCAAGAAACGCATTTGGGACACCCGATTTCCTATTATATCGCTCTTAGTTGGGGACAATTGAACTTGGCTGGACTACCGCATCTTTGATTTTGGGGGGTGGGGGATGGGGAAGGGGCGCTCTTAATATTATAATCTTAAGACATGACTTTCAATCGAAGTGGTTTTCAGTGTGACAAACATGTGCACATATTCAATAGTAAAGGGCATAGTTTTTACCCCATGAAAAATCCACATCTTAAGGTTTTTAATATATATTTATTTATTTATATCCAAAAATAAAGGGTTTTTATTTTTAATTCGCTTTGAAAGCACATGGTATAATAGATGGCTAATGCATGATACTCTCTCTCATTAGAGAGATCAATAGCCAAACATGTAATAATACTCATCCTTATTAAAATGCCATACACTCTATCGCATTTAACAACGTATATTTACACAGTTCTTGCATTGAAACGCCATCTATTACATGGCAATTAGATCAAATGTAGAAGTATCGAGCAACGACAAAAAATACATATGCAAGTAAGGTTTTAGTCTACATTTTCAAACGTTGCACAAGAAAGTGTAAACGATCAATTGGTCGGTTTTCCCAACTCTAACCACACATCAATATCTCTTTATAATAGCATGTTCCCACTTATGGAAGATATTTTGTATGCAATTGTGAGTCATAAATTTTCCCCTTGAGATACCTTTACCAACTAATAAAAATAATTTTGGGCAATTTTTGAATCACAATTTAGAAAATCTTATTGGCAGGAAACTTGGGCTACTTTTCTATCAAAGGCGATGGGCTGTAAGGGGAACTAGCAAACATATCTTTATAAAATTCAAGGATTAGAGAGAGAGATGGCGCCTAATCACAACTTCGATGCCTTACTACATTGAAGCTCTCTCTCTCCTCTCTCTCTCTCTCTCTCTCTCTCGTCTCTCTCTCTCTCTCTGCTGTCGTTATATGTGTGTGCTATCAAATGTTGATCGTAATCTTCGAGGTTATGTAATAAACTCCTTTCATCTCCATTTAGTTTCCAAGGGTTAACCATGGAATAAAATGTGATAGATTTGTCCACGATAAATATTACGCTCACTCGAATAAAGAAAAGTATAAATTTTATTGCTATGCTAATAAAGGCTTTTATATACATACATGCTAACATCACGGGTTCCTCTAAACTTTATACATCGATTGCGTTGTGTGGTTTCGTGAGCATTGCTTAGGCACTCATATATGTGGTGTGAAATCCAAATAGAAAGGGATAGAAATTTTGATGGACTCCCATCAAGTACATGTAATAATGTCATGGAAATTTTTTGGGAAGCCCCAAAATTGAAAGATATTTCAGGTGTCCTAAAATGGCCTCCCCTTCTCACCCCCTCGAGCTCAATTTTCCAGTTAACCCCCCTACATTCTAGAAAATTATGTCCTTCTTGTTTGTTGACTTGCCAGTAGCCTTGCTAGTGTGGCTACATACGTTGCCTCGTTGCATGTATGAATGCGATAGGCAAACATAAATAAGAGGGGGTGTGCCATCCGACACGGTTGTGAGATGCCTAGGAAACATCTCACATCTTACCTGTGTAGTTTCTTTTCACTATGCATATGCGTCAACACTCATATTCATCGTATATGTTAATGTATGTACCTAGGTTCTATGTGTACCAGCTCTAGTCTTTTGGAAAATAATATTTCTCCTCTCCCCCCCTATTGAGTATTGCTATTAATTTTGTGGGTTCCTTGTCTCGCAATTATAGTGTGTCGAAGAGGTCTTTTTCCCATACTTGCAAGTGCTTGCTTTTCCTTGCACTCACATTTGGGACGTTGTCCCACCAGCTTAAGAGGACACGTAGTATTGGTAGCTGCGCGAGTTCTGTTGAAGAGATGTGTTGCCTTTTTGATTTTCCTTTCTACTAAGGTGATAAAGCAAAAGTAAAAAAAAAGGGGGGGAGGGGGCACATTATCGGTTGGGGGTAGGGCCCATGGTTTTTAAGGAGAAAAGTTTTAACCATCTATCCTTGATGAACGATGAGTTGCGATAAACAATTCTACTATCGTTATATAGAAGATTCTAAACATTGACAAAACATGTCGCCAAGGAAGGCATGTATATCCGTAGGTGAGCTCCTCTTCTTCGATCATGTCTAGCAGAATGTGTGGAAGGCATTGATGACAAATGAGTAAAGCAAGAGAGCAGGAGGAAGTCATGCAAGAGGTCACCTGCGTGATCGGACTCGCGAGAGAGGCCCCGGAGAAGAGTCATATTTGGTCTCTGTCGAATCCTATCGATCATGACCCAATGTTTGCCCAGACTAGACTGTTTATAGGCACGTACAACATCCGGTTGTTTGTTTCACTCTTTTTTTAGGGGGGGGGGTTGGCAATACATATATGTACATATGTAGTAGGAAGGGATCAAACGAAAAGGAGTGGAGTGAGACCAATAATAAATGGCAATCATAACAATGAAGGAACAACGTGGTGTTTCAATGGTCTT